>NC_083420.1:60624738-60933583 GCF_020745735.1 Hemiscyllium ocellatum
GCTGGACAGTTTCTTATTGGCTGCCTGCCATTCTTAATTGGATGGAGAGCACGCATCTTGACCACTAATCAGCAGGTACATAAAAAAACTGTTTCGGCTGTCAGACTGTTGGACACCAGGTGCTGAAGCTTTCATTTATTTGGTTAAGTCAAGTCACTTCAAAGTTTTTGGATGGCTTTTCACTCTGAGGGCCAGTGAATTTTCTCAGTCCATCTGACCAAACTAGCCACATTAATTATCTACCCTTCCCGTATTGTGTCTCTCATCTCTGGTTTTGGCCCTATCTCACCATATGCCATTTCAAAGCAAATCGCCACTCAGCAGATATCTGCCAAAACACTGGTATCACTTGTGGCGGAACAATTTTTGAAGGTTGACCATGCACCAGGACAAGCATTGGTAATCTAGTTACCTCTCACTGGCAAGGTCCTGGCACAACAACCATACAATCAGACTCTCCACACACATATGGTAGACACATACAATATTTATTATCTCAACCGTGTGACTGTTCAACCACCAGACCACACACTTTACTGGTCTTTAACTAGTCCCAGGCCTCAGTGTATCCTCTTGCTGCCTCCTTCCTTGCTGTTGTGCTGAATTGCTGGGTCCCCAATCCTGGATGTCAGTGTATCCTCTGCACAAAGATTTACCCAATTGTCATGGTGCAATTGAAGTGTACATCCCCAGAATATTGGCCTAGGCTGATCAGATCACTGGTGGCATAGTGGCTCAGTGGTTAGCTCTGCTGCTTCACAGCATCAGGGACCCAGGTTCGATTCCAGCGTTGGGCGACCGACTGAGTTGATTTCCTCTGGGTGCTCTGGTTTCCTCCCACAATCCAAAGATGTGCAGGTTAGGTGAATTGGACATGCCAAATTGTCCACTGGAATATGCAGATTAGGTGATTAGTCAGGGTAAATGTAGAGTAATAGGGTAGGGGAATGGGTCTGTGTGGATTACTCTCCAGAGGATGGGTGTGGGTTGTTGGGCCAAATGGTCTGTTTCAAAACTGCAGGAATTCTATGATTCGTATTGTCATTACGCTAATCTCCACCTGGATTGCAAGGTCCAATTCAGTGTCATAGTTTGGATGGAATTCAGTTTCCAGTTAAGTAGCATCATGAAAATTGCTAAAAGCTCTAACCATGATGCCAACACAGAGATAACTTTGATACTGATTCTGAGGCAACAACCCATGAAGCTAAATATTACTACAGCTTCTGAACTATTATAAACTGTAAAGAAAAAATGAACTTAGGGGAAGATCAGAGAACAAACTAGCCCAGGAGCAGGCTCTTCGACCCACCATGTCTGTGCCAACCATGACACCATTCTAAACTAATCCCAATTGCCTGCACATGGCTCATATTCTTTTATTCTCTTTTATTTTATAGAGTCCCCACAATGTGGAAACAGGCCCTTCGGCCCAACAAGTCCACACTGACCCTGCAAAGAGAAACCCACCCAGACCCAATCACCTACCCTATCCTACATTTACCCCTGACTAATGCAACTAACCTACACATCCCTGAACACGATGGACAATTTAGCATGGCGAACTCACTTAACCTGCACATCTTTTGATTGTGGGAGGAAACCAGAGAAGGCTGTGAAGGCCAAGTCACTAAACATACTCAAGAATTTTTTTTTTGCTTTATATTCTAAAGGTATCGAGGGGTATGAAGAGAAAGCAGGAATATAACATTGGGATAAGGAATCAGTCATGATCATATTGAGTGGTAGAGTAGGCTGGATGGGCTGAATGGTTCCTAGTTTCTAATGTTATAACTTGAACTGCAACTAAATACAAGATTATATCACTTATTTTAATTTTGGGAGATCAAAATATGGAAAAGCACAGGGTGAGGAAATGAGGAGCTTGGAAACTACTGAAGGGGGATTTGAATGCTGAGAATTGAATTAAACTGAATTGTCTTTATTGTCACACATACTCAGGTGAGTACGTTGCCACCTTAGGTACAAAGGTACAGATTTACAAGATCAAATTCATAGGGAAAAATAGTTAGGGAAATAAGAAATAACAAGTCCAGCATTGCATATCATAGGAATAATTTTGAAAAATAAATAAAAAATTCAGAATAAGAGTCTTTCTAGCCCAGTCCAGGCCAGCAACTAGCCTGCAGAAACGGAAAGAGACATCACCACTGCCTCGCCGCAACCTACACAGGACTCACCAACGTATGTGTCCCCGCAGTTTAGGCACCATCTCCTCACCACTGAGCTCAGCTCGCTGATGCCACTGAACCCACATTCACACTACAATGAAGAGTCCATTGGTCTGCCACTGCCGCCTTGCCAATATTCAGGAGTCCCCGCACCGGGCCTATGGCAACCCACCTCTGCACATAACATGCTTCCACCACTGCCGTGCCAATGCCAGGAGTCCCCATCTGAGTCCAATGTAGCCAGGAATCCTCAACTCCGTTGCCAGGTCAGGCCACCGCAGCACCAAGAGTCCTGCTTCAGCTGCAGATACCACTATCTTGAAATGTCCACTGTGCTGGTGCTGCCATCCCCTGCCCCCAACAGCTGGAGTAGCTTTGCTGCTGCTCCTCCAATTACCAGAAGAAGTCAGATCTGCCAATCGGCATTTGGTCCACTCTCGCTGCTGAGCCAATGCTGCCAACCAACCTGCCAAGAAAAGAAAACAAAAGGGGAAAAAAATGAAGGCAAAGAGCAGAAGTAAAAGAAAAGAAGTAAAGAAGGAAAGCAGACGAGAGCAGATAAGCCCTCGCATAGAGCCTGGATGGAGCCCCGCAACTCTGCTGCCATCTTGGAAGTGAGATTGTTGCTCAAGATATGAGATTTATATTCCGTGGTGTTCAGACTGAATGCTCCACCCAACTCAGAAATTGCTCCTTTTCACATTTGAGATGGTACATTATTTATTCGAAAATAGTAGAATCATAGCTTTGCTAGCAACACAATTTGCCTTTAGCTCTTACAGAGCGCTTATGTTCCTTGTGAATTTCAATGATCTGTAACTATAGCTGGATTACTTATTTGTGTTTTATTCTCTGAACAACATGTAAAGTTTGAGTATGGCTTCATACCATCAGCCCAATGAAGCTTCCCCTTTCAGTTGAATTGACCTATTCCTGTGTGTATTTCATCAAGTAAATCAGAGACATAACTGAGAAACTATAGGTAGTTGTTAAAGTGATTTCCACAGACTGTAGTCAAGGAATGTTGGACATTTTATAGAAGACCACATTACAGAACTTCCATCCATCCCCTGGCTCTCTCTCTAGCCCCTCCTCCATCCTTCCATTCCACCTTTTGACCCTTCCTTCCAGCTACCAACCAGACTTGTCCTTCCCATCGACCAACCAGGCCTCAACATTGTCCTCGCTAGCTTCATTATCTCCCCACCCCCAATTTCATCCCATGTCGGATACATAGGAATATTTAAGCAACTCTTGGATAGACACATGGATGAGAATAAATTGAAGGGTATGTAGGTTAATTTAACCATTAGAATAGCTTAATAGGTCAGGACAACATCAAGGTACTATGCTGTACTGTTCTATGTTCTAAGTCCAGCCGTTACTCTCCTCTCCACCTCTTTGACCTGACCTTACCTGTCCATCTTCCTTCCCACCGACCCGCTCTACCCTTCCCACTGACATATCACAGTAACCCTTACCTGCATCCACCTATCACTATCCACTCAACCCTCTCCTCAATTTATTTCTCAGCTCCCTTCCCACTCCCCATTTCTGATGAAGGATCTAGACCTGAAACACCGACTTCTCCACCTCCTGATGCTGCCTGACTTGCTGTGCTCTTCCAGCCTCCTGTTTGCCTATTTTAGATTCTAGTAACTGCAACTTTTTGTCTCTACGTTGATACCACTGGGAAGTTTCTTCAAAGGATACCCATTTGCAGAAGTTCTCTGCCTCCCTCAGACATGAGCTCGGTGAGTCCCTTTCTCACAGCCACATTGCTGTGACTTCGTCAGCCTGTTAGCTCTTCAAATACACCGTGAAACAAACACACTTCTACAGCCCTGTGACCTTCCTCAACTTCTGTCTTCGCAATCATCTCATTCCTCAAGGCCCACAGGTACATTTTAAACCCTCAGCATTTGGACTCACCTTTGATGCTCCATACCCACAATGCCTAAATGCCTCCACACACAATTCTCTCTCTGGATTCTCTGCTCTATCCTCTCTGCAATGCAGAAGCACCTCCATTCCCTCTCCTCATCCCTCTCCCCACTCAAGGCCTCACTTTCCCAAACTTGTGAAGGACCTCTATTCTTCTACACTCAATGCAGAATCCTCATGCTCAACAAATGGTTTTTCTGCTTCATTTTCTGCTTTGGACATTAAAGATCAAAAGTTCGCAAGACTCTCTTTGACTCACCTTCAATCAGGAACTCGCTCATCATTCAGGGTCTGCACCCAGCCACCTTCAGGCCTCCCCACCCCTCAGCTGCCATTATGCACATGCAGACCTTATTCAGTACCGGGCCTCCCCAGTTTAACGTCACTTCTGGTTCAGATACAACTTCCAGTTCCAGTCCAGGCTCCACAAACCTTAATTGGGACCCACAAGAACTCATCTCCACTCTGGATGACTCCTCAAATGCTGCCCTGGATTCCGCTGACAAAAGGACTGGGACCTGCCTCAACCTCCTGGCAACTTCCACCTCCACTGCAGACTCCGCCCATTCTCCAATCAATGTACGGACTCTGATCCTCAGGGTCACTCCTAATGTCCTACCGCCCACCTGCAGCTAGTCAGCACACCCCTCCCTCCTCACCTATCCACCCCTCAATATCCCCTACTCCTCCACCTCTGCTCCCTCCTCACTACATCATCTCCCCCACATCCGTCCCCACATCCAATTCTCCATTCAACCCCCAGCTCACCACCCTCCCACTCTCTATTCCCTCCCACAACTACTCCCCCCACCACACTGTGCCCAACCCTCACCTATGACTAACTGTCCCCCTCTCCCCTCCCTTCTTTAAGCTCACTGAGACCCTGCCAAAACCCCACCCCTGAGCCTTGCTGCATATTCACAATGCCCCCCGACACCGAACCCTCTGAGGCTGAACTGTCTGACCACAGTAAAAGGCTCATGTTCATGCCCCTCCACTCCTACCTCAATGAGTTTTGTGCCTGCCACAATGTGGAAAACTTCATTCGCCAACACTGGGCCTTCTTCTTTGAAAGACTCCCAACTACCCTCCAGGGACTCATTGTCCCATCTCCAACCTTTCTCTTCCTCTTGGACACCCTCTCCTGGCCTCTTACCTTCCCTAGATCTCCTTATTGCTGACTGCTGACGCGACATCAACAGCCTCGATTTCTCCACACCCCACTCACCCACTCCAATCTCACCCCTCTCGACATGCGGTGCTCTAATCTCTCTGCACTAATCCCCGCTTTACCGTTAAACCTGCTGACAAAGGTGGGGCCGTGATATTCCGGAGAATGGACCTCTATGTTACAGAGGCCAAACACCAGCTCTCCAAAACCATGTCCTACCTCTCCCTTGATCACGACTCCACCATGGTTCTTCAGGCCACTATCAGTCACACAGTTCATGACCTCATCGCATCCGGTAACCTCCCCTCCACTACCTCCAACGTTATAGTCCCCAGGCCCTCACTGGTCAGTTCAACCTGTTCCCTAAGATCCGCAAACCCAACTGTCCCAGCCCCCCCTTCCTCTCCACATGCTCCTACCCATTGAACTAATTTCCTCCTAATCCGACTCCATTCTCTCCCCCTTGATCCAGGTATTCCCACTTACATTCGGGACACAAACCATACTGCCCATCTCATCGGAAACGTGCAGGTCTCTTGCCCCAGTGCTTCATCTTCACTATGGATGTGCAGTCCTGATACACATCCGTTTTTCTCTCCATTGAATCCATCCAGTCCTCCACCTCGCCAAATTAACCCTCATCCTCAATGACTTCTTCCATTCTTCCCACTTTCTCCAAACCCAGAGTGTGGCCATGGGCACTCGTATGAGCCCATTTGCTTCTTTGTCATTTATGTCGAACAGTCCCTTTTCAGCATATATACAGGTACTGTTCCCTTACTATTCTGCTGTTACATTGATGACTGTACTGGTGCTGCATCCTGCACCCAGGCTGAACTGGAGCAGTTCATCGACTTCGCTAACAATTTTCATCCTGCCCCTAAATTCACTTGATCCATCTCAGACATCTCTCTCCCTTTTCTTGACCTCTCCATTTCCATCTCTGGCAACAGCCTACGGACCAATATTTATTATAAACCCACAGATTCCCATAACTACCTGGACTATGCCTCCTCCCATCCTCTCTCCTGCAAAAACTCCATCCCGTTTTCCCAATTCCACTGTCTCTGTCACATCTGCTCTGACAAGGAGACATTCCACTCCCAGGCATTCCAGATGTCCTCCCATTTCCAAAACATTCTTTCCAGCCCCTGACATCCAGACAACCCTCCACTGCACCTCTTCCATTCACCGCTGCACTGTTCTAAACTACCTCCCCCCAACGTAACAAAGATGGGGTCCCCTTTGTCCTCACTTTTCACCCCACCAGCCTCTACATCCAATGTATCATCCTTCCACCAACTCCAATTAGACCCTACCACACGGAACATCTTCCACTCCCCACCTCTCTGCCTTCCACAAGGACCATTCCTCTGGTCACGTCACACTCCCCACCAAATCCTCCAACCTCCCTGCTATCATAAGACCATAAGACATAGGAGCAGAAATTAGGCCCTTCAGTCAATTCAATTATGGCTGATAAATTTGTAGGTCCCATTCTCCTGCTTTTTTCCCATAACCCTTGATCCCATTGACACTCAAGAACCTATGTATCTCCATTTTGAGTGTACTTCTGTGGCAGTAAATTCCATTGATTCACCACTCTCTGGCTGAAGAGATTTCTCCTAATTTCCATTCTAAAAGATCTTCCCTTTACTCTAAGGCTGTTGTCTTCAGGTCTTCGTCTCTCCTACCAATGGAAACATCTTCCCAACATCCACCCTGTCCACGCTGCTCAGTATTCTGTAAGTTTCAATGAGATCCCCTCTCATCCTTCTAAACTCCATCGAGTATTGTCCTAGAATCCTCAAATGTTCCTCTTGTGTCAAACTTTTCGTTCCTGGGACTCTTCTATACACACTCCAGAGTGTCGTACAACCTTCCTGAAATATGGTGCCCAAAACTGCGCATACTGTATTAACTCTAAATGTGGTCTGACCAGAGCCTTATAAAACCTCAGAAGCACATTTCTGCTTTTATATTCAAGTCCTCTAAAAAAAAATGGCAGGTCAGGCAGCATCCAAGGGTCCTGTTCCTTGGATGCTGCCTGACCTGCTGTGCTTTAACCAGCAACACATTTTCAGCTCTGATCTCCAGCATCTGCAGACCTCACTTTTTACTCTAAAAAGAAATGCCAACATTGCATTTGCCTTCCTAATTATTGACTCAACCTGCAAATTTATTTTTGAGAGAATTCTGGACTGGAACTCTGAAATCTTTTTGCACTTCAGACTTCTGAATTTTCTTCCTATTTAGAAAATAGTCCATGTCTCTGTTCTTCCAACCAGAGTCCATGAACTCACACTTTCTCACGTTGTACTCCATCTGCCATTTCTTTGCCCACTCTCCCAACCTGTCCAAATCTTTCTGCAGCCTCTCTGCCTCTTCGATATTACCTGTCCCTCTACCTATCTTTGTACTGTCTGCAAACTTAGCTGGACTGCCCTCAGTTCCTTCATCTAGATCATTAATGAATAAAGTACCTTCCTCTGTAACCAAAAAAGATATTACACTTTCCCATATACCACCCCCCCCTCACCTTCACACAAGACCCCAACAATTCTTCCAGGTGAGACAGAGCTTGCCTGAATCTCCTCCAACCCAGTCTACTGCATCCGATGCTCCCAATAGTCTTCTCTAAGTTGGTGAGACCAAACGTTACTGAGGTGACCGTTTCCCCAAGCATCATTGCCAGGCCCTTAACAGCCAGCTTGAACTCCCGGTCACCACCTATTTCAATTCCCTTTTCCAACCTCCCTCTGACACGTCCATCCTCGGCCTCCTCCATTGCCACAGTGACTACCTGCCCACCCCCAGCTTCATCCCATGTCCAACTCTTACTCTCCTCCCCACCTCCTTGACCTGACCTTGTCTGTCCATCTTCCTTCCCACCTATCCACTCCACCCTTCCCACTGACTAATCACAGTAATTCCTACCTGCCTCCATCTCTCACCATCCCACTTACCTTTTCCTCAGCCTAACCCCCTCCCTCTATTTACTTCTCAGCTTCCTTCCCACTCCCCATTCCTGATGAAGGCTTAAAATGTCGACTTCTCCACCTCCTGATGTGGCCTGCCTTACTGTGTTCCTTTAACCTCCTATTTGTCTACTTTGGATTCCAGCATCAGCAGTTTTTGTCACTAACAGAATTTTTACAGCTCAGGAGAAGCCTCTAGCAGCCCCATTATCTGTTCTCATTCTACTGTCTTGTGCTAATCATCTGCCACTTCCCTGCACACCATCATTGTCTGAATAATCATCCAGTACCCTCTTCCATCCCATAGCCCATGTTAGGACATCGAAACTGGGGCAAGATTTGGTTTGATTTGTTCAGCTGGAATAGATTAGATTACTTACAGTGTGGAAACAGGCCCTTCGGCCCAACAAGTCCACACCGACCCGCCGAAGCGCAATCCACCCATACCCCTTACCTAACACTATGGGCAATTTAGCATGGCCAATTCACCTGACCTGCACATCTTTGGACTGTGGGAGGAAACCAGAGCACCCGGAGGAAACCCACGCAGACACGGGGAGAACGTGCAAACTCCACACAGTCAGTCGCCTGAGTCAGGAATTGAACCCAGGTCCCTGGCGCTGTGAGGCAGCAGTGCTAACCACTGTGCCACCATGCCGCCCGATAATTCACCAAATAAATGAATAATTAACAACACACAGTTTCCAACATTTGGATGCAGGATCTAAAAAAGCAAATGATTAACCTTTATTGATCCTATTCACAGTTCACGATCCAACTATTGTATATGATAATAAAACAACACTTTCAAAAAATCTGCTAATGTTTCCATCTCGTTTGAATGACCAAACCTGGAAAGTCAGAGACATACATTTCAATGCAGTAAAGTCTGCAATAGACACTTCACCTTCAACCTTATCAATCTTTATTTTCAATATTTTGTTTAATATCTGCATGGATCCTAAGGTCTATACATTGACAGGAAGGTAAACTTTAAAAGTTATAAAAAGCTTATTTCAGGAGTTCAGTGTTCTTCATTTTTGTCTGGTAGCAGTTGGAATGGGAGGAGCTACAGCTAGGACCAGAGGTCCAATGGGAAGGTAAATTTCAAAAGATATAAAGGTTTACCTCGTGTATAGATGGAGCACATGCTGAGCGGGAGTGGACACGGGATTGCTGGGTAAGTGAGGCTCTATATTTGGAGGGTAGCTTTACCCAAAACATTACTCAGGTAGTGTCTCCCACCCACCCTCCTCCCTTAACCAAAAAAAAGGTTCTGTGCACCAATTGATAAGGCGACTGGTTTCTTTATTTTTTAGTTTTCAGTAGTCTCGTTGGGAATTTACAAGAGTGGGAGTGGAGGTTAGGGCTGTTGAATGTTCCTCCTGCAGAATGTGGGAGGTAAGGGTCACCACTAGTGTCCCTGCTGACTACATCTGTGGGAAATGCACCCAATTCCAGTTCCTCGAAAACAGCATTAGGGAACTGGAGCTGGAGCTGGAGGAACTTCAGATCATTCAGGACGCTGAGGGGGTTATTGAGAGGAGTCACAGGGAGGTAGTCACATCTCAGGTAAAAGATGAAGGTAGATGGGTTCCCATCATGGGACGGAAAGGGAACCGGCAGGCAGTGCAGGGATCCCCTGTGGCTGTTCCCCTCAATAACAAAAATACTGCTTTAGATACTGTTGGGGGAATGACTTACCAGGGGTGAGCATGGGGAGCAGGTCTCTGGCGCAGAATCTCTTTCTGTTGCTCAGAAGGGAAGGAGAAAGAGGAGCAGAGCAGCAGTCATTGGGTACTCCATAATTAGAGAGACTGATATGAGGTTCTGTGGGAATGAGACAGACTCACGGTTGGTTTCTTGCCTCCCAGGTGCCAGGGTTTGTGGTGAGTCTGTTCGTGTTTTCGGGATCTTTGAGGGGTTAGGGGGAGCAGCCCCAAGTTGTGGTCCACATAGGCATCAACAGTGGTAGGAATAGAGATGGGGATTCAAAACAGAAATTCAGGGAGGTAGGATGGACCTTAGAGCTAGAACGAACAAAATTGTTACCTTTGGTTTGTTGCCTGTGCCACGTGTGAGTGAGGCAAGGGATAGGGAGAGAGAGTTAAACACGTGGCTACAAGGATGGTGCAGGGGGGAGGGTTTTGGATTTCCGAATAATTGGGGCTCTTTCTGGGGTAGGTGGGATTTCTACAAACAGGATGGTCTTCACCTGAACCAGAGGGATTCCAATATTCTGGGGGGGGGGGGGGGGGGTTGGAGTTGGAGTTTGCTAATGCTCTTTGAGTGAGTTTAAACTCATTCAGCAGGGGGCTGGGAACCTAAATTGTACTTCAAGTATACAGGAGGATGAGAGTAGTGAGGTCAGAAATATGGTTTCATAGTCGCAAGAAGGCACTGGCAGGCAAGAAGTTGGTTTAAGGTGGTGGAGGGCTTTTGCCCAAAACGTCAATCTTCCTGCTCCTTGGATGCTGATTGAACTGCTGTGTGCTTTTCCAGCACCACTCTAATCTAGACTCTGATTTCCAGCATCTGCAGTCATTGTTTTTACTTGAGATTAGAAACAGGGAAAGAGAAGTCATCCTGTTGGGAATATTTTTAGGCCTCTGAATAGTTCCAGAAATGTAGAGGAAAGGGTAGCAAAGATGATTCTGGATAGGAGCGAGAGTAACAGGGTAGTTGTTATGGGGACTTTAACTTTCCAAATACTGACTGGAAATACAATAGTTCAACTACTTTAGATGGGTCAGCTTTTGTCCAATGTGAGCACGAGGGTCTCCTGACACAGTATGTGGATAGGCCATCAAGGCACAAGGTCGCATTAGATTTGGTACTGGGTAAGGAACTCAGCCAGGTGTTAGATTTTAAGGTAGGTGATCACTTTGGTGATAGTGACCCCAATTCGGTTATGTTTACTTTAGTGAGGGAAAGGGAGATGTATAAACCGCAGGACAAGACTTATAGCTGGGGAAAGGCAATTATGGACATGATTTAGGAAGGATAGGATGGGGAAGGAAACTGCAGGGAATGGGAACAATTGACATGCGGAGCTTATTCAAGGAACAGCTGCTGTGAGTCCTTGATGCGTATGTACTTTTCAGGCAAGGAGGATGTTGTTAAGCGAGGGAGCCATGGTTTACTTAAGAAGTTGAAACTCTTGTCAAGAGGAAGAAGGTTTATGTTAGGATGAGACATGAAGGCTCAGTTAGGGTGCTTGAGAGTTACAAGTTAACCAGGAAAGACCTAAAGAAAGAGCTAAGAGCCAGGAAGGGACATTGGAAATCATTGGCAGATAGGATCAAGGAAAATCCTAAAGCCTTCTATTGGTATATCAGGAATAAAAGAATGACTAGAGTAAGGTTAGAGCCAATCAAGGATAGTAGTGGGAAGTTGTGTGTGGAGTCTGAGGAGATAGGGGAAGTGCTAAATGAATATTTTTCGTCAGTATTCACACTGGAAAAACTAGACTAGACGAGATTAAGGTGTATAAGGAGAAGTTGTCAGCAATTCTGGGAAGTGTAAAAAACAGATAAGTCCCCTGGGCCAGATGGGAATTATCCTTGGATTCTGTGCAAAGCCAGGATGGAGATTGCTGAGCCTTAGGCTTTAATCTTTATGTTGTCATTGTCTATAGGAATAGTGCTAGAAGATTGGATGATAGCAACTATTGTTCCCTTGTTCAAGAAGGGGAGTAGAGACAACCCTGGTAATTATAGACCAATGAGCCAGTTATGGGTAAAGTTATGGGTAAAGTGTTGGAAATAGTTATAAGAGATAGGATGTATTATCATCTAGAGAGGAATAAGTTGATTAGGGATAGTCAACATGGTTTTGTGAAAAATAGGTCAACCCTCACAAACCTTATTGAGTTCTTTGAAAAGGTGACCAAACAGGTGGATGAGGATAAAGTGATTGATGTGGTGTATATTTCAGTAAGGCATTTGATAAGGTTCCCCATGATAGGCTATTGCACAAAGTACAGAGGCATGAGATTGAGGACAATTTAATGTTTTGGATCAGAAATTGGCTAACTGAAAGATGACAGAGGGTGGTGGTGGTGGGAAATATGTATCCTGGAGTTCAGTTACAAGTAAGATACTACACGCATCTATTTTGGGTCCACTGTTGTTTGTCATTTATATAAATGACTTGGGTGAGGGCATGGAAGGATGGGTTAGTAAATTTGAAGATGACACTAAGGTCGGTAAAGTTGTGGATAGTGACAAAGGATGGTGTAGGTTACAGAAAGACATAGATAAGCTGCAGAGCTGGGTTAAGAGGTGGAAAATGGAGTTTAATGAGGAAAAGTGTGAGGTGATTCACTTGGAAGGAGTAACAGGAATGCAGAGTACTGAGCTAATGGTAAGATTCTTGGTCGTGTAGATGAGCAGAGAGATCTTGGTATCCTGATGCATAGATACTTAAAAGTTGCCACCCAGGTTGATAGGGTTGTTAAGAAGGCACACAGTGTGTTAGCTTTGGTTGGTAGAGGGATTGAGTTTTGGGTCCATGAGATCATGCTGCAGCTATACAAAACTCTGGTGCAGCCACATTTGGAGTATATTTAGTTATGATTTAGTGGCTATCATAGATTCACAGTAGGATTGAATGACCAGCTCATCCCTTCTTGCCTCTCACTTTCATATGTTTGGCAAATTCGCTGCTGGAATTTTGGAAGAATCAGCAACTCAGAAAGAATGGGGCAACGCAGTGGCTCAGTGGTTAGTGCCTGGGTTCAATTCCATTCTTGGGAAAGTGTCTGCATGGAGTTTGCACATTCTCCCCGTGTCTGTAGGTTTTGCCTGCTTTGGTTTCTTCACACAGTCCAATGATATGTACATTATTTAGATTGGCCATGCTATGATGTGCAGGTTATGTGGATAGGCCATGCTAAATTGCCCATAGTGTCCAGGGATGTGCAGGCTAGATAGATAAGCCATGAGAAATGCAGGGTTATCCTCTTGTGATGTGATGGGTCTGCGTGTGATGTTCTTTGCAGGGTCAGTGTTGAATTACTGTGCTGAATGGACTGCTTCCACACTGTTGGAATTCTACGAAAAAGTATATTTTCTCTTTTAGAAATATATGGAAGGAATTTCCAGTTCCACACCAGAAAGCTACAGTTTAAAAATCAACTTTACCAAATAACCTTGAGTTAGAATTCCTGGAGGTAAGGAGGGGAGCACTAATTTGATTCTAACGTTTGGAACAATGAAGGGGATTAACTAAGGGAATTGACCCTTGCACCCATTCGGGCAATTTTAGTTTATTCATTTGTAGGACGTGGCATTATTGAAGCGACCCAGAGGGCAGTTAAGAATCAACAAATTCCTCTGGGTCTGGAGTCACATAGAACATAGAACATAGAACAATGCAGCACAGAACAGGCCCTTCGGCCCACGATGTTGTGCCGAACATTTGTCCTAGCTTAAGCACCTATCCATGTACCTGTCCAATTGCCGCTTAAAGGTCACCAATGATTCTGACTCTGCCACTCCCACAGGCAGCGCATTCCATGCCCCCACCACTCTCTGGATAAAGAACCTACCCCTGACATCCCCCCATACCTTCCAACCTTCACCTTAAATTTATGTCCCCTTGTAACACTCTGTTGTACCTGGGGAAAAAGTCTCTGACTGTCTATCTATTCCCCTGATTATCTTATAAACCTCTATCAAGTCACCCCTCATCCTTCACTGTTCCAATGAGAAAAGGCCTAGCTCTCTCAACCTATCCTCGTACGACCTATTCTCCATTCCAGGCAACATCTGGAAGGACAAATAAGAATGCCGAATACAGGGTTAATGGTAGGGTTCTTAGTAAGGTGGAGGAGCAGAGGGATCTTGGGGTCTATGTTCATAGCTCTTTGAAGTGTTGGCTAGACCAGTTAAGATGGCAGATTTCCTTCCTTATGGGACATCAGTGATGCAGATGGGATTACCCCAACAACTGGCAAAAATCATCATGAGACTCATAATTCCAGATGGCATTTGAATTCAAATTCTAACATCTGCCATGATGGAATTTCCAGAACTTTACCTGGGTCTTTGAATTAATAGTTCAGTGATAATACTACTTGGCCTTTTCAAATTTGCAGCTTTTTTACTTTTTGAAGAATAGTGCTGAAGTGTTAAAAGAGAACATTATTTCACTATATTAGCATCCTATTTCACTCTATTAGCACAAATCTGAGGGCTGTGTTTACTGGATTAGAGTTGCATGACCAAATTCACAACCATCCATTACCACAGTCAGTTGTCTGCCACTTCACAGTTTGAATGACATCTCCAAGTGTTATAGATTAGAATGGTGCTGGAAAAGCACAGCAGTTTAGGTAGTATCCGAGGAACTCCAAGTGCTAATATATTCTTTGAATTCGGGCCTATAAATTCTAATCTCACTGTCATAAGGGATTGTGAATGTAAATTAATTATTTGTTATTGTAAGGGATTATGTGGTTGAAGTAATGAAAAGTTAATAAATGCGTTTTTATGATTGACAGCATTGTTTCAATATAGTGAACTCTGCAATTGATACGTTGTCTTCAATTTTATAGATCTTTACTTTCAATATTTATTTAATCTTTGCTTGGGTCCTGAGGTCTATACATCATGGGTATTGAATAGCAGACATGTAGGTTTTAGGAGAAAGAGGGCATGGATTGGCATGAGTTGACTCTAAACTGACATGGGAGAATAAAGGATCATGGGAATGGATACAGGGAACAATTGAAATGGAGTGATAGGGCTTTTGCTGGGTGGGTTTAGGGCATTGGTTGACATATACTGTATGAGGGATGATGGGGATGATGGGCATAGGGAGTGTGTGTGGTGTGAGAGTTTTTTTAAAAAGGTTTGAACCTTAACCTGGCTCCATTACCAACATCCTCTTTGTTAACTCTGCCTGATGACCTTGAAGTTATACCAGTGTCCTGCCATATCTCCTTTAATAATAACTTCAATTCAGCTGCCATTTCCCTATTTTCCATTACTAATTCCGCAGTCTCACTTTCCGTAGGACCAGTGCTAACTCTTTTGTGAACCTTTATCTTCTTTAAACATTTATGGAACATCTTACTGTCTGCTTCTGTATTTTTTAATTATACATTACTAATTTTTTGGTCATTCTTTGATTTGTTTTGGTTCTGTTTAATCTTCTCACCTGCCATCAGTATTTGCACAATTATATCCTTTTTTCTTTGAGTTTGATGTGCTTTAATGTTTCTAGTTAACCATGGATGTTTTTTATTTTTTTTCTTACTTGTTGAAATGTATCTAATCTGTGTATCCTGAAATTTACTACCACATTTTTATCTTGCTATCCTCTTAATCTAATTTCCCAATTCACTTTGGACAGCTCTGTTTTAATACTGTCATAATTTTGATAATTCTTTTTTTTAAATAATGGTTCTAAAACTAAATATAATCTCCCTCAAAATGAAGATAAAATTTAATCATAATATGCTTGCTGAAACCTAGGGATGCCTTCATTATAAAATCATTAATTAATCCTATCTTTAATGCCTTCCTTGCATGATGCACTCTTTCAGAGTGACATTCTGACCTTTAAGGAAACTTCATAAAACTGACCAAAATTCACTTGCTTACATTTTAAAATCCATCGTCAAGAAATTGATAATAATGTATAGTATACACCTTTCATCACACCACTTAGGCATAAAGCAACCTCTTAATTGATGTCCCACACACCAGCATTAGTGATCACACCTTCACTACAGATGGCTAGTAGTTGCACAGTGGGCCCTGTGTATTACAGTAAGTTGCTTCTGTGACTGTACCTTCTAAGCTTGAGATCTTGCTCCACTGAGAGTGGCTGGGGTAGCAGACACCAACACATGTATGTTCCCCTCCTTGATTTATGTCTTCCTGGTTTGAAAATATGTGGCTACTCAGTTCTATAAACTGACAAATTCAGTTTACTTTGGTATATACTCTGTTAGTAAATAATGTAGCTTTTCTTCTGTGCTACACTGAACTGCTGGCTTTGGATTATCTGTTCAGGTCCTAGGGTAAAGATTGAACCCAAGACATTTGTCAAAGGGGCAGAGTGTACAATTTTACTAAGCTGACAATTTATTGGATGCAATTAAAATTAACTTAAAACAAAATGAAGAGGCAGAGAATCAGTTCTTAGCAGTGAGTTGAAATTAGAATACTTCAAAACATCTCCAAAAATGTTGCCTTAGCTACTTAGTAGCAATATTGAAATTGCAAAATCAAACCATATGACAAATATAATCCAAATGTCTGTGTATCACTGTTTGAAGAATCTGCCTTAAACTATCTACCTCACATCCACCAAATTATATTGTAAAACTCATGTACAAAACAATAGAGGTATATTTTGCTGTGAAATTGCAAAGAAAGAATGGAGACATTGAAAAAAAGAATGTCTAATGCTCAAAGGAAAGATGACCTTTCGTAGATTGACAAATTAATGTGTCCTGTTTGTACTACAGGCTTTTTTAGTTCTTGTTATTGTTATTTTCCAAAATGTCAGACAAATAGGTGTATACTGACAGAGGGTGTATGCAGCTATGTAATAACACCAAGCAACAATAGAAAGCAGACAGAGAATCAGGAAAAGGATCTTGGTAGGAGGCAGCAACACATAATTTCAAGGGATAAAGCATTTTACAGTCAATGGAGTGTAGTCACTGTGTCAATCTGTGCACAGCAAGATCCCACAAATAGCAATGGGATACGTGATTAGATAATCTGTTCCAGTGTTGCTGGTGAAAGGTTAAACATTGGTCAGAATCTCCAGCTCCTCTTTGAATGTGATCCTGTGGCATTTGCCATTTGCTTGAAAGAAGTATCAGGAAAGAACACGGGACCTTCAAATGTAGAATCTCAGATACTGAACAATCATCACAGCTGGAGCAAGACTATCTCTTCAAAATATCTGAAAGTCTTTCCTCCACTGGGAAGGTCAGTTCTGTTATGTCAGCAGAACGTGCAGCAGTGATGGGCTCAGAGCTCTCCTGTCAACAATCATGGTTGGATGAATGGCTAATTGAACATCTCAGTTAAACATTTCATTGGAGGAGATGGACATTGCTTTATCAATCACACAATTAGATGTTTTTTGTTAGTTATGGCAATTCAAACATTCTATTGTAACTCATCTTCACCCCACCCACCCACACCCCCACTCCCTCCCCAGCATCTGCTGACTTTCTGACTTCTTAAATATTGACTCTATTGCAAAAACCTCAATTAGCTTTGTACCCTTTGTTTCTTCATTGTTTGTTAAAAATGAGACTTCACATTAGTTTTCTTAATAATGCATATCTTAATATTCCATGAAATGTTTCCACTACTGATTAGGGGACTTGTTTAAATGATAAGGATTTGCCTTCATTGAAAACATGGAACAACAGGGGTTGTTAGTCAGGGGTAAATATAGGGTAAGGGTAAGGGAAAGGGTCTGGGTGGGTTACTCTTTGGAGGGTCGGTGTCGATTTGTTGGGCCAAAGGGCCTATTTCCATACTGTAAGGAATCTAGTCTAATCTAATCTAAACAACAAGAGAGTGAGTACTGCAGATGCTGGGAATTAGAGTCAAGAGCGTGGTGCTGGAAAAAGCACAGCAGGTAAGGCAGCATCCGAGGAGCAGGAAAATCGACGTTATGGGCGGAAGCCCTTCCTGATGAAGCCCTTATTGATGAAGTCCTTCCTGATGAAGAGCTTTTGCCTGAAACGTTGATATTCCTGCTCCTCGAATACTGCCTGACCTGCTTTTCCAGCACCACACTCTTAATCTAAATAATTGCTGACTGTCACTTGGTTGTTTTTTTTCAGATTTGTTTCATTTTTCTTCTCACCACTGATAATTTTGGAGTTCTATGTGTAATTTTAATTTAAAAATATAACCTTTAGGAAAGATACATTTTAATGAATCTTGATGGGAGGAACGGTTGCTCTCCACCGCAGGTAAAAACCTGGTCGCCAGGTGTGAGGTAATGTCATTGCTGTTATGTGTGGCACAGGCCTGGCCTATTCCCAGAACCTGTGCTGCCACAGTCACTTGGGCCATCTTCCACTTCATGTGGAGATCAAAGATGGACCGGGTACAAAGGGACACCTTTTCTAAAGATCTGGGCAACGGGAGAAAAAACACACCCAATGCCACCCTCATCCTGATGGCCACCTTTGCGTGTGGCTGCTTCAATCTGTGCGTGGATCTCTGGTACAGAAACACCAAGTGTCACTACGTACTGAGGTTGTACCTGCCCCCGGTGTTGTGAAGGATGGGCCTGACTTTGCTGCCACGGAATGCTCCAAGTAGTTGGACTGTTCCGTATCACCTGTTCTTCGTGGAGAAGTTTATGAAGAAAAACACCTTTAACCACACGTCCATCAGGAAGTGGTCAGCACATAGTGTCCTTGAGACCCTTCGGGAAAAGGAGAGGGCGGGTCCTGTCATGCAGTTCCCTGGGCAGACTGTCAAAACCATTTGCAGAATGCCTCATTGACAGAACATTCTAACAAGTACCAAGACATGGCTTGGCTGGTGATGAGAAGGGCTCTGGCTGTGAGATCCTTTATGCATGCCTGGACTTTCTGCCCCACTGCACGCTGCCCCCGAAGCGGCTGCGGAGGGGACGAGACTGTCACACACCTCCTTCTGGAATGTGCCTACGCAAAGGAAGTCTGGAGAGGAATGCAGTGGTGTTTGTCGAGGTTCATCCTAAGCTGCTACGTGACACAGGACTCTGTGCTCTACGGCCTGTTCCCCGGGACGCACATCGAGACAAACATCAACTGTGCCTGGAAGATCATATACTCGGTGAAGGACGCTCTTTGGTCTGTCAGAGACCTGTTGATCTTCCAGTTGAAGGAGTTGACCCCAACTGAGTGTTGTAGACTGGCACATTCCAAGGTCCAGGACTACGTGTTGAGGGATGCACTGAAGCTTGGGGCAGCTGCCGCCAAGGCGTGGTGGGGAAAGATCACCATGTAAGGTCTGCCTGCCTAAGAAGAACAGGGGGCCCAACCAGTAATTAGGCTCCACTGATGCCTCAGCTAAATATCTGGATGGTCAACATACAGACTTGTATATACAAATGATTAAGTCTGATCTCTGTATGTAAAAAAATGCAATGTATATACATGAATTGCATCACCAATTATATAGATATCAAAATATTTTTATAAATAAAGTATGTTCTTGAAATAAAAAACAAATTTCAAAATGTCCACATTTTTTAACCTTCAACGTTGAGTTGTCTCATTGGGTCGAGGTTGGCTCAATAATTAATTTAAACTCAATTGGGTTTTATCATCCTGGGGCATAATTTAAACTGGTTGGTTAAATTCGATTTGTTGTCAAAACAACCACCAAAACTCAGGTATCCATTTCACAATTAAATGTTGCATATTTCCAATTTTCCAGTACACTCTGGGACTGCCATCTCAACATATGCACAGGAGCTTGTAAACTCTCAGTTCAGAACAGCATTCTCTCTCTCTTAAAGGTACAGTACACACCTTCAACTTCATAATAGAGTTAAGATTTTATTCTAATTCTAGTCACTCTGGGGGATGATGCAGAGAGTGGAGAGAGTAAACTCCTTACCGTGTTCCTGTCAAATCAGAGCCAATCTCTTCATGCCTCATTGTAGTGATAGGAATGAGTTTTGCAGGCTTGTCAATGCACCCAACATTAGTGTTTACATAGTCACCAGTGTTCTGCTGTATGATGCTCCATTGATCTATTTAGAAGCACCAACCTGTCTCTGTGACTGTGACCTCCATTGAGTTTGCAGTCAATTCATTCTCCTTGACCTGGCTTCCAACCACTGGGGCCAAGTGACTCAGCATCTGTCCGCTCCCCAATTCTATGCAAGCCTGTATGATGTGTATAGTTCCAATCTGTGCTAGCCATTGTAAAACTCAGATAAAGTGATGGGATCTTTCCAACAGTGATGTACTGTGAGGCTCTTTTCCTCATCCTGAGGTTCCTGGGACTGATCAGCTGGCTGTCCTCAGAAATTCAGGAGGGGAAGGTTAGTTTGAGACCTGGGGGGGATGGGGTGGGAAGCAAGAGCCCATGATCACACCTACTAAAGCTTTCTCCTCTGACCTTAAAAATAAGCCCCCTAGTTTTGAACTCTCCCACTCTGGGGGAAAGACCCTAGTTATTCACCTTATCCATGCCCCCTCATGACTTTATAAACCTCTGTAAGTCACCCCTCAGCCTCCTGCACTCCAGTGAGGAAAATCCCAGTGTGTCCAGTCTCTCCTGATAACTCAAACCCTCCATTTCTGGCAACATTCTGGTAAATACTTTCTGAACTCTCTTCAGTTTAATAATATCCTTCCAACTCGGACATGAGGGGCCACATTTTATACAGGCAAAAGTGAGTACTGCAGATGCTGGAGATTAGTGTGGTGCTGGAAAAGCACAGCAACCAAGGAGTAGGAAAATTGAAGTTTCAGGCAAAAGTCCTTCATCAGGAATGAGGCTGGGAGCCTCAGAGGTGGGAAGATAAATGAGAGGGGTGTGGGGTTGGGGCCAAGGTAGCTGAGAGTGCAATAGGTGGATGGAGGTGGGGGTAAAGGTGATACATGTAGTCGTCACCTTCCTTTTGTGTCACGTTGTCCTAGAAGAGAAGATAGTAGTTGAGTAGCACTATGTTTGTGGATTTGCCTGCTGTCGCTGAATAGCTGGGGTAGAGGGTGTTGTGGGTATATGTGGGGGCAGGGAGATGTGTGTTTGAGTCTATCGAACTTGGTTATAAGTATTGATAAGGTGGACTATATCTGGAGTTAGGAGATCTAAGTCGTCATAGGAACTGCTGATGGGTTAATGATGGAGAGTGGGCAAAAATTGGACTTTAACACAGGAAAGTATGAGTTTATACACATTGGTATGAAGAATGGAAAGGCAGACTTATGCATTTTAAAATTGAGAGAGATTCCAAAACAGTGAAACACAGAAGGGTGTGGGGGTTGCTGTGTATGAAACACAAACAGTTTACAAGGGAAGCAAGCAAATAAAATCTAATGGAATTCTGGCCTCGATTGCCAGGGATTTGGCATTTAAAAGCAGGGGTGGTCTTGTTACAAATGTACAACTTGTTGGTAAGACTGCACCTGGAATACTGTGGACAGATTTGCTTATTGTATTTAAAGAAAAGGAGGTATTGGCACTGGAGGCAGTTCAAAAGAAATTCACTCAGCTGATTCCTGGGATGAAGGGGTTGACTTATCAAGAGCAGCTAAATATGTTAGACATTTACTTGAAACCTATTCTTGAAACAGTATGTGGATTATCCAGTTAGAGGAGGGGTCATACTACACCTTGTACTGACTAATGAGCCTGGCTAGGTGACTGATCTTTCAGTTGGAGAGCATCTTGGAAACAGTGATCACAACTCCTTCAGTTTTAAGATAGCTATGAACAAAGATAAGTTAGGACCTTGTAGCAAAGTATTAAATTGGGAGAGGACAAATTACGTCATTATTAGGCAGGAGCTAGGGAATGTTAATTGGGCAGAGCTGTCATCGGTCAAATCCACATTTGGCATATGAAAGTTATTTAAAGACCTGCTGGGGAGAGTTCAAGAGTGGCATGTTCCAGTAAAGAGGAAGGATAAGAAAGGCAAGGTAAAGGATCCTTGGATAATGAGGGAGGTTGAGAATTTAGTCAAATGGAAACACGTGGCTACAGGGCTCCAGATACGTAGACCATTGAGGTACCTTCAAGGGTAGATGGGAACGAGATATAAAGGATGGGTTGCACTGAAACTGGAGGGGCACCGATGTTGGTGGGAAAGATTAGGGAAAATTCAAAGGTGTTCTACACTTACATGAGGAATAAGAGAATGATCAGAGAGAGGATATGGCCAATCAGGGAGAGTGGAGGGAACTTGTGCCTGGAGTCTGAAAATGTAGAGAAGGCCCTAAATTAGTTTTCTTTGCTTCAGTATTCACTAGAGAGACGGACCTTGTTGATAGTGAAAGCATGTGGGCCAGGTTAATAGGCTTGAACAGATTGATGTTAAGAAAGTGGATGTGCTGGAAATTGTGGGAACCAGGGCTGGACCAGATATATCCAAGGTTACTATGGGAAGTGAGGAATGAGATTGCTGTGTCTCTGGCGATGATCTTTGCATCCTTACTCTCTACGGAAGTGGAGGGTAGCAAATGTTGCTCCTTTGTTCAAGAAAGGGAATAGGGAAATCCTTGGGAACTACAGACTAGTCAGTCTTACATCTGTGGTAAGCAAAATACTGGAAAGGATTCTGAGAGATAGGACTTATGACGATTTGGAAAAACATAGTTTGATTAAAGATAGTCAGCATGGCTTTGTGAGGGGTAGGTTATGCCTCACAAGCCTTATTGATTTCTTTGAGGATGTAATGAGACAAGTTGACAAAGGTCACATAGTGGATGTGATATATATGGATTTCAGTAAGATATTTACTAAACCTCCTCAATGTAGGCTCATTCAGAAAGTTAGGAGGTATGGGATATAAGGAAATTTGGCTGTCTGGATACAGAATTGACTGCCTGAAAAAAGACAGCAAATTGTAGTGGATGGAAAGTATTCCGTCTGGAGACTGGTGACCAGTGATAGAACATAGAACATAGAAGGATACAGCGCAGTACAGGCCCTTCGGCCCTCGATGTTGCGCCGACCGAATCCTACCTAACCTATACTAGCCCAATAACTTCCAAATGCCTATCCAATGCCCGCTTAAATGACCATAAAGAAGGAGAGTTCACCACTGATACGGGCAGGGCATTCCATGAACTCACAACCCGCTGTGTGAAGAATCTACCCCTAACATCTGTCCTATACCTACCACCCCTTAATTTAAAGCTATGTCCCCTAGTAACACCTGACTCCATTAGCGGTAAAAGGTTCTTAGTATCTACCCTATCTAAACCCCTAATCATCTTATACACTTCTATCAGATCTCCCCTAAACCTTCTCTTCTCCAATGAGAACAGCCCCAAGTGCCTCAGCCTTTCCTCATAAGATTTACCTACCATTCCAGGCAACATCCTGGTAAACCTCCTCTGCCCTCGTTCTAAAGCTTCCACATCCTTCCTATAGTATGGCGACCAAAACTGCACACAATACTCCAGATGAGGCCTCACCAGAGTCTTATACAACTGCAACATGACCTCAGGACTCCGGAACTCAATTCCTCTGCCAATAAAGCCCAGTACACCATATGCCTTCCTCACAGCACTATTTACCTGGGTGGCAACTTTCAGAGATCTGTGTACATGGACACCAAGATCCCTCTGCTCATCCACACTACCAAGTAGCCTACCATTAGCCCAGTAATCCATCATCTTGTTATTCCTACCAAAGTGAACGACTTCGCACTTAGCTACATTGAATTCCATTTGCCACATTTCCGCCCAGCTCTGCAACTTATCTATATCCCGCTGTAACCTACCACTTCCTTCCTCACTATCCACAACTCCACCGACTTTTGTGTCATCCGCAAACTTGCTTACCCAGCTTTCAAGTCCTTCCTCTAGATCATTTATAAAGATAACAAAAAGCAATGGTCCCAAAACAGATCCTTGTGGTACACCGCTAGTAACTGCGCTCCAAGATGAACATAATCCATCAACTACTACCCTCTGTCTCCTTCCAGCCAGCCAATTCCTAATCCAAACCTCTAATGTATCCTCAATGCCATACCTCCGTAGTTTTAGCATTAGCCTACCATGGGGAACCTTATCAAACGCCTTACTAAAATCCATATACACAACATCTACTGCTTTACCCTCGTCCACTTCCTTAGTCACCTTCTCAAAGAACTCAATAAGGTTTGTGAGGCACGACCTGCCCTTCACAAAACCATGCTGGCTATCCCTGATCACGTTATTCCTACCCAGATGTTCATAAATCTTATCCCTTACCATTCTCTCTAAGACTTTGCCCACCACTGAAGTCAGACTCACTGGCCTATAGTTACTAGGGCTATCCCTACTCCCTTTCTTGAACAATGGGACCACATTCGCTATCCTCCAGTCCTCTGGTACTATTCCCGTTGACAATGACGACATAAAAATCCAGGCCAATGGCTCTGCTATCTCCTCCCTAGCTTCCCATAGGATCCTGGGGTAAATGCCATTAGGCCCAGGAGACTTATCTATATTCATCCTTTCCAATATTCCCAAAACCTCTTCCCTGCATATTTCCAGGGCATCCATTCTAATTATTTGTGATTCCATATTCACATCAGCAACAGTGTCCTGTTCCTGAGTGAATACTGATGAAAAGTACTGATTTAATGTCTCTCCAATCTCCTCCGCCTCCACACACAACTTCCCACTACTATCCTTGACTGGACCGATACCTACCCTAGTCATCCTTTTATTCTTGACATACCTATAGAAAGCCTTTGGGTTTTCCCTAATCCTACCAGCTAAAGACTTTTCATGTCCCCTTCTCGCTTCTCTTAGCTCCCTCTTTAGCTCCTTCCTGGCTACCTTATAACTCTCAATTGCCCCTACTGAACCTTCACGCCTCATCTTTACATATGCCGCCTTCTTCCCTTTCACAAGGGACTCCAATTCCTTACTAAACCACGGCTGCCTCACAAGGCTCTTTACACCATGCCTGACTGGTACATACCTATCGAGGACACGCAGTAGCTGCTCCTTGAACAATCCCCACATCTCATTAGTGTTCTTCTCTTGAAGCCTGTTTTTCCAATCCACACATCCTAAGTCATGCCTCACAGCATCATAATTTCCCTGCCCCCAGCTATAGCTCTTGCCCTGCGGCGCACGATTATCCCTCTCCATCACTAAAGCAAAAGTCACCGAGTTGTGGTCACTGTCCCCGAAGTGCTCACCTACCTCCAAGTCTAACACCTGGCCTGGTTCATTACCTAGAACCAAATCCAATATAGCCTCCCCTCTTGTTGGCCTGTCGACATATTGTGTCAGGAAACCCTCCTGCACACATTGTACAAACACCGACCCATCTAATGAACTCGAGCTATAGCTCTCCCAGTCAATATCTGGGAAGTTAAAGTCCCCCATAACAACCACCCTGCTACCTTCACTCTTTTCCTGAATCATCCTCGCAATATTATCCTCTACTTCTCTAGGACTATTAGGAGGCCTGTAGAAAACACCTAACAGGGTGACCTCACCTTTCCCATTTCTAACCTCAGCCCAAACTACCTCAGATGGCAAGTCCTCTTCCATCGTCCATTCCACTGCTGTGATACTGTCTTTGACAAGTAATGCCACGCCTCCCCCTTTTTTACCCCCATGTCTGATCCTACTAAAACATTTGAACCCTGGAACGTGCAACAGCCATTCTTGTCCCTGTTCTACCCACGTCTCTGTAATGGCCACAACATCGAAGTCCCAGGTACCAACCCACGCTGCAAGTTCACCTACCTTATTCCTTATACTTCTGGCATTGAAGTATACACACTTCAATCCACCTTTCTGGTTACAGGCACCCTCCTTAGAGATCGCTGCATTATTCCTAACCTCCCTACACTCAAGGTCCTGTACCCTAAAGCTACAGTCCTGGTTCCCATGCCCCCGCGGAGTTAGTTTAAACCCTCCCAAAGAGCACTAGCAAACCTCCCCCCAAGGATACTGGTGCCCCTCAGGTTCAGGTGTAGCCCATCCTTTTTATAGAGGTCTCACCTTCCCCAGAAAGGACCCCAGTTGTCCAGAAACCGGAATCCCTCCCTCCTGCACCATCCCTGTAGCCACGCATTTAACTGCTCTCTCTCCCTATTCCTCGACTCTCTATCACGTGGCATGGGTAACAAACCAGAGACTACAACTCTGTTTGTTCTAACTCTGAGCTTCCAACCTAGCTCCCTGAAAGCCTGTCTGACATCCTCACCCTTCTTCCTACCTATATCGTTGGTGCCAACGTGGACCACGATCTGGGGCTGCTCCCCCTCCCCCTTAAGGACCCGGAAAACACGATCAGCGACATCACGTACCCTTGCACCTGGGAGGCAACATACCAAACGTGAGTCCCTGTCGCCCCCACAAAACCATCTGTCTGTACCCCTCACTATCGAGTCCCCAAGAACTATTGCTCTACCTTTCTCCACCCTACCCTTCTGAGCAACGGGGCCAGGCTCCGTGCCAGAGGCCTGAACCTCGTTGCTTGCCCCTGGTAAGTCATCCCCCCCACAAGTATCCAAAACGGTATACTTGTTCTTGAGGGGAATGACCGCAGGGGGTCCCTGCACTGGCTTCCTCCTCCCACTCCCCCTCACTGTCACCCATCTATCTTGAACTTTCGGAGTAACTACTTGCCTAAAGCTCCGATCTATTACCTCCTCTGCCTCCCGAATGATCCGCAGTTCATCCAACTCCAGCTCCAGTTCCCTAACACGGGTTTGGAGGAGCTGGAGATGGGTGCACTTCTTGCAAGTGTACTCAGCAGGGACGCTAATGGCTTCCCTCACCTCATACATGTTGCAAGAGGAACATTGCCCTCTCTGCACTGCCATCCCTCTAAAAGTAAGCTTTCCTTAAAAAAAACAACAACAAAAACCAACTAAATCTAAAGAAACAAACAAGGAAAATGCAGCACTTACCCGCTAGTCACAATTGGTCTTATTATTAGGTTAGAGGAGGTGGAAGGGTGGGAGGCACTACTCGTGTAGTGCCTCGGGTGACTCGCCTACGCGTTTAAATAAGGGGAGAAAAAAAAAACCTTACCCAGGTAACCTAGCGCGCCTTCCGGGTCTGCTACCGCTTTTTTGAAGGAAAACTTTAAATTTTTAACTAATAAATAAGCGACCAAACTTACCCACCATATATTCCTCAGGGATCTGTTTTTGGACCTCTGCTCTTTGTAGTTTTTATAAGTAATTTGGATGAAGAAGTGGAAGAGTGGGTAAGTAAGTTTACCAATGACACAAAGGTCGGTGGTGTTGTAGATATTGTCGAGGACTGTTGCAGGCTACAACATAGCATTGGCAAGATGCAGAACTGGGCTGAGAAGTGGCAGATGGAGTTCAACCTGGATAAATACAAAGTGATTCATTTTAATTTGAAATGCTGACACAGCCTTAACAACAGGATTCTTGGCAGTGTGGATGAGCAGAGGGATCTTGGGGTCCATGTACATCGATCCCACAAGGTTGCCACCCAAGTTGATAGGGTTGTTAAGAAAGCATATGGTGTTTTGGCACAGGGTGATTGAGTTAAGAGCCACGAGGTTTTGCTACAACTCTCCAAAACCCTGGTTAGACCACACTTGGATATTATGTCTAGTTCTGGTGGCCTCATTATAGGAAGGATGCAGTTGCTTTAGGGAGGTGCAGAGTAGATTTGCCAGGATGCGGAGTGGATTGGAGGGTTTGTCTTATGAAGAGAGGTTGAGTGAGCTCAGGCTTTTCACACTGGACAGAAGGAGGAAGAGAGGTGACTTGATAGAGGTGTACAAGGTGATGAGAGGCATAGATAAAGTAGACAATCAGAGACTTTCCTCAGGGGAGAAATGGCTGTCATGAGGTGTCATAATTTTAAGGTGATTGGAGCAAGGTTAGGGGAGATGTCAGAGGTAGGTTCTTTACACAGAGAGTGGTGGGTGTGTGGAATGCACTGCCAGCGGTGGCAGTAGAGTCAGAGACATTAGGGACATTTAAGCCACTACTGGAAAAGCACATGGAAGGCAGTAAATTGAGGGGTGTATAGGTTAGGTTGATCTTAGATTAAAGTAAATGCGATGCACAACATTGTGGGCTGAAGGGCCTGTACTATGCTGTACTGTTCGATGTCTTATGTAAGGTTTAGGAAGCTAAAATTGGACAGGGCCCATGAGGAGTATAAAGTAAGCAGGAAATAAGTCAGGTAGGGAATTAGGAGAGGAAGAAGGGGCCATGCAATGTCCTTGGCAAGTAGGGTTAAAGAGAATCCCCCAAAAAAGGAGAGAAATTGTGCTTGGAGGCAGAGGATGTAGGTGAAATCCGAAGTGAGTACTTTGTATCTTTTACTTTGAAAAAGAAATGAAGGATAGTGAGATTTGTGTGAAGCATGCTAGGGCATTTTGACATCAAGAAAGGATTGGTGTTGGGACTGTTGAAGAGCATTAAGGTGGAAAAGTCTCCAGAGCTCAATGGTATCTACTCCAGGTTTATGAGAGAGGCAAGAGAGGAGATTGCTGAAGACTTGACCACCCTGTTTGTATCCCCATTTCCAACTTGAGGAATCCTGGAGGACTGGTGAGCAGCTAATGTTGTTGCTTTCTTCAAGAATGGAAATTGGGATAGCCCAGAAAACTCAGTGAGTGAGTCTCACATCGGCAATTGGGAAGCTATTGGAGAGAAGCATTAGGGACAGGATTTACACACACTTGAAAAAGCATGGCCTAAGAATGTACTGCCAGCATGGCTTTGTGCAGGGCAGGTCATGTCTTACTAACTCGATTGAATTTTTGGAAGAGGTGACGAAGGTGATCAATGAGGGTAGAGCAGTGGCTGTTATCTACATGGATTTTAGTAAGGCTTTTGACAAGCTCTCTCATGGTAGGCTCATCTAAAAGATTAAGATGCTTGAGATCCATGGATTCAGAATTGGCTTACCCACAGAAGATAGAAAGTAACGGTGGAAGTGTTTGTCAGGCTAGAGATTCCATGATGTTCTGCAGGGATCCAATGGACCTGGGACTTCTGCTGTTTGTGATATATATAAATGACTTGAATGAAAATATAGTTGGGCGGGTTAGTAAGTTTGCAGATGATACAAAGGTCGGTGCAGTTGTGGATAGTGTAGAAGTTTGTCAAAAGATGCAGAGAGATACAGAACAGTTGTAGATATGGTTGGAGAAATGACAGATGGAGTTTAATCCATGTACATATGAGGTGCTACATTTTGGGAGATCAAATGTTCAGGAAAAGAATGTAGTTAATGGCAGGACTCTGAACAGCATTGATGTACAGAGGGATAGTGGGGTGGGGGGGCATCCAAGTCCATAGTTCCCTGAAAGTAGATAGGATGGTGAAGTAGGTATATGGCATGCTTGCTTTTATTGGCCAAGGAATTGAGTACAAGAATCAGGACATCACGTTGCAACTTTATAAGAGTTTGGTTAGGCCGCACGTGTTCTGGTCATCACATTACAGGAAAGATGTGGAGGTGTTGATGTCTGCTTTGTTCCACAAATCTAGACGACACAAGTTTTCTGTACAACAGCAGTAGCTTTATTATCGGACAGCCGGTGAGAGGTTCAAAGCATCTCCAAAGTAGCCAAGTGTCTACTTGTAATGAACTTCTTCATGAATCTCTCCCTGACACACAGAGACAGTGTATTTTATAGGAATTAAACAAAAGGTTTATCAGTCACATGGGCAATTGTCATCACATATTTTAAAGTAGATAACTGTGAATTTACAAAACCTGATGTCCTATGATAATGTGTGAATGGATTACAGAAACTGATTATCATATTCTTCATGATTATGTTTGATGGGAAGAGATAAAGGCAGAAGGGCTTTGCCTGCTGTAAATGGGGGATTCATATACCTATACTAATCTGGGAGGGAAGTAAATGGGAGTTTCACATTACTATGTTAAAATGGAGGGGAAGTAAGACAATGGGAGTGGGAGGCAGTTTAACAGGGTTGTGGCCAGGGCTATCAGGCCTGTCGGGAAAGGGCAAATATCTCTGTCTGGGGCTCTAGGGGGAATCAGCATGTGTGGCTCCATTAGGCTTGATTTCTGAGACTCCCCGCTACTGAGATATTCTGTCTGTATTGTAAGAGTACAGGCTTTTGTTGATACTGCAGTAAGTCCTTTGGCAGGTGAATGTTTAACCCTTGAGTCACCAATGTGTCCTGAAAGAGAAGCAAAGCATGGAACTGACTCCTCTGTGGCATTTTAACTTCCTCAGAGGCTTTGGAGAGGGTGCAGAAGAAGTTTATCAGGATGCTGCTACATTTGAGGGTATGAGCTGTAAGGAGAGGCTGGAAAAACTCAGGTTGTTTGTTCTGGAGTGGCAGAGGCTGAGGGGAAACTTGATAGAAGTCTAGAAAATTATGAGATGCATTGATAAGGTTGATGGTCAGAATCTTTTTCCCAGAATTGAAATGGCTAATACTAGGAGGTATGCATTAAAGGTCAGAGGGGAAAAATTCAAAGGAGACATGAGGGGCAAGTTTTTTACACAGAGAGTGGAGTGGTGGCGAGGGCAGAAACGATAGGGCATTGAAGAGACTTTTAGATATGCACGTGAATCGGTAAGGAATGGAGGGATATGGACCAAGGACAGGCAGAAGGGATTTACTTAACTTGGTGTCATGTTTGGCACAACATTGTGGGTCGAAAAGTCTGTTCCTGTACTGTACAATTCTGTGTCCAATGTTTACTCATTGAGAGTTTAGAAGAATGAGAGGTGACTTATTAAGGCATAGAGGAGGGTTGATGAGGTAGATATTGAAAAGATATTCCCATTGTCTAGTACCTCAAACTAGGGAACAGAGTTATAGATTGAGAGGACATTCATTTCAAATTGAAATGCAAAGGAATTCCTTCTCTCAGAGGATAATACATGTCTGAAATTTCTCTACCCCAGAGAGATGTGGAGGCTAGATTACTGAGAATATTTAATGGGGAGGTAGACAGATTTTTGAAGTATCAGGGAGTTGTGGACTATGTGGAAGACGATGTGAGAGGTATTGAAACAAAGGGCAGATTAGCCAGAATCATGCTGAATGGTGGATCAGGTTTAGGGGTCTGCTCTTAAGTTTTTTTTATATTCTTCTGTGAAGCTAAAGTAATCAGCAGTCCCTTAGAAGCAGAGACAGAAAAATTGTCTTGGGGAATGAGTAAATGAAGAAATGTCTATCTTTACAGGAGAAGGCACAAGACACATACTGGAAATAAAAAGTCAGGTAGGGGATAAATGAGGCATTATCAAGTTGACAGGCCGTGATGAGTAAAGTGCTATAAGAATCAGTGCTGTCCCCTTAGATGAGGCTTTTGGTACAATGGTAGTGTCCCTACCTCAAGATGACAGTGGAGTAGCAGCGCAGCATGCAGGCTCCTTAGCCCAGGCGCCCACAGCTTGGCTACTCCATCTGCTTTTATCCTTTGCTTTTTTCTCTTTTTTTTACCATTTTCAGTTATTATCAAGATTCATTCTACCTGCTTTTAACATCTTCGGTCGCAGGCATCTACTAGCTCAGCAACAAGGTAGCTTCCAGTGGCCCTGCATGGTAGTCTCATCCTCAAGTGGCCATCTTCGTTGGTGTTGCCTTCCAGGTATTCCAATGGATCAGCAGGCAGTCTTGTCCAGGAGTGGCGGTCACATCCCGGCGTGGTGTTCTCTCCTCCCACCTGCATCTTTAGGGTATTCCATCATTCCTTACTTGGCTTTCTCCAAGCCCAGGAGCCACTAACTGAACTGTGATGAACTTTGTCTTAATTTTTATTTTTTAGTTATTATCATGTCTAAATTTTGTCATTAACATAGTTACCATGGTACGGCAACCTATATAGGACAGCACGGTGGCTCAGTGGTTAGCACTGTTGCTTCACAGCACCAGGGTCCCAGGTTTGATTCCAGCCTTGGGCAACTGCCTGTGTGGAGGTTGCACATTCTCCCTGTGTCTGTGTGGGTTTCCTCCACGTGCTCCGGTTTCTCACACAGTCCAAAGTTGTGCCGATTAGGTGAATTGGCCATGCTAATATGTCCTATAGTGTTAGGTGCATTAGTTAGAGGGAAATGGGTCTGGGTAGGTTACTCTTCAGAGGTGTGGACTGGTTGGGCCAAGGGGCCTGTTTCTGCACTGTAGGGAATCTAATCTAATCATAAATCTTTTCACTGTATTTTTTGTGTAAAAGAACACATGATAATAAATTTCTATTCTGGATCAGGAGACCCAGGTTCAAGTTCCACCTGTTCCTGAGATGTGTAATAACATCTCTGAACAAGTTGATTAGAAAATATCTTGATGAAGAGACAGATGAGCTCTTGTGATGCAGTGGTAGCGTCCCTACACGTGGACTAAAAGACTACTTGCTTCTGAGGCATCTTTGACTGCTTGATTAGTTTTAAAGAAGTAAATGAGGAGACAAAGAGTAATGCCTCAAGGTTTGTTGATGATACAAAGCTAGATTGAAATATAAGCTGTGTGGAGGACACACAGAAGCTGCAGAGAGAGAGATATAGATAGGCTAAGTGAGTGGGTCTAGTTATTGAACGTAAGAATAGAAAAGCAAAATGTTTTAGAAATTGAGAAACTTGGAAGTGGTGATGTTCAGAAGGTCTCACAAGAAACACAAAAAAGGTTAGAAAATGTATATACAGGAAGAAATTTCAAAATCAAAATACGTGGTGACATCTATGAGATGTACATAGATCTTTGAAAGTTGCCACTCAGGTGGATAGAGCTTGTAAGAAGGCCTATGGTGTATTAGCGTTCATTAGCAGAGGGATCGAATTCAAGAGTCGTGAAGTGATGTTGCAGCTGTACAGGACTTTGGTTAGGCCACATTTGGAGTACTGTGTGCAGTTCTGGTCGCCTCACTTTAGGAAAGATGTGGAAGCTTTGGAGAGGGTGCAGAGAAGATTTACCAGGATGTTGCCTGGAATGGAGAATAGGTCGTACGAGGACAGGTTGAGAGTTCTCGGACTTTTCTCGTTGGAACGGCGAAGGATGAGGGGTAACTTGATAGAGGTTTATAAGATGATCAGAGGAATAGATAGAGTCAGAAACTTTTTCCCCGGGTACAACAGAATATTACAAGGGGACAAAAATTTAAGGTGATGGGTGGAAGGTATAGGGGAGATGTCAGGGGTGGGTTCTTTACCCAGAGAGTGGTGGGGGCATGGAATGCGCTGCCCGTGGCAGTGGTAGAGTCAGAATCATTGACGACCTTTAAGCGGCAATTGGATAGGTACATGGATGGGTGCTTAATCTAGGATAGATGTTCGGCACAACATCGTGGGCCGAAGGGCCTGTTCTGTGCTGTATTGTTCTATGTTCTATGTTCTATGTTCTATCTATTGCAAACATATTGAAGGCCAAGAATAAATATGTCTTTCCACAATTACATAGGGCTTTGCTAAGATCTCATTCAGTACACTGTGAACAATTTGATCTCCATTTTGAAGAAGGATTTATATTCACTGAAGGCAATACAGCAAAGATTCATGAGATTAGTCCCTGGTATGGAAGAGGTAGTATCTAGTGATGAGACATTGACTAAATTGTGCCTACATTTTTGGTGTTTAGAAGGATGCAAGATAATTTCATTGAAACACTCACGATTATAATGGGAATTGACAGGATTCTCAGCACTGAGAAGTTGTTTCTCCATGGAACATGGAAGGATAGTCTCAGGAGAAGTAACTGATTGCTTAGGACTGAGATGACAAATTCCTTCACTCCTAGAATTCTGAAATGTTGGAATCTCTTCCCTGAAGGGTTGTGGATGACCCATTACAGAATTTATTTAAGACAAAGGTAGACAGATGTAGGTGTCTCAGAGAATCTATGTTTAGGAATGATTTGGAGATGCTGGTGTTGGACTGGGATATACAAAGTTAAAAATCACACAATACCAGGTTATAGTCCAACAGGTTTAATTGGAAGCACACTTTGATTTTTAACTATATTTAGGAAAGTGGAGTTGAAGCCACAATCATGCCTCAATCATACTGAATGGCACAGTAGGTTTGATGTGCTGAATGGTCACATGTGCTTCCTTTGTTATGTTCTTATGAGCAAAATGAGATGCTGGAGGAACAGTAAGTAGGAAATGTCTCATGAGATTATTTACAGACTTTGACCATCTCCATGAGGTTTTTACACTTCCTGTTGCACTTCTGCCCAGTCCTCAGGTCCAGACACTGCTTTCTCCCAATCTGTTCTGAGGGCACAGCTTGATTGATGACATCCTGGTCCCTGAACAGATGAGATAGTCCTTCTACTCCTGCCTTGTTCATTACTAAGTTCTCCAGGTGTCATGTTCTTGGTGCTGGAGTCCTCTCTTTTCACGAGTGTCCAAGTTTCCTTGTACCCTGAAGGTGATAGCATTCAGCAAGACAACATTTTATAATTCAGTGCAGTTTCCACTGCAGAAACAAAAAGACAGATGGCTTTAGGAACAAATATTGGATTCACCACATGTTGCTTAGCTCTGCACTGAATACAGAGGCACTGGCAGCATGAAAAGCTCTTGAACCAAGAGATAGAGTACTATCGCAGTGAGTCAGGTAGCAACATCAAATGTTTGTGCTTCTCACCTCAAATGGAACTGACGTGGACAGATAACAAATGGGGTCCCTTTTACCTGATGGTACTGTATGGCCCATTGTTACAACACTGACAGTAGACATTGCTGGTAATCAAACCCCAATGTACTACCATCCATACCAAAAGTAGAAATAACCAACTGAACGATCGATTTGTTTCTTTTATTGCAATTATCCAAAATCAAAGATATGTTTACACTGATATTTCATTCAAAAACAACCTGTTTGAACAGATTAGAAACAAATTTATTCATTAAACGTATATCAAAAAGTGTTGTTGGCTACCATGCAGGTTTAAGTTATGACCTCCTAATATCACCTATTCAAACACACTGAAGACAAGACAGCACAGCTCAGCAGAGATATTGTAGATTTGAAAAATAGGTAAAAAAGGAAAAATATCCCTGTAGGTCAAAGGTCAAAACTCAGAAAATAAAATGTGTTGACTGCTAACAGTTCCTTTGATTACCTGTCAATGAAATCTAATTTGGAAAATCGTCAGTCCAGATTTCAGATTCAGACGAACAGTTGGGAGTCTTGATATTTGAAACATTGTCAAATCTTTTGAAACCAATACACTGAGAGAGAAAATGATTAGTGGCTGGTTTTGCTTTAAGGAATTTTCTCTTACTGACAGAGAGAGAGAGGTGATGAGAGAGCGAGAGAGAGATATAGCCTTTCCTTGCATGCCTTTCCAACAATTGCAACATCTACTGAAAAAAACAAGATCAACTCAGAATCAACACTCAGTACAGATAGATACAAGGGTATTTCCAAACCTGTCTGCCCAACAATTAAGCCATAACGCCAATTCTGCTCTTTTTTAAAAGTTTTACTGGACACCTTCCATAAAGTCATTTCACTTCAATAAGCAGTGTGTAAAATACCTTCTCTTTGTAGCTTTTCATTTCCAAAAAAATTACTTGATAAATCATTCTTCAATCCAGTGATGTCCAAATAATTCTATATTAGGAACATAGGAACAGGAGGAGGCCTTTCTGCCCTTGAGCCTGTTCTGCCATGCAATGAGATCATGGTGGATCTGTGGCCTAACCTCAGAAATCTGCCTTTGGCCCATATCCCTTAATACTTTTGTTTAACAAAAAATTATTTATCTCAGATTTAAAACTAACAACAAATCTTGCATCCACTACCACTTGTGTACCCTTTGTATGTAGAACTGTTTCCTAAGATCTCTTCTGGATCGTCTAGCCCTAATTCTCAGACTACGCCCGTGAGTTCAAGACTCCCCAACCAGTGGAAATAGTTTAATCTTTGTCTAGTCCTTTCCTGTTAATATCTTGAATACTTCGATCACTCCTAAACGCTTGAGAAAATTCTTGTGTGCTATTGTCCACAAACATATATAATATGCCCAACACCATTATCTTAATGTTCATGAAGACAGAAAGGGCAACACAGAACTGATGGAATGAAAGTGTGAAACCATTTGTCTCTATTACAGAGTCGCTGCCTTTTGAGTTTTCCCACGTTAATTTATGTGAATTTTGTTTTTTTTCTTCAGTTTGGAAAACATTGCTGTGATTTGCTTCAATTTCATTACAGGGATGTACAAAGTTAAAAATCACGTAACACCAGGTTAGAGTCCAACAGGTTTAATTGGAAGCACGCTAGCTTTCGGAGCGCCGCTCCTTCATCAGGTGACTGTGGAGGATACAATTGTAAGACACAGAATTTATAGCAAAGGTTTACACTCACAGTACATTATACTGTGAATTGTTGCATGACACTGTGTTCTTCTGGTATCTCTTCATCAGTAAATTGCTTTGAGATGTTCAAATGCCATTGTGTAAGCTTTCATTACAGCAATGAGAATGTTACATATCATTAGTATTTACTCTGGGTCACTAATTTATATTCCTGGGCAAAGTAATGTAATAGCACAGTAAATGCACAAACATGTGAAAAATTAAGGTCCCTATTGTTTATCACTTATGAACACTCTTTAGAAACCAATTGTGCTATTGACTGCTGAGTTAAATGTAGCAGTCATCTTTAACCTTGTGATTTAAGACAACTCATTATAATTTTTTTTACAAATTCTTGACTGATATTATCCATGGATGCAGAGATTTTCCATGTGGGCATTGTTAACTCATATTGCCTTTTCACAATTATCTGTCTAAGAATGGGACAAGTTTGTGTTCTTCAGCTCCACATTGCTCTTAAATCAAAGAAATGGTAGGTCAACCAGCACTTGTTAGGAGTGATATATGATCAGTGTATATGGAGAGTCCCAAACTATTTTAACTATTCAACTTGAAATTTAAAGCTTTAATTAAAATCCAATTAAATATGTGGATATTTATTGGGACAAGCTGCACATTTCTGAATCGCTGAGATAAAATCATTGTGTTCGCTGCAATCAGTGAATGTCATGGGGTAAGGTTTATTGAATTTGCAAGTCAATATTTAATATTTATGTTGATTATTTCAGCTCAGGCAATTCATGGATGAAAAGCAATTTAAATGCAGCCACACATGAACAAACCAGACTCAGCATTCTCCCAATCTCCTTGAAAGGCATGTCCTGAATTCATGGACAATGCTGGTCCTTGATCTTCAAATGTTAAGAGAAAAAGAACATGAGTGACCCTGAACTGTAAACAATGCAAGATTGCTTACCATCTGGGATGAGAAGACTAAATGATTCCTTTAGTAAACACTTGAGTGGGAGGAAAAACTCTTTCGCTAGATTAGTTAAATCTAAATAGTTTCACTTCTGTGATACGGCTTCATGCTGTGACAGAGTATTTATTCACAGTGTCAACTGCAGTTTGTACTTCAATGATGAGAGATGATAAGCTATGTAACTACACTGATATTGTGCATTTTAAACTGATTGGAAGTTGTTTGATCTATTCAAAGAAGATCGGGGAGACGAAGGAGGCAGAACTGCTTTTCGGCAAAGGTTCTTTTAATAACAGAAAGCCACACCAAGTGCAAACACTTCAGTCTTAAAGGGCCATACAGATTTTCAAATATTGCAAACAGAACCAAAAGTGTTTAATACACCCTCTACCCTTCCTTCCAGTTGGTGTACCCTGTTGATGACATTTGTTCATTGTCAGCAATGATTGTTTAAAGCTAACCTTCCTGTTTAAAGCTAGTCAATGGGAGCTAAATTGAACTGTCTGCCTTGAAAAGTGGCCAGACCTGCTTTCACCAGTAATTTCTGTTTTTGTTTCGCACTGTCTAAAGCTAAGCTGCGCTGTCTACAGCTAGCCCGTAGTGTTTAAAACAATCCTGCATACCTGCACTGTTTAAGACTAACTTGCACAGTTTGACGCTAACCACACTGTTTAAAGGTAACCTTCCTGTCTAAGGCTAATCTACACTGTTTAAAGATAATCTGTGCTGTTTAAAGCTAACCTGTATTATTTAAAGCTAATGTACACTACATAAAGGAGGCCTGCACTGCTTAAAGCTAATATGCACTGTTTAAAGGTAGTCTGCATTGACTAAAGCTAACCTACACTGTTTAAAGGTAACTGCACTCTCAAAAGCTAACCAGCACTGTCTAAAGCTAACCTGCATAATTTAAAGCTAACCTGCTCTGTTTAAAGCTAACCTGCGCTGTTTAAAGCTAACCTGCGCTGTTTAAAGCTAACCTGTACTGTGTAAAGCTAACCTGTACTGTGTAAAGCTAAACTGCACTGTTGAAACCTAATCTGTACAATGTAAAGCGAACATGTACTATCTAACTCTAACCTGTACTGTGTAAAGCTAATCTGCGCTGTCTAAAGATAATTTGTGCTGTCTAAAGCTAATCTGCACTGTCTAACACTAACCTAACCTGTCTAAAGTTAACCTGTGCTGTTTAAAGCTAACCTGCACTGCCTAAAGATAACCTGTATTGTCGAAAGCTAACCTGTAGTGTCTAAAGTTAACCTGTACTGTGTAAAGCTAACCTGCACTATTTAAAGCAAGCCTGCGGTGTCTAAAATTAACTTGCATGGTTTAAAGCTAACCTGTATTGTTTAAAATGAGCCTGCACTGCTTAAAGCTAATCTGAACTATCCAAAGTTAGCATGTACTATTTAAAGATAATCTGTACTGTCTAAAGTTAGCCAGCACTGCGAAAAACTAGCCTGCACTGTTTAAAGCTAACCTGCTCTATTTAAAGATAACCTGTACTGTTTAAAGCTAATCTGTACTGTTTAAAGATAATGTATGTTGTTTTAAGCTAATCTACACTGTCTAAAGCTAACTTGTACTGCATTATTTAAAGCTAGACTGTCCTGTATAAACCACAAACTCTAAAGCTAACCTCTACTATTTAGATTAGATTACTTACAGTGTGCAAACAGGCCCTTCAGCCCAACAAGTCCACACCGACCCACCGAAGCGCAACCCACCCATACCCCTAACCTAACACTAGGGGCAATTTAACATGACCAATTCACCTGACCTGCACATCTTTGGATTGTGGGAGGAAACCGGAGTACCCGGAGGAAACCCACGCAGACACGGGGAGAACATGCAAACTCCACACAGTCAGTCACCTGAGTTGGGAACTGAACCCGGGTCTCTGGCGCTGTGAGGCAGCAGTGCTAACCATGTGCCACCGTGCCACCCACGGTGCTAGCCTGCACTGTTTAAAGATAACCTATACTGTCTCAAGCTAGCCTGCACTGTCTAAAGCTAACTTGTACTGTGTAAAGTGAATCAGTACTGAGTAAAGCTAATTTGTAATGTCTGAAGCTAAACTGGGCTGTTTAACTCTGAGTAAAAAATGAGGTCTGCAGATGCTGGAGACCACAGCTGAAAATGTGTTGCTGGTTAAAGCACAGCAGGTTAGGCAGCATCCAAGGAATAGGAAATTCGACGTTTCGGGTATAAGCCCTTCATCAGGAATGAGGAGAGTGTGCCAAGCAGGCTAAGATAAAAGGTAGGGACTTGGGGGAGGGGCGATGGAGATGTGATAGGTGGAAGGAGGTCAAGGTGAGGGTGATAGGCCGGAGTGGGGTGGGGGCGGAGAGGTCAGGAAGAGGATTGCAGGTTAGGAGGGCGGTGCTGAGTTGAGGGAACAGACTGAGACAAGGTGGGGGGAGGGGAAATGAGGAAACTGGAGAAATCTGAGTTCATCCCTTGTGGTTGGAGGGTTCCCAGGCAGAAGATGAGGCACTCCTCCTCCAGCCGTCGTGTTGTTATGTTCTGACGGTGGAGGAGTCCAAGGACCTGCATGTCCTCGATGGAGTGGGAGGGAGAGTTAAAGTGTTGAGCCACGGGGTGGTTGGGTTGGTTGGTCCAGGCGTCCCAGAGGTGTTCTCTGAAGCGTTCCGCAAGTAAGCGGCCCGTCTCCCCAATATAGAGGAGGCCACGACGGCTGGAGGAGGAGCGCCTCATCTTCCGCCTGGGAACCCTCCAACCACAAGGAATGAACTCAGATTTCCCCAGTTTCCTCATTTCCCCTCCCCCCACCTTGTCTCAGTCTGTTCCCTCAACTCAGCACCGCCCTCCTAACCTGCAATCTTCTTCCTGACCTCTCCGCCCCCACCCCACTCCGGCCTATCACCCTCACCTTGACCTCCTTCCACCTATCACATCCCCATCGCCCCTCCTCCAAGTCCCTCCTCCCTACCTTTTATCTTAGCCTGCTTGGCACACTCTCCTCATTCCTGATGAAGGGCTTATGCCCGAAACGTCGAATTTCCTATTTCTTGGATGCTGCCTACCCTGCTGTGCTTTAACCAGCAACACATTTTCAGCTGTTTAACTCTGATGCTGCCTGACCTGCTGTGCTTTTCCAGCATCACCCTAATCTTGACTGCAACACCTAAAGTTAACACGAATTGTCTGAAGATAATCTATACTGTGTAAAGCTAACCTGCACTGTCTAAAGCTAACCTGTACAGTCTAAAGCTAACCTGTACTGTTTAAAGCCAACCTGCACTGTCAAACACAAACGTGTACTCTGTAAAGCTACCCTGCACTGTGTAAAGTCAACCTGTACTATCTAAGTTAACCTGTACTTTCTAACGGTAACCTGTCCTGTCTGAAGCTAACCTATTCTGTTTAAAGCAGGCTTGCACTGTGTAAAGATAATCTGCACTGTCTTAAACTAATCTGCACTGTTTATAGCTAGCCTGTACTGTTTATAGCTAGCCTACACTGTCTAAGGCTAACCTGCTCTGTTTCAAGCTAACCTATACTGTCTAAAGGTAGTCTGTACTGTTTAAAGCTAGCCTGCACTGTGTAAAGCTACCTTGCACTGTCTAAATCTAGTGTGTACTGTCTAAAGCTAGCCTGCACTGTTTAAAGCTAACCTACACTGTCTAGAGGTAGTCTGCACTGTTTAAAGCTAACCTACACTGACTAGAGGTAGTGTGCACTGTTTAAAGCTAACCTACACTGTGTAAAGACACCCTGCACTGTCTAAATCTAAAATGCACTGTTTAAAGCTAGGCTGCACTGTCTAAAGCTAGTCTGCCGCGTCTAAAGCAAACTGTACTGGTTAGAACTAATCTGCTCTGTCTAAAGTTAGCCTGCACGGTTTAAAGCTAACCTGTACTGATTCAAACTAGCCTGTACAGTTTAAAGCTAACCTATACTGTGTAAAGACATCCTGTACTGTTTCAAGCTAATTTGACTGTTTAAAACTAACCCGCACTGTATAAAGCTAATCTGTACTGTGTAAAGCCAACCTGCACTGTCTAAAGCTAACTTGTATTGTTGAAAGATAACCTGCACAGTCTAAAGCCAGGATGCACTGTTTCAAGCTAACCTACACTGTCTAAAGCCAACCTGTACTGTTTAAAGTTAACCTGCTATGCTTAACACTAACCTGCACAGTCTAAAGGTAGTCTGCACTGTCTAAAGCTAACCAGCACTGTGTAAAGCTAACCTGTAATTTCTAAAATTAATTTGCACTGCTTAAAGCTAATCCGTACCGTTTTTTAAAAACCTGCTCTCCTTAAAGCTAATCTGTACAGTTCAAAATTAGCCTGCACTGTTTAAAGCTAATCTGTACTATTTAAAGCTAATCTGTACTGTCTAAAGTTAGTCTGCAATGTGTAAGCCTAGCCTGCATTGTTTAAAGCTATCCTGGACTGTGCAAAGGAAACCAGCAATGATTAAAGCTAACCTACACTGTCTAAAGCTAACCTGTACTGTCTCAAGCTAGCTTGTACTGTGTAAAGCTAGCCTGTACTCTCTACAGCAAACCTACAACTGTCTAAAACTAATCTGTCCTGTCTAAAGCTAACCTGCACTTTCCAAAACTAACCTGCATCATCTAAAGCTAGTCTGTACTGTTTAAAGCTAATCTACACTGTTTAAAGCTAACCTGTACTGTTTTAAGGCTACCCTGAACTGTCTAAAGCTAATCTGCATTATTTAAAGTTAGCCTGCACTGTTTAAAGCTAACTTGTACTGTTTAAAACAAACCTGCACTGTCTAAAGCTAATCTGTACTGTCTAAAGGTAGCTTGTATTGTGTTAAGCTAACCTGCACTGTTTAAAGTTAATCTGTACTGTGTAAAGCTAACCTGTACTGTTTAAATCCAACCTGTACTGTTTAAAACTAACTTGCACTGTTTAAAACTAACCTGTACTGTCAAAAGCTAACCTACACTGTCTAAAGCTAGCCTGCACTGTTTAAAGCTGACCTGTCCTGTTTAAAGCTAACCTGCACTCTCTAAAGCTAGCATGTGCTGTTTAAAGTTAGCCTGCACTGTTGAAGGCTAATCTGCACTGTGTAAAGCTACCCTGCACTGTACTCTCTAAAGCTAGCCTTCATTGTCTAAAGCTAACTTGTACTTTTAAAAGCTAATCTGCACTGTTTAAAGCGTACCTATACTGCCTAAAGGTAGTCTGCATTGTTTAAAGCTAACCTTTATGGTCTAATGCTAACCTATACTGTCTAAAGGTAGTCTGCGCTTTTGAAAGCTAATCTGTACTGTGTAAAGTTAGCCTGCATTGTCTAAAGCAAATTTGCATTTTCTAAAGCTAATCTAAAGTTAACCTGTGCTACCTAAAGTTAACCTGCACTGTGTAAAGCTAAACTGTACTGTTTAAAGCTAGCCTGCAGGCTCTAAAGTTAATCTTCACTGTTTAAAGTTAGCCTGCATGGTTTAACGCTAACAAGTGCTGCTTAAAACTAGCCTGCACTGTGTAAAGCTAATCTGTACTGTCTAAAGCTAGTTTGCATTGTTCAAAGCTAACCTGTACTGTCTAAAGATAGTCTGCACTGTCTAAATCTAGCCTGCACTGTTTAAAGCTAACTTGAACTGTGTAAAGTTAGTCTGCACTGTCTCAAGCTAACGTGTACTGTCTAAAGCTAGCCTGCACTATCTAAAGCTAGCCTGCACTATCTAAAGCTAACCTACACTGTTTAAAGCATGCCTGTACTGACTAATGTGAACCTGCATTGTCTAAATAAAGCCTGCACTGTCTAAATCTAGCCTGCAATGTTTAAAGCTAGCCTGCACTGTCTAAAGCTAGCCTGCACTGTCTAAAGCTAGACTGCACTGTCCAAAGCTACCTTACACTGCTTAAAGCTATTCTGGAGTAAAAAATGAGGTCTGCAGATGCTGGAGATCACAGCTGCAAATGTGTTGCTGGTCAAAGCACAGCAGGCCAGGCAGCATCTCAGGAATAGAGAATTCGACGTTTCGAGCACAAGCCCTTCATCAGGAATAAGAGAGAGAGAGCCAAGCAGGCTAAGATAAAAGGTAGAGAGGAGGGACTAGGGGGAGGGGCGATGGAGGTGGGATAGGTGGAAGGAGGTCAAGGTGAGGGTGATAGGCCGGAGTGGGGTGGGGGCGGAGAGGTCAGGAAGAGGATTGCAGGTTAGGAGGGTGGTGCTGAGTTGAGGGAACCGACTGAGACAAGGTGGGGGGAGGGGAAATGAGGAAACTGGAGAAATCTGAATTCATTCCTTGTGGTTGGAGGGTTCCCAGGCGGAAGATGAGGCGCTCCTCCTCCAGCCGTCGTGTTGTTATGTTCTGCCGGTGGAGGAGTCCAAGGACCTGCATGTCCTCGGTGGAGTGGGAGGGAGAGTTAAAGTGTTGAGCCACGGGGTGATTGGGTTGGTTGGTTCGGGCGGCCCAGAGGTGTTCTCTGAAGCGTTCCGCAAGTAAGCGGCCTGTCTCACCAATATAGAGGAGGCCACATCGGGTGCAGCGGATGCAATAGATGATGTGTGTGGAAGTACAGGTGAACTTGTGGCGGATATGGAAGGATCCCTTGGGGCCTTGGAGGGAAGTGAGTGTGGAGGTGTGGGCGCAAGTTATACATTTCCTGCGGTTGCAGGGGAAGGTGCCGGGGGTGGAGGTTGGGTTGGTGGGGGGTGTGGATCTGACGAGGGAGTCACGAAGGGAGTGGTCCTTGCGGAACGCTGATAGGGGAGGGGAGGGAAATATATCCTTGGTGGTGGGGTCCGTTTGGAGGTGGCAGAAATGACGGCGGATGATACGGTGTATACGGAGGTTGGTGGGGTGGTAGGTGAGGACCAGTGGGGTTCTGTCCTGGTGGCGGTTGGAGGAGCGGGGCTCAAGGGCGGAGGAGCGGGAAGTGGAGGAGATGCGGTGGAGGGCATCGTCGATCATGTCTGGGGGGAATCTGCGGTCCTTGAAGAAGGAGGCCATCTGGGCTGTACGGTGTTGGAATTGGTCCTCCTGGGAGCAGATGCGGCGGAGACGAAGGAATTGGGAATATGGGATGGCGTTTTTACAGGGGGCAGGGTGGGAGGAGGTGTAGTCCAGGTAGCTGTGGGAGTCAGTCGGTTTACAGTAGATGTCTGTGTTGAGTGGGTCGCCCGAGATAGAAATGGAAAGGTCTAGGAAGGGGAGGGAGGAGTCTGAGACAGTCCAGGTGAATTTCAGGTCGGGATGGAAGGTGTTATCTGAGACAGTCCAGGTGAATTTCAGGTCGGGATGGAAGGTGTTATCTGAGAGCTATCCTGCACTATCTGAAGCTAGACTGCACTGTTAAAACCAGCCTGCACTGTATAAGGCTAACCTGTACTGTTTAGAACTGACCTACACTGTTTAAAGCTAATCTATATTTTCTTAAGGTAGCCTGCCCTGTGAAAAAGCTATCCAGTACTGTCTAAAGTAAAAAATGAGGTCTGCAGATGCTGGAGATCACAGCTGAAAATGTGTTGCTGGTCAAAGCACAGCAGGCCAGGCAGCATCTCAGGAATAGAGAATTCGACGTTTCGAGCATAAGCCCTTCATCAGGAATGAGAGAGAGTAGCCAAGCAGGCTAAGATAAAAGGTAGGGAGGAGGGACTTGGGGGAGGGGCGATGGAGGTGGGATAGGTGGAAGGAGGTCAAGGTGAGGGTGATAGGCCGGAGTGGGGTGGGGGCGGAGAGGTCAGGAAGAGGATTGCAGGTTAGGAGGGCGGTGCTGAGTTGAGGGAACCGACTGAGACAAGGTGGGGGGAGGGGAAATGAGGAAACTGGAGAAATCTGAATTCATACCTTGTGGTTGGAGGGTTCCCAGGCGGAAGATGAGGCGCTCCTCCTCCAGCCGTTGTGTTGTTATGTTCTGCCGGTGGAGGAGTCCAAGGACCTGCATGTCCTCGGTGGAGTGGGAGGGAGAGTGGATGTGGCCTCCTCTATATTGGTGCCGCTGCACCCGATGTGGCCTCCTCTATATTGGTGACCTCCACACACATCATCTATTGCATCCGCTGCACCCGATGTGGCCTCCTCTATATTGGTGAGACAGGCCGCTTACTTGCGGAACGCTTCAGAGAACACCTCAGGGACACCCGGACCAACCAACCCAACCACCCCGTGGCTCAACACTTTAACTCTCCCTCCCACTCCACCGAGGACATGCAGGTCCTTGGACTCCTTCACCGGCAGAACATAACAACACGATGGCTGGAGGAGGAGCGCCTCATCTTCCGCCTGGGAACCCTCCAACCACAAGGTATGAATTCAGATTTCTCCAGTTTCCTCATTTCCCCTCCCCCCACCTTGTCTCAGTCGGTTCCCTCAACTCAGCACCGCCCTCCTAACCTGCAATCTTCTTCCTGACCTCTCCGCCCCCACCCCACTCCGGCCTATCACCCTCACCTTGACCTCCTTCCACCTATCCCACCTCCATCGCCCCTCCCCCAAGTCCCTCCTCCCTACCTTTTATCTTAGCCTGCTTGGCTACTCTCTCTCATTCCTGAAGAAGGGCTTATGCTCGAAACGTCAAATTCTCTATTCCTGAGATGCTGCCTGGCCTGCTGTGCTTTGACCAGCAACACATTTTCAGCAGTACTGTCTAAATCCAACCTGCAATGTTTAAAGTTAGTTTGCAATGTCCAAAGCTAATTCACACTGCTTAAACCTATCCTGCACTATCTGAATCTAGACTGCACTGTGTAAAGCTGTCCTGTACTGTCTAAGGCTAACCTGCACTGTTCAGAGATGACCTGCACTGTTCAAAGCTAGCCTGCACTGTTCAAAGCTAGCCTGCACTATCTAAAGGTAGCCTGTACAGTCTAAAGCTAACCTGCACTGCCGAACGCTAACCTGTCCTGTCTAAAGCTAACCTGTACTGTTTAAACCTAATCTGCACTGTCTAAAGCTAACCTGTACTGCCTAACACTAACCAGTACTGTCTAAAGCTAGCCTGCACTGTTTAAAACTAATCTGTACTTTCCAAAGTTAGCGTGCACTGTTTAAAGATAATCTGTACTGTTTAGAGCTAATCTGTACTGTCTAAAATTAGCCTGTACTGTGTAAAACTAACCTGCATTGTCTAAAGCTAATCTGTACTGTGTAAATGTAGTCTGCACTGTCTAAAGCTCGCTTGCCCTGTTAAAAGCTAGCCAGAACTGTATAAAACTAATCTGTACTGTCTAAAGCTAACCTGCACTGTCCACATCTAGCCTGTACTATCTATACCCAACCTGCACTGTCTAAAGCTAACATGCACTGTCTAAAGCCAATCTGTGTTGTTTAAAGCTAATGTATACTGTTTAAATCTAACCTGTACTGGATAAAGCTAACCTGCACTGTGCAAAGATAGCCTGTACTGTCTAAAGCTAACCTGTTCTGTGTAAAGCTAATCTGCACTGTCTAAAGCTAACGTGCACAAACTAAAGCTAACCTGTACCGTCTATAGCTAACTTGCACTGTCTAAATCTAACCTGCACTGTGTAAAGCTAACTTGTACTATTGTAAGCTAAACTGCACTGTGTAAAGCTAGCCTGTACTGTCACAAGCTAATCTGCACTGTCTAAAGCTAACCTGCACTAACTAAAGCTAGCCTGTACTATCTCAAGCCAACCTGCACTGTCTAAAGCTAGCCTGTACTGTCTAAAGTTAACCTGTACTGTCCAAAGCTATGCTGTGCTGTGTAAAAATAGCCTGTACTGTCCACAGCTATCCTGCACAGTTTAAAGCTAGCCTGCCCTGTCTAAAGCTAACCTGTACAGTGTAAAGCTAACCTGCACTATTTGAAGTTAGCCAGCACTGTCTAAAGCTAACCTACATTGTTTAAAGCTACCCTCTAATGTCTAATGCTAATCTATGCTGTTTAAAGCATACCTGCACTGTCTAAAGGTAAACCTGCCCGGTCTAAAGCTAGCCTGCACTGATAAAGCTAACCTGTTACTGTGTAAAGCTGGCCTGTATTGTCTACAGCTAATCTGCACTATTTAAAGCTAGCCTGCACCGTCTAAAGCTAACCAACATTGTTTAAAGCTAACCTCTACTGTCTAATGCTAACCCATGCTGTTTAAAGCTAACCTGCACTGATAAAGCTAACCTGCACTGTCTAAAGCAAACCTGTACTGTTTAAACCTTATCTGCACTGTCTAAAGTTAGACTGCACTGTTTAAAGCTATCCTGTACTGTTTAAAGCTAATCTGTACTGTCAAATGTTAGCCTGCACTGTTTAAAGCTAACTTGTACTGTTTAAAACTAGCCTGCACTGTCTAAAGTTAATCTGTACTGTTTAAAGCTAATCCGTGCTGTCTAAAGCTAGCCTGCACTGTGTAAAGCTCACCTGTAACCTCTAAAGCTAACCTGCACTGTCTAAAGTTAGCCTGCACTGTGTAAAACTCACCTGTACTCTCTAAAGCTAACCTGCACTGTCTAAAGTTAGCCTGCACTGTTTAAAGCTAACCTGTACTGTGCGAACTTAGCCTGCAATGTTTAAAGCTAATCTTTACTTTTAAAGGCTAATCTGTATGGTCTAATGTTAGCCTGTACTGTCGAAAGCCAGCCTGCCCTGTCAAAAGCTCACCTGCACAGTTTAAAAATAATCTGTCCAGTGTAAAGCTAACCGGCACTGTGTAAAGCTAACCTATACCGTGTAAAGCCATCCTGGACTGTTTAAAGCTAACTTGCACTGTTTCGGGCGGCACGGTGGCACAGTGGTTAGCACTGCTGCCTCACAGCGCCAGAGACCCGGGTTCAATTCCTGACTCAGGCGACTGACTGTGTGGAGTTTGCACGTTCTCCCAGTGCCTGCGTGGGTTTCCTCCCCCAGTCCAAAGATGTGCGGGTCAGGTGAATTGGCCATGCTAAATTGCCCCTAGTGTTAGGTAAGGGGTAAATGTAGGGGTATGGGTGGGTTGCGGGTCGGTTTGGACTTGTTGGGCCAAAGGGCCTGTTTCCACACTGTAAGTAATCTAATCTAAAGTAATCTTAAATCCAACCTGTACTGTGTAAAGCTAACCAGCACTGTCTAAAACAAACCTGTAATATCTAAAGTTAACTTTACTTTCTAAAGCTAATCTGTACTTTCTAAAGCTATCGTGCACTGTCTAAAGCTAACCTGTATTGTTTCAAGCTAATCTGTACGGTTTCAAGGTAATCTGTACTGTGCAAAGTTAGCCTGCACTTTGTATAGCCAGCCTGCATTATTTAAAGCTAACCTGTACTGTGTAAAGCTCACCTGCACTGTGTAAACTTAGCCTGCACTGTTTAAAGCTAATCTGTTCTGTCCAAAGTTAATCAGCACTGTTAAAGCTAACCTGTACTTTTTAAGGCTGATCTGTACTGTCCAATGTTAGCCTGTACTTTGTTAAGTTAACCTGCACTGTTTAAAACTAATCTGCACAGTGTAAAGCTAACCTGCACTGCTTAAAGCTAACTTGTATTGTTTAAAACAAACCTGCACTGTTTCAAGCTAATCTGTATTGTTTCAAGCTAATCTGTACTGTCCAAAGTCAGCCTGCACTTTGTATACCTAGCCTGCACTGTTTAAATCTAACCTATACCGCGTAAAGCTTACATGTAATGTCTAAAGCCAACCCGCACTGTCTAAAGCTAACCTGTACTGTCTAAAGCTAACGTAGACTATCTAAAAGAAGTCTGCATTCTCTAAAGCTAACCTACATTGCCTAAATCTAACCTGCTCTGTTTAAAGCTAGCCTGCACTGTCTAAAGCCACCGTGCCCTGTCTAAAGCTAACTTGTGCAATCTAAAGCTAGTCTGAGTGGTTTAAAGCTAACCTGCACTGCTTAAAGCTAACCTGTACTGTCCAAAGTGAGCCTGCACTGCTAAAGTTAACTGGTACTGTTTAAAACAAGCCTGCACTGTTTAAAACAAATCTGTGCTGTTTAAAGCTAATCTGCACTGTCTAAAGCTAATCTGTACTGTTTAAAGCTAATCTGTGCTGTCTAAAGTTAGCCTGTACCGTGTAAAGCTAACCTGCACTGTTTAAAGCTAACCTGTACTGTGTAAAGCTTCCCTGCACTTTCTAAAGCTAACCTGCACTGTCTAAAGTTAGCCTGCACTGTCTAAAGTTATCCAGCACTGTGTAAAGCTAAATTGCACAGTTTAAAACGAACCTGTACTGTGCAAAGCTAACCAGCACTGTCTAACACCTTCCTGCACTGTCTAATGCTAACCTGCATTGTGTAAAGCTCATCTGTACTGTCTAAAGCTAATCTGTAATGCCTAAAGCTAAGCTGCAGTGTCTAAAGCTACCCTACAGTGTCTAAAGCTTACCTGCACTGTCTAAAGCTAACCTGCTCTGTTTAAATCGAGCCTGTACTGTGTAAAGCAAACCTGTACTGTATAAAGCTACCCTGCATTGTCTGAATATAATCTGTACTATCTAAAGCTAACATGTACTATGTAAAGCTGAACTGCACTGTCTAAAGCTAATCTGCACTGTTTAAGGCGAACCTGTACTGTGTAAAGCTAACCTGCACTGTGTAAAGCTAGCTGGCACCGTGTAAAGCTAGCCTGCACTGTTTAAAGCTAACCTAGAATGTTTAAAGCTAACCTGCACCCTCTAAGGCTAACCTGCTCTGTTTAAAGCTAACCTACACTGCCTAAAGGTAGTCTGCATTCAGTAAAGCTAACCTACATGGCCAAAAGCTAGCCTGCACTGTCTAAAGCTACCCTGTCCTGTCTAAAGCTAACCTGTACAGTTTAAAGCTAGTCTGAATGGCTTAAAGCTAACTTGTACTGTTGAAAGCTAATCTGCATTGTCTAAAGTTAGCCTGCACTGTCCAAAGTGAATTGGTACTGTTTAAAACACTTTCCTGAAGAAGGACTTATGCCTAAAACGTCGATTCTCCTGTTCCTTGAATGCTGCCTGACCTGCTGCGCTTTTCCAGCAACACATTTTCAGCACTGTTTAAAACAAGCCTGCACTGTTTAAAGCTAATTTGTACTGTTAAAAGCTAATCTGTGCTGTCTAAAGTTAGCCTGTACTGTGTAAAGCTAACCTGCACTGTCGAACTAACCTGTGCTGTGTAAATATAACCTGTTCTATTTAAAGATAACTTGCACTGTTAAAAAATAACCAGCACAGTGTAAAGTTAACCTGTCCTGTCGAAAGCCAACATGTACTGTCGAAATCTAATCTGTACTGTTTTAAAGCTAATCTGCACTGTCTAAAGCTAACTTGCACACTCTAAAACTAACTGTACGGTCTAACACTAACCTGCACTCTCTAAAGATAACCTGAACTGTGTAAAGCTAGCCTGTACTGTCTAAAGCTAACCTGCATTGTCTAAAGGTAGTCTGAACTGTCTAAAGCTAACCTGCACTGTTGAAAGCTAATCTGCACTGTCTAAAGCTTCCCTACACTGTCCAAAGGTAACATGCACTTTCTAAAGTCAACCTGCACTGTCTAAAGGATTCCTGATGAAGGGCTTATGCCCGAAACATCGAATTTCCTGTTCCTTGGATGCAGCCTGACCTGCTGTGCTTTAACCAGCAACACATTTTCAACTGCACTGTCTAAAGACAACCTGTGCTGTCTAAAATTAGCTTGCATTGTCTAAATCTACCCTGCACTGTTTAAAGCTAACCTACATTGTCTAAAGCTAACCTGCTCTGTCCATAAGTAATCTGCACTGTCTAAAGCGAGCCTGCACTATCTAAAGGTAGTCTTGATTTGGAGATGCCGGTGTTGGACTGGGGTGTACAAAGTTACAAAGTACATCAGGTGATGAAGGAGGGTTGTTCCAAAAGCTAGTGTGCTTCCAATTAAACCTGTTGGACTATAACCTGGTGTTGTGTGATTTTTAAAGGTAGTCTGCATGCTTAAGGCTAACCTGCACTGTTTAAAGTTAACCTGTACTGTGTAAAGTTACCCTGCACTGTCTAAAGTTAACATGTACTGTGTAAAGCTAGCCTGCATGGTTTAAAGCTAACCTGTACTGTCAAAAGCTAACCTCCTCTGCTTAAAGCTAACCTACACTGTCTAAAGATAGTCTACATTCTCATAAATTAATCTACATTGCCTAAAGCTAACCTGCACTGTGTAAAGCTAGCCTACCCTGTCAAAAGCTAGCCTGCCCTGTCAAAAGCTCATCTGCACTGTCGAAAGCTAACATGCACTTTCTAAAGTCAACCTGCATTGTCTAAAGATGACCTGTACTGTCCAAAGTTAGCCTGCATTGTCTAAAGCTACCCTGAAGTGTCTAAAGCTAACATGTACTGTTTAAAGCTGGCCTGCACTGTGTAAAGCTAACTTGTACTGTCAAAAGCTAACCTGCTCTGTTGAAAGCTAGCCTACACTGTCTAAAGGTAGTATGCATTCTCAAAAGTTAACCTACATTGCCTAACGCTAACATGTATTGTCTAAAGCTAACCTGCACTATGTAAAGCTAATCTGCACTGTCCAAAGCTAGCCTACACTGTCTAAAGCTAGCGTGTACTGTCTCAAGCTAGCCTGCACTCTCCAAAGCTAACATGCCCTTTCTAAAGTCAAACTGCACTGTCTAAAGACAATCTGTACTGTCTAAAGTTGACCCGTATTGTCTAAAGCTAGCCTGCACTGTCTAAGGCTAACCTGTGCTGTTTCAAGCTAACCAGATGTTTAAACCTAACCTGCACTGTTTAAAGCCAACCTACACTGTGTAAAGCTAACCTGTACTGTTAAACCTAACTTGTACTGTTTGTGGGTGGCACGGTGGCACAGTGGTTAGCACTGCTGCCTCACAGCGCCAGAGACCCGGGTTCAATTCCTGACTCAGGCGACTGACTGTGTGGAGTTTGCACGTTCTCCCAGTGCCTGCGTGGGTTTCCTCCGGGTGCTCCGGTTTCCTCCCACAGTCCAAAGATGTGCGGGTCAGGTGAATTGGCCATGCTAAATTGCCCCTAGTGTTAGGTAAGGAGTAAATGTAGGGGTATGCGTGGGTTGCGCTTCGGCGGGTTGGTGTGGACTTGTTGGGCTGAAGAGCCTGTTTCCACACTGTAAGTAATCTAATCTAATCTAAAAACTAAACTGTGTAAAGTGAACCCATACTGTCTAAAGCTAACCTGTACTGTCCAAAGCTAATCTGTACTATCTAAAGCTAACCTGCACTGTCTAAAGCTAAAGAGCACTCTGTAAAGTTAGCCTGCACTGTTTAAAGCTAACCTACATTGTCTTAAGGTAGTCTGGACTGTCTAAAGCTAAGCTGCTCTGTCCAACCATAACCTGCACTGTCTAAAGCGAACCTGTACTGTCTAAAGGTAGTCTGCACTGTTTAAAGCTAGCCTGCAAGCTTAAGGCTACCCTGCATTGTTTAAAGCTAACCTGTACTGTGTAATGCTACCCTGCACTGTCTGAAGCTAACATGTACTGTTTAAAGCTAGACTGCACTGTTTAAAGCTAACCTGTACGGTCAAAAACTAACCTGCACTGTTTAAAGCTAACCTACACTGTCTAAAGCTAACCTGCACTGTGTAAAGCTAATCTGCACTGTCTAAAGCTAACCTGCACTGTTGAAAGCTAATGAGCACTGTCTATAGCTAACGTGCACTGTCTAAAGCTAACCTGTACTGTCTAAAACTAACTTGTGCTATCTAAGTCTACCTGTACTGTATAAAGCTAACCTGCACTGTCTAATGCTAACCGACACTCTATAATGCTAACCTTTACTGTCTAAAACTACGCTGCACTGTTTAAAGCTAACCTGTTTTGTCTAAAGGTAGTCTGCATCTTTTAAACATAACCAGCACAGTCTAAAACTGACCTACACTGTATAAAGCTAACCTGCACTGTGTAAAGCTAACCTGTACTGTCCATAGCTAGTCTGCACTGTCTAAAGCTAACCTGTTCTGTCTAAAGGTAGTCTGCACTGCCTAAAGCTAACTTGCACCTGTCAAAGCTAACCTGCACTGCCTAAAGCTGACCTACAATGTTTAAAGCGAACCTGTACTGCTTAAAGCTAATCTGCTCTGTATAAAGTTAGTCAGCATTGCCTTAAGCTAGCCCGCACTGTTAAAGCTACCCTGCACTGTCTAAAGCTAGCCTGCACTGTGTAAAGCTTGCCTGTACTGTTTAAAGTTAACCCTGTACTGTTCAAAGCTAACCTGGATGGTCTAAAGCCAATACGCACTGTCTAAAGCTCGCCTGTACTGTGTAAAGCTAACCTGCATGGTCTAAAGTTAGACTGCACTGTCTAAAACTAAAGTGAACTGTCTAAACCTGACTTGCACTGTCTATACCTAACCTGCACTGTCTAAACCTAACTTGCACTGTTGAAAACTAACCTATACTGTCGAAAGCTAAACTGCACTGTTTAAAATCAACTTATACTATGTAAAGCTAACCTGTACTGATGAAGCTAACTTGCATGTTTAAAACAAAACTGTACAGTGTAAAGCTAGCCTATACTGTCTAAAGTCAACCTGTACTGTCTAAAGATAATGTGTACTGTCTTAAGCTAACATGCAAAGTCTAAATCTAATCTGAAATGTCTAAAGCCAACCAGCACTGTCTAAATCTAAACTGTACTATATAAAGCTAACATGCACTGTCTGAAGCCATCCTGCTCTGTCTAAAGCTAAACTGAACTGTCTAAAGCCATCATGTTCTGTCTAAAGCTAAACTGTACTGTGTGAAGCTAATCTGCACAGTCTAAAGCTAGCCTGTACTGTCTAATGCTAACTTTCTCTGCCTAAAGCTAACTTGTACTGTCGAAAGCTGACCTGCACTGTCTGAAGCTACCCTATACTGTCTAAAGCCAACCAGCACTGTCTAAAGCTAAACTGTACTGTGTAAAGCTAGCCTGCACTGTCTAAAGCAATCCTGCTCTGTCTAAAGCTAACCTGTATGGTGTGAAGCTAGCCTGCACAGTCTAAAGCCAACCTATACTGTCTAAAGCTAACTTGCTCTGTCTAAAGTTAGCGTATACTGCCTAAAGCCAAACCTGCACAGTCTTAAGCCAACCTGTACTGTCTAAAGCTAATGTGTACTGTTTAAAGCTAACCTGTGCTGTCTAAATCTAACTTGTGCTGTCTAAAGCTAACCTGCACTGTCTCAAGCTAAACTGCACTGTCTAAATCTAACTTGTACTGCCTAAATCTAACTTGCACTGCCTAAATCTAACTTGCACTGCCTAAATCTAACCTGCACGGTCTAAAGCTAACCTGCACTGTCTAATACTAACCTGTACTATCTAAAGTTAACCTGCACTTTCAAACTGTACTGTCTAAAGGGAGCATGTATTGTCTAAAGCTCACCCGTACTGGTTAAAGCTAGCCTGCACTCTCCAAAGCTAGCCTGCTCTGTCTAAGACTAACCTGTGCGGTTTGAAACTAACCTACACTGTTTAAAGATAAACTGCACTGCCTAAAGCTCGCGTATACTATGTAAAGCTAACCTGCACTGTCTAAAGCTAACCTATATTGTGTAAAGCTAGCCTGCAATGTTTAAAGCTAACCTTTACTGTCAAAAGCGAATCTGCACTGTCTAAAGCTACCTGTACTATCTAAAGTTAACCTGCACTGTCTAAAGCTAACCTGAGTTGTTTAAAGCTAACCTGCAATGTGTAAAGCTAAACTGCACTGTGTAAAATTAAACTGCACTGTCTAAAGCTCTCATGTACAGTGTAAAGCTAACGTACTATTTAAAGCTAACCTGCACTGTATAAAGACAACATACACTGTTTCAAGCTAATCTACACTGTTTAAAAATAACCTGCTCTGTCAAATGCTAAACTGCACTTTTTTAAGCTTACCTGCACTGTTTAAATCTAACTTGTACTGTTTAAAGCTAAACTAAAGTTTAAAACTAAAATTCACCTACATTGTGCAAAGCTAACCTACATTGTCTCAAGCTAAACTGCACTGTCTAAAACTAACCTGTACTGTCTATAGCTAACGTGCACTGTCTAAAGGTAGCCTGCACTGTGTAAAGCTAGCCTGTGCTGTTTAAAGCTAACCTGCACTGTCTCAAGCAAGACTGTACTGTCTAAAGCTCGCCTGTACTGTGTAAATGTAGCCTGTACTGTTTAAAGCTAATCCTGTAATGTCAAAAGCTAAACTGCACTGTTTAAAGCTAACCTACACTGCATAAAGATAATTTGTACTGTTTAAAGCTAACTTGCCCTATTAAAACTAGCCTACACTGTCTAAAGCTAACCTGCATTGTGTAAAGCTAACCTGTACTGTGTAAAGCCAATCTGCACTGTGTAAAGCTAGCTTGTCCTGCCTAAGCTAGCCTGTACTCTCTATAGCTAGCCTGTACTCTCTAAAGCTAACCTGCAATGTCGAAAGCCAACCTGTACCGTCCACAGCCCACATGTACTGTTTAAAGCTGACCTGTACTGTCTAGAGTTTGCCTATACTGTGTAAAGCTAACCTGCACTGTGTAAAGCTAAATTGCACTGTCTAAAACTAACCTCCACTGTCTCAAGCTAGCCTGTACTGTTTACAGCTAACCTGTACTGTTTAAAGCTAACCTGCACTGTCTAAAGCTCGCCTATACTGTGTCAAGCTAAACTGCTCAGTCTGAAACTAACCTGCACTGTCTAAAGTTAACCTGTACTGTCTAAAGCCAATGTGCACTGCCTAAAGCTAACCTGTACGATCTAAAGCTAAACTGCACTGTCTAAAACAAAAGTGCACTGCCTAAATCTAACTTGCACTGTCTAAAGCTAACCGGTACTGTCTAAAGCTAACCGGTACTGTCTAAAGCTAACCTGTACTGCGTGAAGGCAACCTGCACTGTCTAAAGCTAATCTGCACTTTCTAAAGTCAACCTGTACTGTCTAAAGGGAGTCTATATTGTCTAAAGCTAACCTGTGGGAGAAAGTGAGAACTGCAGATGCTGGAGATCAGAGCTGAAAATGTGTTGCTGGAAAAGCGCAGCAGGTCAGGTAGCATCCAAGGAGCAGGAGAATCGATGTTTCGGGCATGAGCCCTTCTTCAGGAATTTAAAGCTAACCTGTACTGGTTTAAGCTAGCCTACACTGTTTAAAGCTAGCTTGCACTGTCAAAGGCTAACCTGTGCTGTTTGAAGCTAACCTATACTGTTTAAAGCTAAACTGCACTGCCCGAAACTTGAGTATACTGTGTAAAGCTAACCTGCAAAGTCTAAAACTAACCTGCACTGTCTAAAGCTAACATGAAATGTGTAAAGCTAACATGTATTGTGTAAAGCTAACCTGCACTGTGTAAAGACAACCTGCACTGTCTAAAGCTAATCTGCATTTTCTAAAGTCAACCTGTACTGTCTAAAAGGAGCCTGTATTGTCTAAAGCTAACCCGTACTGGTTAAAGCTAGCCCGCACTCTCCAAAGCTAGCCTACACTGTTTAAAGCTAGCTTGCACTGTCTAAGGCTAACCTGTGCTGTTTGAAGCTAACCTACACTCTGTAAAGCTAACCTGCACAGTCTAAAGCTAACCTGTATTGTGTAAAGCTAGCCTGTAATGTTTAAAGCTAACCTTTACAGTCAAAAGCGAATCTACATTGTTTAAAGATACGAGCACTGTCTAAAGCTAACCTGCATTGTTTAAAACTAACCTGTACCGTGTAAAGCTAAACTGCACTGTTGAAAGCTAACATGAACTGTCTAAAGACAACCTGTACTGTTTAAAGGTAGCCTGTATTGTCTAAAACTAACCTGTACTGGTTAAAGCTAGCCTGCACTCTCTAAAGCTAACCTGAACTGTCTAAGGCTAACCTGAACTGTCTAAGGCTAACCTGTGCTGTTTCAAGCTCACCTACACTGTTTAAAACTAACCTGTTCTGTCGAATGCTAACCTGCACTGTTTAAACCTTACCTGCATTATTTAAATCTAAACTGCACTGTCTAAAGCTAACCTGTACTGTCAAAAGCTAACCTGTACTGTCTAAAGCTAACCTGTACTGTCTAAAGCTAACTTGCTCTGTCTAAAGCCAACCTTACCTTCCACAGGTCACGTTTACTGTTTAAAGCTGACCTGTACTGTCTAGAGCTTGCCTATACTGTGTCAAGATAACCTGCACTGTCCCAAACTAAACTAGTCAGGCAAAAACTAACCTGCACTGTCTAACGTTAGCCTGTACTGTCTAAAGCCAATGTGCACTATCTAAGCTAACCTGTACTGTCTAAAGCTCCCCTCCACTGTGTAAAGCTAGCCTGCACTGTGTAAAGCTAGCCTGCACTGTGTGAAGATAACCTGTACTGTCTCAAGCTAGCCTGCACTGTCTAAAGCTCACCTGCAGTGTTGAAAGCTAACCTGTACTGTGTAAGGCGACCCTGCACTGTCTAAAGTTAGTCTGCACTGTTTAAAACTAAATTGTACTGTTTAAAACAAGCTTGCACTGTTCAAAGCGAATCCGTACTGATTGAAGCTAATCTGTACTGTCCAACATTAGCCTGCAATGTTTAAAGCTAACCTGTACTTTTTAAGGCTAATCTGCACTGTATAAAGTTAGCCTGCACTCTGTAAAGCTAACCTGCACTGTCTAAAGTCAACCAATACTGTGTAAAGCTAACCTGTACCATCTAAGCTGTACTGTCTAAAGCTAACCTGTCCTGCTTAAAGCTAACCTGCACATTATAAAGCTAACCTGTAATGTCTGAAGCTAACCTGCACTGTCTAAAGCTACTCTGCACTGTCTATCGCCAACCTGCACTGTTTAAAGCTAACCGGCACTGTGTAAAGCTAACCTGCGCTGTCTATAGCCAACATGTACTGTCTAAAGCTAACCTGTACTGTTTAAAGCTAATCTGCACTGGGCAAAGCAACCCTGCATTGTCTAAAGCTAATGAGCACTGTCTATAGCTAACGTGTACTGCCTAAATCTAACCTTTACTGTGTAAAGCTAACCTGTACTGTTTAAAGCTAACCTGTTCTGTCTAAAGCTAGCCTGCACCATTTACTACTAACCTGCACTGTCTAAAGCTAACAAACACTGTATAAACCTAACCTGTGATTTTTAAAGCTCTCCTGCACTGCTTAAAGCTAACCTGTACTATCTAAAGCCAATCCCCACTGTCGAAAGCTACCTGTACTATCTAAAGCTAACCTGTGCTGTCTAAAGCTAATCTGCGCTGTCTAAAGCTAACCTGCGCTGCTTAAAACTTACCTGTAGTGTGTAAAGCTAATCTGTACTGTCTGAAGCTAGCATGCATTGTGGAAAGCTGCCCTGCACTGTGTAACACTAACCTGCACTGTATGAAGCCAATATACAATGTCTAAAGCTAGCCTGCACTGTCTAAAGCTAACCTGTACTGTACAAAGCTAGCCTTTACTGTCTAAAGCTAACGTGTACTGTTTAAAGCTAACCTGTGCTGTCTAAAGCTAACCTGCACTGTCTAAAGCAAAACTGCACTGTCTAAAACTGAAGTGCACTGCCCAAAGCTAACTTGCATTGTCTAAAGCTAACCTGCACTGTCTAAAACTAGTCTGCACCGTTTAAAGCTAACCTGTTCTGTCTAAAGGTAGTCTGCACTGTCTAAAGCTAACTTGCACATTTTAAAGCTAATCAGCACTGTCTAAAGCTGACCTGCACTGTCTAAAGTTGACCTAGTTAAAAATCACACAACACCAGGTTATAGTCCAACAGATTTAATTGGAAGCACACTAGCTTTCGGAGCAACGTTCCTTCATCAGGTGATAGTGGAGGGCTCGATCGTACACAGAATTTATAGCAAAAATTTGCAGTGTGATGTAACTGAAATTATACATTGAAAAATTGATTGTCTGTTAAGCCTTTCATCTGTTAGAATACAGTGATAGTTTCACTTCTTTCATGTGTAAATCACAAAACCTTTTTTTTAACGTTGTACATGGCAGATACCCATGTGACTCAGCCAACGTTGTCTATCTTATACGTTGCAGACAAGGATGCCCGGAGGCATGGTACATTGGGGAAACCGAGCAAAGGCTACGACAACAGATGAAGGGGCACCGCACAACAATCAACAGACAGGAGGGTTCCCTCCCAGCTGGGGAACACTTCAGTGGTCCAGGACATTCAGCCTCGGACCTTCAGGTGACCATCCTCCAAGGTGGACTTCGGGACAGCCAGCAGAGAAAAGTGGCCAAGCAGAGGCTGATAAGTTAAGTTCGGTACCCATAGGGAGGGCCTCAACCGGGACCTTGGGTTCATGTCACATTACAGGTGATCACCATTGCACTATACACACACACTTTCTCACACTCACAACCCCCACCCCAGACAGACACACACAGACAGACAGACAGACAGACAAAGACCCACATGCACACATATAATTTGTGGGGTGAATTTGTACTTGCAGCGTTACATTGCACTTTGCTCAAAAACTGCATACATTCATGTAGAACTCTGAGCTCAAAAACTGCATGAATTTATGTAAAACTCTGTTATCTCACTTTTTAGATTAGAATCAATCTAAACATCATGGCATAGACAGAGAACACAGGGGGCTAACACCTTCAACATATTGTCTAGCTATCACCATGGTTAACAGCTAGCCGGAGAATGCAACTTTAAAAAAACGTTTTATGATTTATACATGAAAGAAGTGAAACTATCACTGTATTCTAACAGATGAAAGGCTTAACAGACAATCAATTTTTCAATGTATAATTTCAGTTACATCACACTGCAAATTTTTGCTATAAATTCTGTGTTACGATAGAGCCCTCCACTATCACCTGATGAAAGAGCGATGCTCTGAAAGCTAGTGTGCTTCCAATTACACCTGTTGGACTATAACCTGGTGTTGTGTGATTTTTAACTTTGTACACCCCAGTCCAACCCGGCATCTCCAAATCTAAGCGGACCTACACTGTATAAAGTTAACCTGCACTGTGTAAAGCTAATCTGTCCTGTCCAAAGCTAGCCTGCACTGTCTAAAGCTAACCTGTACTGTCTAAAGCTAGTCTGCACTGTTTAAAGCTAACATGTTCTGTCTAAAGGTAGTCTGCACTGCCTAAAGCTAACCTGCACCTTTTAAATCTAACCTGCACTGTCTAAAGCTGACCTACAATGTTTAAAGCTAACCTGCACTCTCTAAAGCTCCCGTGCACTGTTTCAAGCTAGCCTTTACTGTGTAAAGCTAGCCTGTGCTGCTTAAAGCTAACCTGCACTGTCTAAAGACAGCCTGCACTGTCTGAAGCCACCCTACACTGTCTGAAGCCACCCTACACTGTCTGAAGCCACCCTGCACTGTCTGAAGCCACCCTGCACTGTCTGAAGCCACCCTGCACTGTCTGAAGCTACCCTGCACTGTGTAAAGCTAGCCTGTACTGTTTCAAGCTAACCCTGTACTGTTTACAGCTAACCTGTACTGTCTAAAGCCAATCTGCACTGTCTAAAGCTCGCCTGTACTGTGTAAAGCTAACCTGCACTGTCTAAAACTAAAGTGCACTGTCTAAAGCTAACTTGCACTGTCGAAAGCTAACCTGTACTGACAAAGCTAACTTGCACTGTTTGAAATGAAACTGTACAGTGTAAAGCTAAAGCCTGTACTGTCTAAAGCCAACCTGTACTGTCTAAAAATGATGTGTACTGTCTAAAGCTAACATGCAAAGTCTAAAGCTAACCTGAAACGTCGAAAGCCAACCTGCACTGTCTAAATCTAAACTGTACTGTGTAAAGCTAAACTGTACTGTGTAAAGCTAAACTGTACTGTGTAAAACTAACCTGTACTGTCTAAAGCCATCCTGCTCTGTCTAAAGCTAACCTGCTCTGTCTAAAGCTAGCTTGTAATGTCTAAAGCTAACCTGCACTGTCTAAAGCTAGCCTATACTGTCTAAAGCTAACCTGTGCTGTCTAAAGCTAACATGTACTGTTTAAAGCTAACCTGTATTGGCTAAAGCTAACCTGCACTGTCTCAAGCTCGCCTGTACAGTGTAAAGCCTACCTGCACGGTCTAAAGCTGAACTGAACTGTCTAAAACTAAAGTGCACTGCCTAAAGCTAACTTGCACTGTCTAAAACTAACCTGTACTGTCTAAAGCTAGCCTGCACCTTTTAAAGCTAACCTGCACTCTCGAAAGCTCCTGTGCACTGTTTAAAGCTAACCTGTACTGTCCAAAGCTACCCTGCGCTGTCTGGATCAACCTGTACTGTCTAAAGGTAACGTGGACTGTTAAAATCTAACATGTACTGTCTAAAGCTAACCTGTACTGTCGAATGCTAACCTGCACTGTCTGAAGCTAACCTGGATTGTGCAAAGCTAGCCTGCACAGTCTCAATAGACAATAGACAATAGGTGCAGGAATAGGCCATTCTGCCCTTTGAGCCTGCACCACCATTCAATATGATCATGGCTGATCATCCTTAATCAGTATCCTGTTCCTGCTTTATCTCCATAACCCTTGATTCCACTATCCTTGAGCACTCTATCTACTCTTTCTTAAATGAATCCAGAGACTGGGCTTCCACTGCCCTCTGGGGCAGAGCATTCCACACAGCCATCACTCTCTGGGTGAAGAAGTTTTTCCTCATCTCTGTCCTAAATGGTCTACCCCGTATTTTTAAGCTGTGTCCTTTGGTTCGGCACTCACCCATCAGCGGAAGCATGTTTCCTGCCTTCAGAGTGTCCAATCCTTTAATAATCTTATATGTCTCAATCAGATCCCTTCTCAGTCTTCTAAACCAGTCGCTCCAGTCTTTCAGTGTAAGGTAATCCCGCCATTCCAGGAACCTACGCTGCACTCCCTCAATAGCCAGAATGTCTTTCCTCAAATTTGGAGACCAGAACTGCACACAGTCCTCCAAGTGTGGTCTCACCAGGGCCCTGTACAGCTGCAGAAGAACTTCTTTGCTTCTATACTCAATCCCTCTTGTTATGAAGGCCAGCATGCTATTAGCCTTCTTCACTACCTGCTGTACCTGCATGCTTACCTTCATTGACTGGTGAACAAAAACACCCAGATCTCTCTGTACTGCCCCTTTACCTAAATTGATTCCATTTAGGTAGTAATCTGCCTTCCTGTTCTTGCCACCAAAGTGGATAACCATACATTTATCCACATTAAACTGCATCTGCCAAGCATCTGACCTAACTTGTCCAGGTCACCCTGTAATCTTCTAAAATCCTCATCATATTTCACCCTGCAACCCAGCACCCAAATCATCAGCAAATTTGCTAATGTTATTGCTAATACCATCTTCTATATCATTAAAATATATTGTAAAAAACTGCGGTCCCAGCACTGATCTCTGCGGTACCCCACTGGTCACTGCCTGCCATTCCGAAATGGAGCCATTTTTCACTACTCTTTGTTTCCTATCAGCCAACCAACTTTCAATCCAAGTTAGTACTTTGCCCCCAATATCACGTGCCCTAATTTTACTCACTAACCTCCTATGCGGGACTTTATCAAAAGCTTTCTGAAAGTCCAGATACACTACATCTACTGGATCTCCCTCGTCCATCTTCAGAGTTACATCCTCAAAAAATTCCAGAAGATTAGTCAAGCATGATTTCCACTTCATAAATCCATGCTGACTCTGACCTGTTCCTGTTACTACTTTCCAGATGTTAGATTAGATTAGATTACTTAGTGTGGAAACAGGCCCTTCGGCCCAACAAGTCCACACCGACCCACCGAAGCTCAACCCACCCATACCCCTACATTTACCCCTTACCTAACACTATGGGCAATTTAGCCTGGCCAATTCACCTGACCCGCACATCTTTGGACTGTGGGAGGAAACCGGAGCACCCGGAGGAAACCCACGCAGACACGGGGAGAACGTGCAAACTCCACACAGTCAGTCGACTGAGTCAGGAATTGAACCCGGGTCTCAGGCGCTGTGAGGCAGCAGTGCTAACCACGGTGCCACCATGCCGCCCTTGTGTCGTAATTTCATCCTTTATAATAGACTCCAGCATCTTTCCCAGCCTTGAGGTCAGATTAACTGGTCTATAATTTCCTGTTTTCTCTCTCCCACCTTTCTTAAAAAGTGGTACAATATTAGCCACCCTCCATCTGCAGGAACTAATCCCGAATCGATCGAACTCTGGAAACTAATCACCAACGCATCCACGATTTCTCGAGCCACCTCCTCCTGTACCCTGGGATGTAGACCATCAGGCCCCAGGGACTTATCAACCTTCAGACCTAACAGTCTCTCCAACACCAATTCCTGGCAAATATAGATTCCCTTAAGTTCAGGTCCTTCAGCCACTGTTATCTCAGGGAGATTGCTTGTGTCTTCCCCAGTGAACACAGATCTGAAGTACCAATTCAATACTTCTGCCATTTCTTTGTTCCCCGTAATATATTCCCCTGTTTCTGTCTTCATGGGACCAATTTTAGTCTTAACCATTTTTTTTGCCTTTCACATACCTAAAAAGACTTTTACCAACCTCCTTTATATTATTGGCCAGTTTATCTTTGTACCTCATTTTTTCTCTGTGTATTTCCTTTTTAGTAATCCTCTGTTGTTCTTTAAAAGCTTCCCAGTCCTCCGTTTTCCCACTTATCTTTGCTATGTTTTACTTTTTCTCTTTTAACTTTATATGTTTCTTAACTTCCCTCTTCAGCCACGGCCACCCATGCCTCCTCCTAGGATCTTTCTTCCTTTTTGGAATGAACTGATCCTGCAACTTCTGCATTATACACAGAAATATCTGCCATTGTTCCTCCACTGTCATCCCTGCTAAGGTATTACACCATTAAACTTTGGCCAGCTCCTCCCTCATAGCTCCATAGTTCCCTTTATTCAACAGAAATATTGTCACTTCCGATTGTACCCCCTCCCTCTCAAATTGCAGATTGAAGCTTATTTTATTATTGTCACTACTTCCCAATGGCTCCTTCACTTCGAGGTCCCTGACCAATTCTGGTTCGTTGCACAATACCAGATCCAGAATTGCCTTCTCCCTGGTCGGCTCCAGCACCAGCTGTTCTAAGAATCCATCTCTGAGGCACTCCACAAAGTCTCTTTCTTGAGGTCCAATACCATCCTAATTCTCCCAGTCTACCTGCATGTTAAAATCCCCCATAACAACTGTAGTAACATCTTTGCGACAGGCTAATTTCAATTTAACTTACATCCGACATCCAGACTACTGTTTGGGGGCCTGTAGATAACTCCCAAGAGGGTCGTTTTACCCTTAGTATTTCTCAGCTCTATCCACACTGACTCTGCATCCCCTGATTCTCGGTCCCCCGCGCAAGGGACTGAACATCATCCCTTACTAACATGACCACTCCACCTCCTCTGCCCATCGGTCTGTCCTTACGATAGCACGTGTAGCCTTGAATATTCATTTCCCAGGCCCTGTCCACTTGAAGCCTCGTCTCAGTTATCCCCACAATATCGTATCTGCCAATTTCCAAAAGAGCCTCAAGCTCATCCATCTTATTTCTAATGCTTCATGCATTCATGTATAGTATTTTTAATTTGTTACTGTCCTCATCCTTCCCATCAACTCCTATTTCACTCAACCTTACAGCATGATCCCTTTCTGAGTTTTCTGCCTCATTGATACAGTTGTCTTTCTTGACTTCCCTTGTTCTAACTTTCCCTTCAATTTTCTTCTTAAACATCCAGTTTGTCCCCTCCCCCCAACTACTTAGTTTAAACGTAGCTGTGTTGCCTTAGCAAACCTGCCTGCCAGAATGCTGGTCCCTAACCTATTACGGTGCAGACCATCTATCTTGTAGAATTTATGCTTACCACAAAACATACCCAGTGATCCAAGAATTTAAATCCTTGCTTCCTGCACCAGTTTCCCCAGCCACACGTTCAAGTCCATTATCTCCCTGTTTCTGGCCTCACCAGCCCGAGGAACTGGAAGCAAACCGGAGATAACCACCTTGGGCGTCCTGCTTTTCAGCCTTCTTCCTAGTTCTCCGAAGTCCCGCTATAGTATGTTCCTCCTCTTCTTCCCGACATCATTTGCGCCCACATGTACCACCACCTCTGGCTCTTCACCTTTGTCCTTGAGGATTTCCTGCACTCTGTCTGTGATGTCTTTAACCCTGGCACCAGGAAGGCAACACACCATCCTTAAGTCCTGTCTGCTGCCACAAAAACTCCGGTCAGTTCCTCTCACTATGGAGTCCCCTATTACCACAGCTCTGTGCGATGTCTAACTCTTCCGCTCTGTCTCCACGCCAACCTTTGATTGACAGACCTGGCCGCCTCGCGGACTGGCAGTGTCATCTGTCTCTACTGTTTCCAAAAGATTCAACTGAAGGTCTTGTCCAGAAAGATCTCATTCTCTCAGATGAGCCTAAGGTCCTCGAGTTCTTTCATCAGTGCTGCGATATGCTCTGTCAGTAGCAGAACGTGCACACACTTTCCACAATTATATTCAAGCTAAGCTGCACTGTCTAAAGCCAGTCCGCACAGTCTAAAGCTAACCTACACTGTTTAAAGCTAACCTACACTGTGTAAAGCTAACCTGTGCTGTTTAAAGTTAACTTGCACAGTTTAAAGCTAACCTACACTGTCTAAAGGTAGTCTGCACTGTTTAAAGCTAACTTACATGGTTTAAAGCTACCCTGCACTGTCTAAGGCTAACCTGTACTGTCTAAAACTGACATGTACAGTCTAAAGCTAACCTGTACCGTGTAAAGTTAACCTGTACTATCCAAAGATAACCTGTACTGTCTAAATCTAGCCTGCACTGTTTAAATCTAACCTGCACTGTCGAAAGCTTGCCTGTACTGTCTAAAGCCAAGCTTTACTGTCTAAAGCTAATCTGCACTATGTAAAGCTAACCTGCACTATCTAAAGCTGTCCTGCACAGTCTAAATACAACCTGCACTGTCTAAAGCCAACATGCACTGTCTAAAGTTAGCCTGCACTGTCTAAAGCCAACCTTTACTGTCTAAAGCTGACATGTACTGTCTAAAATTAACCTGTACTGTGTAAAGCTAACCAAGACTGTCTAAAGCTAGTCTGTACTTTCTAAAGCTAACTTTCACTGTCTGTGTTTGGAAATGCCAGTGTTTGACTGGGGTGTACAAAGTTACAAATTACACAACATCAGGTTATTGTGTTGGACCTGTTGGACTATAACCTGGTATTGTGTGATTTGTAACTTTCTACACCCCAGCCGAACACCGGCATCTCTAACGATATCTTGTGTCTAAAGCTAACCTGTACTGTCTAAAGCTAATCTGTACTGTGTAAAGCTAACCCGCACTGTCTGAAGCTAACCTGTACTGTGTAAAGCTAACCTGTACTGTCTCAAGCTAATCTGTACTGTCTAAAGCTAGCCTGTACTGTCTAAAGCTAACCTACACTGTTTTAAGCTAATCTGCACTCTCTCCAGCTCCCATGCACTGTTTAAAGCCAGCCTGCACTGCGCTAAGATGGCCTGTACTGTTTAAAGCTAACATTCACTGTCTAAAGCTAATCTACACTGTCTAAATCCAGCTTGCACTGTGTAAAGCTAGCCTGTACTTTTTAAAGCTAAACAGTACTGTCAAAAGCTAACCTGCACTGTATAAAGCTAATCTGCACTCTCTACAGCTCCCCTGCACTGTTTAAAAGTAGCCTGCACTATTGCAAGCTACCCTGCACAGTCTAAAGCTGACCTGAACTGTTTAAAGCTAACTTGTACTGTTGAAAACTAACCTACACTGTTTAAAGCTAACCTGTCCTGTGTAAAACTAACCTGCACTGTGGAAAGCTACCCTGCACTGTCTAAAGCTAACCTGTATTACCTAAAGCCCATCTGCACTGTCCAAATCTACCTGTACTATCTAAAGCTAACCTGCACTGTGTAAAGCTAACCTGTACTATTTAAAGCTATCCTGTGCTGTCTGAAGCTAACCTGTACTGTCTAAACAGCATCTGCATCTGCCGACCTCACTTTCTCCTGTACTGTCTAAAGCCAACTTGTACTGTCTAAAGCCAATCTGCATTATCTAAAGCTAACCTGTGCTGTCTAATGCTAACCTACACTGTTTTGAGCTAACCTGTACTGTGTAAAGCTAACCTGCACTGTCTAAAGCTAACTTACACTGTCTAAAGCTAGCCTGCACTGTGTAAAGCTAGCCTGTACTTTTTAAAGCTAAATAGTACTGTCGAAAGCTAAACTGCACTGTTTAAAGCTAACCTACACTGTATAATGATAACCTGTACTGTTTAAAGCTAACTTGCACTGTTTAAAGCTAACCTAGACTGTCTAAAGTCAACCTGCACTGTCTAAAGATAACCTGAACTGTGTAAAACCAGCCTGCACTGTTGAAAGCTACTCTGCACTGTCTAAAGCTGACCTGTACTGTCGAAAGCTAGCCTGTGCTGTTTAAAGCTAACCTGTACTGTTGAATGCTAACCTGCACTGTTTAAAGCTAACCTGTACTGTCTAAAGCTAATCTGCACTGTCTAAAACTAGCCTGTACTTTCTAAAGCCCATCTGCACTGTCTAGATTAGATTAGATTAGTTACAGTGTGGAAACAGGCCCTTTGGTCCAACATGTCCACACCGACCCGCCACCCACCCAGACTCACTCCCCTATATTTACCCCTTCACCTCACACTACGAGCAATTTAGCTTGGCCAATTCACCTAACCTACACATTTTTGGACTGTGGGAGGAAACCGGAGCACCCGGAAGAAACCCACGCAGGCACAGGGAGAATGTGCAAACTCCACACAGTCAGTCACCGGGTCTCTGGCGCTGTGAGGCAGCAGTGCTAACCACTGTGCCACCGTGCCGCCCACAAAAGCTACCTATCCTATCTAAAGGTAACCTGCACTGTGTAAAGCAAACCTGCACTGTCTAAAGGTAATGAAGGGCTTATGCCCGAAATGTCGAATTTCCTGTTCCTTGGATGCTGCCTAACCTGCTGTGCTTTAACCAGCAACACATTTTCAACTGCACTGTCTAAAGCTAAACTGTATTGTCTGAAGCTAACCTGTACTATCTAAAGTTAACCTGTTCTGTCTCAAGCTAGCTTGCATTGTCTACACCTAACCTGTACTGTCTAAAGCCAATCTGTATTGTCTAAAGCTAACCTGTGCTGTTCTGTCTAATGCTAGCCTACACTGTTTAAAGCTAATCTGTACTGTATAAGGCTAATCTGTACTGTATTAAACTAATCTGTATTATCTAAAGTTAACCTGCACTTTCTATAGCTAACCTGTAAGGTCTAAAGCTAACCTGCATTGTTTCAACCTAACCTGCACTGTTTAAAGCTAGCCTGCACTGTATAGAAGCTAGCCTGCAATATCTAAAGTTAGTCTGCACTGTCGAAAGCTAACCTGCGCTGTTTAATGCTAGCCTGCACTTTGTAAAGTTAACCTACACTGTCTAAAGCTAACCTGCGCTGCTTAATGCTAGCCTGCACTTTGTAAAGCTAACCTACACTGTCTAAAATTAACCTATACTGTTGAAAGCTAATCCACAATCTCTAAAGCTAGGATGCACTGCTTAAGGCTAACCTGCATTATTAAAAGCTAGCCTGCACTGTCTAAAGCTACCCAGCACTGTCAAAAGCTAACCCATGCTGTCTATAGCTAACCTGCACAGTTTAAACCTAACCTTTACTGTGTAAAGCTAGCCTGCTCTGTCTAAAGCTAACTTACACAATCGAAATTTAATCTGTACTGTGTAAAGCTAACCTGCACTGGCTAAGGCTAATCTGTACTGTCTCAAATTAGAGTGGTGTTGGAAAAGCACAGCAGATCAGGCAGCATCCGAGGAGCAGGAAAATCTCATTCGTGTGGCTGAGCTAGTCCTCACCCTTAACAATTTCTCCTTTGAATCCTCCCACTTCCTCCAGACCATATGGGCCCCAGCTATGCCGGTCTCTTTGTTGGCTATGTAGAACAGTCCATCTTCCGTAGTTACACCGGCACCACTCCCTACTTCTTCCTCCGTTACATTGATGACTGCATTGGCACCACCTTGCACTCCCGCGAGGAGATTGAGCAATTCATCAACTTCACCAACACATTCCACACTGACCTTAAATTTACCTGGACCATCTCTAACACCTCCCTTCCCTTCCTGGACCTCTCCATCTCCATTAATGACAACCGACTTGACACCGAGATTTTTTACAAACCCACCAACTCCCACAGCTACCTTGCTTACACAGCTTCCCACCTACCTACAGTAAAAATGCCATCCCAAAATGCCATCCCATATTCCCAATTCCTCCACCACAGAACACACTAGATGGCCTCCTTCTTTAGAGACCACAATTTCCCTTCCCACGTGGTTGATGCCCTCCAAAGCATCTCATCCACATCCAGCACCTCCGCCCTCAAACCCCACCCCTCCAACCGTAACAAGGACAGAACCCCCTGGTGCTCATCTTCGACCCTACCAACCTTCGCATAAACCACATCATCCGACGACATTTACGCCATTTCCAAACAGACCCCACCACTAGGGATATATTTCCCTCCCAACCCCTTTCCACCTTCCGCAAAGACCATTCCCTCCGTGACTACCTGGTCCGATCCACCCCCTCCAACAACCCACCCTCCCTTCCAGGAATTGCAAAACCTGCTCCCACACCTCCTCCCCCACCTCCATCCAAGGCCCCAAGAGAGCCTTCCACATCCATCAAAGTTTTACCTGCACATCCACCAATATCATTTTTTGTATCCGTTGCTCCCGATGCAGTCTCCTCTACATTAGGGAGACTGGACACCTCCTAGCAGAGTGCTTTAGGGAACACCTCTGGGACACCCGCACCAATCAACCACACTGCCCTGTGGCCCAATATTTCAACTCTCCCTCTCACTCTACCGAGGACATGCAGGTCCTGGGCCTCCTCTACCACCACTCCCTCACCACCTGACGCCTGGAGGAAGAAACACCTCATCTTCCACCTCAGAACACTTCAACCCCAGAGCATCAATGTGGATTTCACCAGTTACCTCACTTCCCCTCCCCCCACCTTACCCCAGTTCCAAACTTCCAGCTCAGCACCGTCCTCATGACCTGTCCTACTTGCCAATCTCCCATCTATCCACTCCACTCTGCCCTCTGACCTGTCACCTCCATCCCCACCCCCATCCACCCATTGTACTCTTTGCTACCTTCCCCCACCCTCCTCTCTGACCTATCACCTATTGTATTCTTTGTTCCCTTCTCCCCAGCGTTTCCCCCCCCCAAACCCCTCCTCTCCCATTTATCTCTCCACCCTGGAGGCTCCCTGCCTCCATTCCTGATGAAGGGCTTTTGCCCAAAACGTCGATTCTCCTGCTCTTCGGATGCTACCTGACCTGCTGTGCTTTTCCAGCACCACTCAATTCTAGTGTACTGTCTAAAGATGACCTGCACTGTCTAAAGCTAATGTGTACTGTGTAAAGCTAACCTGTACTGTCTAAGGCTGACCTGCTCTGTCTAAAGTTAACCCTTACTGTCTAAAACCAACCTGCTCTGTCTAAAGATAACGTGTACTGTCTAAAGATAACCTGCACTGTCTAAAACTAACGTGTACTGTTCAAAGCTAATCTATACTGTCTATAACTAATCTGTACTGTGTAAAGTTAACCTGCACTGTCTAAAGTTAATTTGTACTGTGTAAAGCTAACCTGTACTGTCTAAAATTAACCTGTATTGTCAAAAGCTAATTTGTACTGTTTAAACCTAGCCTGCACTGTTTAAAGCTAACCTATACTGTCTAAAGCTAGCCTGCATGGTTTTAAGCTAATATGTACTGTCTAAAGTTAGCCTGCACTGTCTAAAGCTAGCCTGTACTCTCCAACAATAGCCTGCATTTTTTAAAGCTAACCTGTCCTGTCTAAAGCTAACCTGCATTATTTAAAACTAGATGGTAATGTTCAATGAATGATTGCACCAGCTGAAATGAACATATGCTATTTAAAACAAACCTGGTCTGTGTAAAACTCGATTTTTTAAACTAGCCTGTTTGTTGCTTGATCGAACTGTTTAAAAACAAACCTGCGTGGTCTGAACAACAAAACAAAGAATTGCAGATGTTGGAAATCTCTGTCAAAAACAGAAATAACTGGAGAAACCTGGCAGCATTTGTGTGGACAAAGCAGAGTTAACACCTTGGGTCCAATGATCCTTTTTCAAAATTACTTTCTTCTGAAGAATGGCCACTGGACCCAAAACATTAATCCTGCTTTCGCTCAATAGATACAGCCAGACCTGCTGAGCTTCTCCAGTTATTTCTGTGTTGGCTGCACCATTTAAAGCAAGCCTACATTGCTTAAAACAATCCTGCACCTTATAAAGCTAACTGCCCTGTTTTAAATTAAGGTGAATTATGACTCACACAATAATGCTACAATTGATGGTGTTGTAATGTCACTCATAGAGTCACAGGGTCAGAGAGGTTCACAGCATGGTAACAGGACCTTCAGCCCAACCTGCCCAAGGAACCAAGTTTTCATAATTTAAGCTAGTTTTATATGCCTGTATTTGATTCTTTTCTCTCCAGACACATCCCATCCATGTATGTGTCTAAATGTTTCTTTAATGACAAAATTGTACTCACTTTCACCACTATCTCCAGGAGCCCATACCAGACACTCACCACTCTCTGTGTGAAAATATAGCCCCTCTGGACCCTTTTGTATCTCGCCCCTCTCACCTTAAACCTATGCCCTCAAGTTTTAGACACACCTACCATGGGGAAAAGCTGTTGGCTATTTACCTTATCTATGGCTCTCATGATTTTATACATCTCTACAAAGTTACCCCTCAGTCTCCTTCGCTCCAGAGAAAAAAGTCACAGCCTATTCACATTCTCCTTTTCATTGAAACCTTCCAGTCCAGGTATCATCATCATAAATATTTCTGCTAGTTTAATAATATCCTTTCCAAAGTAGGGCGACCAGAACCGCATACAGTCCTCTACATGTGGTCTCACCAGCATCTTGTACAGCTGCAACAAGACGTCCCAACTCCTATACTCAATGCTCTGATCAATGAAAGCAAGTATTCTTCACCAGTCTGTCCACCTGTGACTCCATTTTCAAGGAACTATGAACTCGTATCTGAGATTTCTTTGTTCTATAAACACTCCCCAGGGCCCTACTCTTGACTGTGTAAGTCCTGCCCTGATTTGCCTTACTAAAATTTTAATTAAAATCTCGTAGCCCAAAGTTCCTGAGGCCAAGGATTCAAATCTTACCACAGCAACTTGTAGAACTTAAGTTCACTTAATAAGTCTGAAATGAAAAGCTAATGACAGTAATAATGACAATGACAACTTTCATCAATTGTTCCAAAAACCCATCCTCCTTGCTGAAGAAAGAGATCACTTGTCCTTACTTGGTTCACTCTAAACTCCCCCTTGAAAGGCCTAGCAAGACACTCAGTTCAAGGGCAATTTGAAACGAGTAACAAATGCAGACCTTGACAGTGACTCCCATATCCCAGGAAAGAATTAAAACAGAACAACATTGGAGGATTTGGTGGAGGAATGGAAAATAAGAATGATGCCCTATATCTGTAGGATTTTCAAGAGTTCTCCAGAAAGCAGTGGTAATAACTTGAATAGTAAAGGAATCAAGAGTTACTGGGGGAAGGCAGTGAATGGGTCTGAGAAACATGATCAAATGGGAGAGCAGACTGTTGGGCAAATGGCCTAATTCTGTTCCTATATGTTAAGGTCAAACAGATATTCATGGAGCTCACATCCACAAGGTCCTGGATGCAGTGCTCGAAGGAATTCATTGACCTTGCTTGAGTGGTCAAAGTCAGTAAGTGTAGCTTCAAACACCACATCCCACTGTCTACACCATTCCCCTTCAGGCATGCTTCATACCTTATAGTCATATCATTCATCCCCAAAATCTCAATCAGTCAAGTTTCATACTTAATGTTCTGATGCCTCACCTTAACCTGATGTGATTCTCTTAGTCTACAACCTACAGCTTGCACACATTTTCAACTGTCCAACCAGGGCAGCCATATCAGCCAAACAGATTGCCCAACACTCACTGACAGCCTTCACTCTTTGTTGCAGGGTGAGGGGGCGCCTAGATGGACAAAGCAGGAGCCAACAGGTATACCTGTATGTTGTGCCGGTGCTAATTACTATTGAAATGCTCGGTGTTCAGTCAGCTACTTGGCCAGTGAATAGCTGAAACCACGGGACACATTCATGTTCTCATCACGATTGCCCCGCTTCACATGACATTTCTAACCCAACCCATCCCCCCTTCTAATTTACAATCTGTAGCTGGTGCAAGCATGAACTTCTTCCTTTCTTACCCTCCCCGCACTACTGATTCCTCCAAGTGCCTTATCCTTTGAGATACCAAATTTATACAACCTGACCAGTCAGTGGAAGAAAAGCAATAGAATGATTATGCAAACATACCTCTGGCACTTAATCTCATACTCCCAGCTACCAGACCCCATCCTGTGTCCTCTTTGCACTTCCTACAGCCTTTGCGAGCAAGGTGATTCAGCCAACAATGCCACGTGTGTAACATTATACAAATGTGATTAGATTAGATTCCCTACAGTGTGGAAACAGGCCCCTTGATCCAAACAATCACACCAACCCTCCGAAGAGTAACCCACCCAAACCCACTTCCCTCTGACTAATGTACCTATCACTATGGGCTGTTTAGCATGGCCAATTCACCTGAGCTGCACATCTTTGGACTGTGGGAGGAAACCTGAATGAACCCACACAGACACGGGGAAAATGTATAAACTCCACACCTGAGACTGGAATCAAACCCGGGACCCTGGTGCTGTGAGACAGCAGTGCTAACCACTGAGCCACCGTGCCACCCCAATGTGCTATGAAGTCACTCACAAGAAGCAAAGAGCACATAGAATGACTTTTAAAAAGAGGGCTCAGTAGTTACCACTGAATGGAATTGTATTAGCTTTATTGTCACATGTACTCCCATGAGCACAGTGAAAAGGTTACAAGTCACCACATTCGATGCTATCTTAGGCACAAAGCTACCTGGGTACAGAATCTTGATACAAAGCAGAAAATTAAAGAAAGCAGGGTTAAAAAGTTAAACATTACTGTCCTTTTTACTAAAATGTAGAAAAGCAAAGGAGCACGATTAATAGTTCAACACCACAGTCTATGAAAGCCTGGCCATGCTGGGCTTGCAATCCTCAATAGGACTCGGCCTTCCCCAATTTGGGCTTCACCTCACCTCCTTCACTGCTCTGGGCTGCCTGTTCTCGCCACATTGCAGGTTATTCCTTGTCCTGCCACCATTTCCCCAAACCACCCGCCACCTCTCCCATTCCTGCTCTCACTGCTGCATCTCAGCTCCAGGGACCTGGGTTTGATTCCACCCTCAGGTGACTGACATTTGTATGTTCTCCTTGTGTCTGCGTGGGTTTCCTTTAGATGCATCAGTTTCCTCCCACAGCACAAAGTTAGGTGGATGGGCTAAATTGCCAATAGTGTCCAGAGATGTGCAGGCGAGGTGTGGGAAATGTCGGGTTACAGGGATAAGGTGGTAGGGGGTGAATCTGGGTGAGGGTCGGTGCTAAGTTGATGGGCTGAATAGCTCTTTCCAAATTGTTGGGCTTCTATGAAATCTACCTATGAAGTGTGAACAAGCCTACTTTCTCACTCACTGAAACTTCAAGCATTTGTCTTTCTCCATGACCTCCTGGGTTCCTTGATGCCAATAACCTTTGAAATTTATCATTCCCAATAAAGTATAATTCAATTATGTACCATTCTGAAAGTAATCATTTAATGTCCTGTCACAGGCAAAAATTAATTTAATGATTCAACCTGTTTGCATCAGCCAAAAACTTACACAGTTATTGATCACTTAAAACACTTAAAATTGTTTCAAAGTCTGTTGACCAATGTTGTGGATTCATCTGCAACTGGAGCCTGACAGAAATCACAAACTCTCACTTGCAAAGACTGCAGCTTAATACTCTGAAGTCCAATGATCTTTTGAACCTGAATCAGTTTATGTTCAGGAGTTTAAGGCAGTGCAGTATGTTGATTGCTTCTTGTTGAGTTACTGTTAATAACAGTTTTTCATTCATTTGTCACTGACATTTCCAGTCGCTTTTCTATTAACTAATCAATCACATTTGTGCCATACCATAACTCAAGTTAGTGTGGTATGTAAAAGCTGCTTCTACTTCAGTCATTCTGGAACATTCTCTGAGCAAATAATTTTCACTAAAAGTGGAAACCCTGGAACATAAATGCTACAATCTGCACTCTCTCCAGGATGCCTCCTTGTTCTCAGTTAGTAATACATGAATAGAATAAACATCACTTTTCCCCCTCAAAATTTCAACAGCCATCTGCAAGGTGAACCTTGGTAAACAGCCAGAGAACATTAAGCAAGTTTGACAGCCACATTATAGAATGAAGCACCATGTGTCTGTACTAAGAAGAGGACTGGAAGCAAGAATGTTATGGTAAGTCTCTTATTGAGTAGGCAGTGGCATTTTCACTTGGAGTTTAGACTAGATTACTTACAGTGTGGAAACAGGCCCTTCAGCCCAACCAGTCCACACCGACCCGCCGAAGCGCAACCCACCCATACCCCTACATTTACCCCTTACCTAACACAATGGGCAATTTAGCATGGCCAATTCACCTGACTCACACATCTTTGGACTGTGGGAGGAAACCGGAGCACCAGGCGGAAACCCACGCAGACACGGGGAGAACGTGCAAACTCCACACAGCCAGTCGCCTGAGGCGGGAAATGAACCCGGGTCTCTGGCGCTGTGAGGCAGCAGTGCTAACCACTGTTGGCGCACTTTGACCTTTCTGACACTAAAGGTACAGATAATCTTTGTCTCTAATGAGCTGATAGTGTTATATTTTCTGTCATTGCCACATTGGGAAAGGGTGAGATGCAACAAGACCTGTGTATCCTTATACATCAGTCTCTGAAAGTACGCATACAAGTGTAGCAGACGGTGAAGAAGATAAATGTATGCTGGCCTTCATAATGAGAAGATTTGAGCACAGGAGAGTATGTGTCTTGTGGTAGAATTATCATAGAACCCCTTCAGTGTGGAAACAGGCCCTTCAGCCCAACACATCCACACCAACCCTCCCAGACTCATTCCCCTACCCTATATTTATCCCTGACTAATGCACCTAACCTACACTTCTATGAGTACTGTGGGTAATTTAGTATGGCCAATTCATCTAATCAGCACATTTTTTTGGACTGTAGGAGGAAACCAGAGCACCTGGAGGAAACCCACAAAGACACTAGGAGAATGTGCAAACAGTCGCCCGAGGCTGGAATCGAACCCTGGTCCCTGGTGCTATTGAGGCATCAGTGCTAACCACTGAGGCACCCCAGTAATTCCATAGAGCCTTAGAAAGACCACAGCTAGAGCACCATGTGCAATTCTGGTCTCCATAATTGAACAAGGACTTTCTGGCTATGGAGAGAGTGCACCAAAGATTTCCCAGACTAACTCCTGAGATGGCGGAAATAACATTTAGAGAGACATTGTATCAATTAAGATTATACTCATTGGAATTTTGAAGAATGAGGGATGATCTCATAGCGAACTAAACAGCGTAGATGCAGAAAGGATCTTCCTGATGACTAGGGAGTCCAGAACAAGGGGTCATGGTCTAAGGATTTAAGGTAGTGAGGCATGGAGAAATTTCTTCATCCAGAAAGTAATGAGCTTGTGGAATTCACTGCCACTGAAAGTGGTTGAGGCAAAGGTTTTGAATTTTTAGGACTAAGGGGATCAAAGGGTATGAGGAGGAAGGAGGACCAGGGGACTGAGTTGGGTGATCAGCCATGATCAGATTGAATGGCACAGTAAGCGGAAAAGGCTAATTGGCCTACTCCTGCTCCTATTTTTGATGTTTCAGTCTGTGCACACCAACCTCTATGCAAAAAAAAAGCTGCCCCGCAGGTTCTCTTTTATTCTTTCCCCTCTAACCTTAAACTGATGCCCTCTCACCTTCAATTCCCAATGCTGCAGAGAACCCTGCACCTGAACTCCAAGGCTCTCTGTTCCACTACACTCCCTGAGGCCCTACCATTCACCATGAGAGTCCTGCCTTGACCAGACTTTCCAAAATGCAAGACCTCATGCTTATCTCTATTAAATTCCATTTGCCATTTCTCGGCCCATTTCTCCAGCTGATCAAGGTCCTGCTGTAATTTCTGTTAACCTTCCTCACTGTCATATTTTAGTGTCATCTGCAAACTTACTAATCATGCTTTTATATTTTCATCTAAATTATTGATATAGATAACAAGCAGCAATGGGCCCAGCATCACCCCTGAGGCACTCCATGAGCCACAGGTCTCCAATCCAACAAGCATCCTTCCCTGATGCTTTCTACCATCGAGCCAATTATGTATGCAATTTGCCAGCTCCCCCTGGATTCCATGCAATCTAACCTTTGCGAGCAGCCTACCATGTGAAAACTTCTCAAATGTCTTATCAAAATACATGGGGACGACGTCTACCGCCCTGCCCTTTATGATTTTTCTGGTCACCTCATGATATCCCACACACAGTTCGTGTAAGAAAATCTATATAAATAGTTCAGTTCTTTGCGGAAATGTTAAACAGATTGCAAAGAGTTTTCCCAAATCCAAAGCACTGTTAAATACTATATAACACAGCAAAGAGAAATGCAGTTATCTGCAGCAACAAATGTTCAGATATCCAGGCACTCACATCCAACAAAGACTAGAAGGCAAATGTGCTGAGGTTAAAAAAAAACTCATAGATGTTTATGACACAGAGGAGGCAATGCAAGTGAATATGTAAATGCAAGTGAATATGTAAATACTGCTTAAAGGTTCAATCTTACATAGTATTACATGGATACATGTGTATGATGAAGTGTTACAATGAGTTGAGATATAGGTCACTGGAACTAAATGACAAGTCATGTTATATCTGAAATTACCAAGCAGATGGCAGATACACCAGCTCCTTGCATTTATATGATGCTTTTATCAAAGTTAAACATCCAAGTTGTTGGCATCCAAGCTCATAGAATCATACCTTACAGATAATGTCCCAGTCACCATCATCTCCATTCCTGGATAGGACTTGTCCCACTGGAAAGACAGACCCAGCACAATTGTTGGCACAATAGTCTTACAGTCAAGAAGGAGTTAAACTGGGAGTCCTCAATATTGACTCTGCACACCATGAAATCTGCCAGGGCCACCCAGCTCCTGACTCCAATGCAGCTTTGGTTCTAACTGGGACAAAAGAGCTAAATTCCGCAGGTGAAGACTACTTGCAAACAATGAAACCATATGCAATGACTGGGGTAAGTTGTACAGTCCTGCAATATCTAGTCATGGACAATATGCAACCAGTTATAGAGTTACTAGGAGAATTTTATGGCCATGGCTAATTACTTGTTCAGGTTGGGTAGTCTCAATATTTGCATACAGTACTCTAGGCATCATAAGTAAGGGCACAGATTACAAGAGCAGGGAAGTTATGACTTGTCAAATCTCAACTGTGTACAGTTCTCGGCACCACACTTCAGGATTGTTCTCCTTGTAGAGAAGAAGGCTAAGAGGAGATCTGATATAGGCCCTAACAAAGGAAGAGCTTGCTCACTGGCACTCACATTGGGTTCTGCCAGAGCTACTCAGCTCCTGAACTCGTAACAGCCTTTGTTCAAACATGAACAGAAGAGCTAAATTCCAGAGCTAGAATGTAGAACAATACAGCACAGTCCCTTCGACCCTCAATGTTGTGCCAACCATTTATCTGACTCTAAGAACAAACTAATCTACACACCTTTCATATTACTATCATCCATGTGCCTATCTAAGAGTGGCTTAAATGTCCCTAATGACTCTACTACCACTGCTGGCAGTGCATTCCACACACCCACCACTCTCTGTGTAAATCACCTATTTTTGACATCTCCCCTAAACCTTCCTCCAATCACCTTAAAATTATATCCCCTTGTGATAGCCATTTCAGTACTGGGAAATGGGCTCTGACTATTCACTCTATAAATGTCTCTCATCATCTTGTGTACCTCTATCAAGTCACCTCTCATCCTCTTCGCTCCATTGAGGAAAGCCCTAGCTTCAACTCCCCCTCTCACTCTGCTGAGGACATGCAGGTCCTGGGCCTCCTCCATCCCCACTCCCTTACCACTCAACACCTGGAGAAAGAACGCCTCATCTTCCTCCTCGGAACCCTCCAACCCCATAGCATCAATGTGGATTTCACCAGTTTCCTCATCTCCCCTCCCCCAACCTTACCCCAGTTCCAACCTTCCAGCTCAGTACTGTTCTCATGAACTATCCCACCTGTCCATCTTCCTTTCCCCCAGCCCCACCCTCCTCCCATTGATCTCTTCACCCCTGAGGCTCCCAGCCTCATTCCTGATGAAGGTCTTTTGCCTGAAACATTGATTCTCCTGCTCCTCAGATGCTGCCTGACCTGCTGAGCTTTCCCAGCACCACACTCTCAACTCCCTCCAGCATCTGCAGTCCTCACTTTCACTTATAGCCCTAGCTCCCTCAACCTTTCCTCATAAGACATGCCCTCCAGTCCAGGCAGCATCCCAGTAAACATCCTCTGCATCTGCTCTAAAGCTTCCACATCCTTCTTATAATGAGGCAACCAGAACTGAACACAATATTCCAAAAGTGGTCTATCCAGGGCACTATAGAGCTGCAGTATAACCTCGCAGCTCTGAAACTAAGTCCCTCTGCTAAAGAACATCAACACACCATATGCCTTCTTGACAACCCTACCAACTTCGGTGGCAACTTTGAGGAATATATTACATGGACAACAAAATCCCTCTGTCCCTCTGTTCCTCCACACTGCCAACAATCCTGCCTTTAATTCTGTATTCAAATTCAACCTTCCAAAATTAATCACTTCACACTTTTCCAGGTTGAACTCCATCTGCCATTTCTTTGAGGATGTGACACTGTGGGTGGCACAGTGTGGTTAGCACTGCTGCCTCACAGCGCCAGAGACCTGGGTTCAATTCCTGCCTCAGGCGACTCTCTGTGTGGAGTTTGCATATTCTCACCGTGTCTGTGTGGGTTTCCTCCCACAGTCCAAAAATGTGCAGGTTAGGCGAATTAGCCATGCTAAATTGCCCATAGTGTTAAATGAAGGGGTAAATGTTGGGGAATGGGTCTGGGTGGGTTACGCTTCGGCAGGTCGGTGTGGACTTGTTGGGCCGAAGGGCCTGTTTCCACACTGTAAGTAATCTAATCTTTAAAAAAAAGTAATCTAATCTCAGTCCAGCTCTGCATCCTGTCAAAGCCCCGTTGTAACCTACAACAGTTCTCCACACTATCTACCACTCCACCAACCTTGGTGTCATTGGCAAACTTACTAATCCACCCTTCCACTTCCTCATCCAAGTCATTTATAAAAATCATAAAGAACAGAAGTCTCAAAACACCAAGATCCCTGTGAAACACCACTAGTCACTGAGCTCCAGGCTGAAATCTTTCCATCTACCACCACTCTCTGTCTGCTATGGGCCACCTAATTCTGTATCCACACAGCCAGATTTCCCTGAATCCTTGATAGTAAAGTATCATGTACCCCATATTCCCTTAGTTTCTAAATGAACCTACCAAGGTTCCCCTTGGTACAAATATACCTTGCTAAATTCCATTTACACCACTGCCCTACCTTAATCAATGTGTTTTGTCACATCATCAAAGAATTCAATAAGGTTTGGGAGGCATGACTGCCCCTCAAAAAGCCTTGCTGACTGTCTCTAACCAAACTATACTTTTCCAAGTAATCACAAATCCTGTCTCTCAGAATCCTGTCTAATACCTTGCCCACCACAGATGTAAAACTGACTGGTCTGTAATTCTGAGGATTATCCCTATTCCCTTTCTTGAACATGGGAATAACATTTGCCACTCTCCTATCATCTGGCATTACTCCAGTGGACAGTGAGGATCATTGCCAAAGGCACAGCAATCTCTTCTCTCACTTTCTATAGAAATCTTGGGTATGTCCCCTCTGGCCCAACAGACTGATCTATCCTTGTGTGTTTCAAAATTTTCAACAAAATTTTCCTCTTTCTAAACATCAACGTGTTCAAGCATATCAGCCTTTTTCACACTGTCCTCACAAATGCCAAGGTCCCTCTCAGTAATGAATACTGAAACAAATTATTCATTAAGAACCTCCCCTTACTCCTCCCATTCCAGGCACAAGTGCTGTCTCCTATCCCTGATCAGCTGTAGCCTCACTCTGGCCATCCTCATGTTCCTCACCTATGTATAGAATGTCTTAGGGTTTTCCTTAGTCCTATTTACTGAAGCTTTCTCATGCCCCCTTCTAGCTCTCCTAAGTCCATTCTTCAGTTTTAGATTAGATTACTTACAGTGTGGAAACAGGCCCTTCGGCCCAACAAGTCCACACCGACCCGCCGAAGCGCAACCCACCCATACCCCTACATTTACCCCTTACCTAACACTACGGGCAATTTAGCATGGCCAATTCACCTGACCCGCACATCTTTGGACCGTGGGAGGAAACCGGAGCACCCGGAGGAAACCCACGCAGACACGGGGAGAATGTGCAAACTCCACACAATCTGTCGCCTGAGTCGGGAATTGAACCTGGGTCTCAGGCGCTGTGATTATTTCTGGCTACCTTGTAACCCTCTAGAGCTCTGTCTGATCCTTGTCTCCTCAACCTTAAGTAAGCATCCTTCTTCCTTTTGACTAGATGTTCCATATCCCTTGTCATCCAAGGTTCCTACACCCCACCATCCCTTCCTTGCCTCAGTGGAACAAACCTATCCAGCACTATCAGCAAGTGCTCCCCTTGAGATGATGTGACAGTGACAGCTCTTGACAACACACAGGAAGGTATGGCATTCAAGGAACCCTAACAACACTGGAATCAATGGGAATTAGTTGGTAAACTCTGCTAATTGGAGTCATGCCTGACGTAACATTCAACATCTAAAAGCTTGGTGAAAAAATGAATTTTAAAGGGTCATTCTAAAGAAGAAAAGATTGGTCAACAGGTTTTAGGGATGGGAGTTCAGAGCTTACGGCTGATGTAACTGAACACAGCCATAGTAAAGTATCAAGAACTGGAGATGCTCAAGAGGTCAGAATTGGAGGAACATGTATGCTTTGAAATGTAAGACTGCAGGTTTAAAGATTCTTATCTCTCCAATAAGGAGAGATTGAAAGCAAAATCATCTGTTTTAAAATCAAAGTATCTTTAATTGGAAGCCCATGCCCATTGATCACAGGGATGATGGGTGAATGAGACTTGGTGCAAGATCAGATATGGAAGTTTGGATGATCTCCCATTTATGCAGAGTAGAAATTGGAGGTCAGGAGTGTGTTAGAATATTGAAGATCAAAGATAACAAGGGTGTTTGTGAAGGATTCAGCAGCTGAGACAGCTGTGGAGGTGCTTGATGTCTGAAAGTATGAATAACAGCAATAGGTGATACTGCAGACGTGGTTGGAACCTCAAATAGGCACAGGTCATGGATAGTCTGATTCAGCCTTAGATGTTTTTCAGAGAGATGAAGTCAATTTAGATCTTCGCAATATTTAATTTCAAAATGTATCTGCTAATGCAGTTTTGCATCATTTGGAGATTAGAAATTACTTTGATATTAATAAAAACACCCTACATCAAGAAAGCTTTGTTCATTTATTCCTTGCATGGACTCCATTAGTTAAGTGAAATCTATATCAGTAAGGACAACTGAAGATTTATACAATGCTTAGGGCAATCTTTGAAAGAAAAGAAGGAATGAGCATTCATTCATACCTTTTCATAGCTGTGGGGTGTCTTGAATCTTCACATATTATGGCTTTGGAACTACAATCATTGTCGTTTTAGTTGTCAGCAAATGCAGCAATACAGTGGCTGCCACAAAGAGCATTTCTCAACAATGTAATCATCAAACTGGATCCAAGACACAGGAATGTTCATGATCAGGAACCTTCTGCAATTTAACTCGGCTTCACCATCATCCCTTTATTGGACTTGTAGCTGGAACAGTTCCCATTAGCAGGTGGATTTTATGCTGCACTTAAGTGGTGAAACAAGAGCAACTCGTGTAACATGATGATAAATTTTAAGATAAATTCTGTGTGTATTGGGCCATTATGTTATGCAACAACATCTAATTAAAACTAGAAAGGGTATCTGGCTGTCTTTGGGTCAGCATGCACAAAATTGGCCGAAGAGACCTCTTCTGTGCTGTATCATCTCTATGGTTCTGTGGTTCTAACAATAAGTACAACTGACACATGCTGACCCTGACACACTGCTTCATCACTCGGTAGTAACAGGCAGGAGATTAAATATAAATGATATTGTCATTTACAGAATGATTGCTCTGAACTTTGTCCTCACCTATATCCAATTCATAGAAATGACCATCGATCATAGCCAGTTGAATTTAAAGGCCAGTTGAATATTAAGAATATGTCGCAAAGCTACTTTGCTTTATTCTTGAAGATGTGACTTTTCAGAGATTTGTAGACTTGGTTGAAACTGTTGCAAACTGGACTGAGATATAGTAAACTTAAAATAAGTAAAGCCACCTCAAGGTGGAGGTGAAAGGTCACATTGTCCACAGTCAGAACAGTTGTGAAAAGAGAGACTCTCTGCAATCCAGCTAACCCTTCAAAATTCATCATGGTCTCAGAAAAGTTTTACCAAATGCAAAATACTGGACATTGACTTCAGACAGAAGAGAGTATCTTGGAATTGGACACTGGAACCATTATTTCAAAGGGAGTTATGCGACCTTTGGAAATATTATGAAAAGGGAAAATGCTCTCTGCAATTCTCCGTTTCTCTCTTCCTTAATAAACTGGCATCAGTTCCCATGGAAACAGCTCCAGAGAACAAGCATCATGAGCTGAGAACATTAAAATAGCTAGTACTGACTGAATTGGAGAAACCAACTAACTAGCCTTAACTTCAGGTCTAAACCCAAAGCAACTTAAGCTATATTTCCTTTCATCTTCCTCTTTAGACATTTGGACCTTTAATTTTGTATGTGAATGTGAGTATTCATGGATGAGAGAGTGGCTGTGTCTATGTGGGAAAGAGACTGTGTGAGTGTGTGTGAGAGTGTCTATGGATGTGAGAGAAAGTTTGTGGATGCGTGACAGTGTCCGTATGTGAGAGAATTTAAGGGTTTATTAGAGTATGTCTCTCCTTATCTCTTCCCTTTTTGTTTTTCCATTTCAATAGATGCCTTCCCGTTAGTCTTCCAATTGTAAGGATATGACATTCCAGAAATTCTATCTGACAGCTGTAGTCACCTTTCAAATATCGCATTAGAATTAAAGTTGAAAACATCTAGGGCTTTGAAAATTAATAGAAGTATTAACTCTAGTCAGTTCCATTTCTGCACATATATTCTGATTTGATTTACTATTGTCACATGTACCAAGATACAGTAAAAGGTTTAGTTTGCGTGCAGTATAGGTAGATTATACTATACAAAGGGTTTTAAAACATAGAACATAGAACATAGAACAATACAATGCAGAACAGGCCCTTCGGCCCTCGATGTTGTGCCGACCTGTGAACTATTCTCACCTCGTCCCCTTACACTATCCCATCATCATCCATGTGCTTATCCAAGGATTGTTTAAATCTCCATAATGTGGCTGAGGGCAATAGAAGAGCGTGAAAAATGCAATGTTACAGTGAGATCAACATTAAATTTAAAATTTTAAAGGCCCATGCAGAAGTCTAATAACAGCGGGGAAGAAGCTATTCTTGTATCCATTGGTATGTGTGTTTAAGCTTTTGTATCTTCTGCCGAACAGAAGAAGTTACAAGCGACTATGATCATGGCGTGAAGGGTCTTTCATTATATTGACAGCCTTCCTGAAGCAGTGAGAAGTATCAACGGAAATCAATAGATAAAAAGTTGGCTTGAATGGTGGAGTAGTTTGTGTTCACAACTCTGCAGTTTCTTACGGCCCTAGAGCAGAGCATTTGCTGTACTATTGGAGGCATCAAGATATAATGCATCTTGGTAGGATGCTTTCTATGGTGCACCTCTAAAAATTGGTAAGAATCATGATGGACATGCTGAATCTCCTTTGCTTCCTGAGGAAAGGGAGACATTGTTGTGCTTTTTTGAATTTAGAGTCAATGTGCATGGACCAGGGCAGATTGTTGATGATCACCGCTCCCAGGAAACTGATGCTCTTGATGATCTCCACCTCAGCACCACTAATGCATGCCCTTTACCTTGCATCTTAAAATCAATGACCAGCTTTCTTGTTTTGCTGATTGTTATCTTTACATCATGCCACCAAGCACACTATCTTGTTCCTGTATTCTGTATCGTCATTGTTTGAATCCAGCCATAGTGTCATGAGTGTATAGGGGGTATAATGAGAGGCTGAGTATGCACCATATTTGAGGATTATCCTGGGGGAGATACTGTACCTATTCTCACTGATTGCTGTGTGTGGATCAGAAAGCCAAGGACCCCGTTACAGAGAGCAGCCCAGAGACCTAGGACTCAGAGTTTGGAGAATGGTTGGTTGGGATTATGGTGTCAAAGACAGGGATGTAGATTAGATTACATACAGCGTGGAAACAGGCCCTTCAGCCCAACAAGTCCACACTGACTCGCCAAAGCATAACCCACATATACCCATTCCCCTACATTTACCTCTTCACCTAACACTATGGGCAATTTAGCATGGCCAATTTACCTAACCTGCACATTTTTGGATTGTGGGAGGAAACCGGAGCACCCAGAGGAAACCCACGCAGACATGGGGAGAATGTGCAAACTCCACACAGAGGCAGGAATTGAACCCGGGTCTCTGATGCTGTGAGGCAGCAGTGCTAACCACTGTGCCACCATGCCGCCTACTATTAGATTAGATTCCCTTTAGTGTGGAAACAGGCCCTTAGGGCCAACCAGTCCACACTGACCCTCGGAAGAGTAACCCACCCAGATCCATTTCCCTCTGACTAATGCACTTAACACTATGGGCAATTTAGCATGGCCAATTCACCTGACCTGCACATCTTTGGACTGTGGGAAGAAACTGGAGCAAACCCACACAGACACGGGGAGAAACTGGAGCAAACTCCACGCAGACAGCCGCTCAAGGCTGGAATCGAACCTGGGACCCTGGTGCTGTGAGGCAGCAGTGCTAACCACTGAGCCACCGTGCCACTAGAATAGGATGTAGTCCATGCATAGGAGCCTGATGTCAGTATCCTTGCTTTTGATGTTCCAGGGATGAGTATAGGGCCAGGGAGATGGTGTCCTGGACTTGTTGCAATGGTAGGTGAATTGCAAGGGATCAAGGCAGGCAGGGAGGCTAGAGTTGACATGAACCACATGAACTTCTTAAAGGTCTTCATAATTATAGAGGTCAGAGCCACTGGTTGGTAGTCCTTGAGGCATGTTGCATGTGTTTTCTTTGGCACCAGAATGTTAGTGGTTTCCTTAAAACAGGTAGAGGGCTGCAGATCATACTAAAGAGAGATTAGAGATGTCAGTGAATACTCCCACCAGCCAGTCGTGCAGGATCGGAGTGCGTGGCTGGGGACTCCATCTGAGCCAATGGCTTTCTGTGGGTTCACTCTCAAGAAGGCCAATCTGACATCTACAGTGGTGACTGAGGGAACAGGTGTATCTGAGGCTGCTGGGGCAGGTGATACCACCTCAGTGACCCTCTGTTCAAAACAAATGTAAAATGCATTGAGTGGGTCAGGGAAGTATGTATTTTCATCTGCTATTCTGTTCTGCTTTGCTTTGTAGCCAGTTATGTAGTATAAGCCTTGCTTGCATTTGTGTAGTTAGTTTGGGTCTGTAGCTCAGTCTGATTTTGCCTCTTGGCATCTTGAAGGTCATATCTAGATTTCCTGCAATGGTCAGTTTCACCTGACTTGAAGATCAGTAGGCAATGGCTCTCCCGGTTCACCCATGGTTTCTGATTGGGGTACATTCTTTAGGATGCAGTCTTCTACACAACTGCTAATGAAGTCTGTAACAGTAAAGACATGCTTATTTAGGTTGTCCGCTGAGTTCTTAAATATGGACCAGTCCACTGACTCTAAGCAGTCCTACGGAAGCACTTCCAATGCCTCAGACCAACACTGCACTATTTTCTGTACTTGGTCCTCACATTTCAATTTCTGCTGTAAGCCAGGAGGAGGGACACAGCATTGTGATCTGATTTCCCAAAATGCAGAGTGGGTATGGAGCAGCAGGCATCTTTGATGGTTATGTAGCAGTGGTCAAGGATGCTTGGCCCTCCAGTAGGACAGGAGATGTATTGATGGTATTTTGCTCACACACTCTTGAGGTTGACCTGGTTGAAGTCATCAGTTATGGCGAACAAGGCCTTAGTGGGTATTCCATCTCAAATTTATTTGTGGTGTATATTTCATCAAGTACACTCTTCACTTCCCCATAGGGTGGGATTTTGTCTGCTGTCAGGATAGTGGAGGTGAACTCATGCAGCAGTTAGTAGGGACAGTATTTCACTGCAAGGTATTCTAGATCCAAGGAGCAGTAACTCGTCAGGGTCATCACATCAGAGCACCAGAAGGTGTTGATTAGGAGGTAGAGCCCACTGCCCCTTGCCTAGCCCGAGGACACTGTGCAGTGTATGCAACTTATAGATAAACCTTCAGGTTGTAAGGCACAGTTAAAGCTAGTCCTGTAGCAGGAGTAAGCTGTGTCTCTGTAAGTCAGAGCACACAGCAATCACTCAGTTTCCTCTGGAAGAAAAATTTAGCTTTAAGGTCATCTAGTTTGTTTTCAATAGCCTGGATGATTGCCAGGAATATGCTTGGGAGGGGGGGACCGAAACCACAATTTTCTTTTGCTAATGGTATGCATGCATGTTGTTGCTGGCCATTTTTATGATAGTTGCTCATCGCTAGGGCATTGCCTTCTCCAGGGAGAGGTGTTCCCATGCTGAATGTTGTTGCTGTGGTAACAGTTGTTGCTGTCCATTCCTGTTGCTGGGGACTGATGGTCATTCTGTACTATGTGCCAGTGGCGAGATCATTTTTCTTTCGATTGTGCTGCTTGCTTCTCTAGTTGGAACTCGATGTCTGCCATTGTGACAGTATTTCACTACATGCAATCAAGGTGATAACTGCTCTGCACAGCTTCCAAGCCACTACATTGGCTGAATTTTGTTAAGAGTGTTTGCACTCTCTCTGGCTCTCTGACACTCATCTATGGCAAAGTCTTGCTTAATTGAAGTGAAATTCAGCTTAATGTCATGTTGCCTTGATTTAGTTATTCACACCCATTGTTCCTTCTGGCTTCAGTCATATTTTCATGATTGGAAAAGTGATTTGGATGCAGTAGGACATTAATCTTGTTACTGAACTACATTCTGTGCCTTGAGTGGGTGCTTTGCTCCACTCAAGGATTGTACATCCAGTGTGGGATTTGCTCGATTTTATTTATAATACTTTTAATGATTTTCACTGTCACCTCAGCCCTTTCCTTTTCACTGGCGACAATATGGAGATAATACATGGTGTTGAATTTCCCAACACCAGCTGAGTTCTTCACTTGTGAGTTGAGAACCATTATCGATGATTACAATGAAAACTGGAAGAACAGATACTGCAACTCAGAAACAAAAACAGACATTGCTGGAAGAATTCAGCAGGTCTAGCAGCATCTAGAGTTAATGATTTAAGTCCAGTGATCTTTTCTCAGAACCCAGGGTTTTGAAAAGACTCACTGGACCTGAAAGTTCACTGATTTCTCTCCACAGATGCTGCCAGATATGTTGAACTTTTTCAGCAATTTCTGTTTTTGTCAATGATCACAATATCAGGAATGCTGTCTTGATTGAAGTGGATTTTCAGACATTTGACCATTTCACTGCAAGACACTGACATTAGCTGGTCTCCCACAACAATCAGAAAGTCGTTCATGGTGAGAATGTTATCAGCTCCTGTAGCATGGAAAGGTGTACTCAGAGTTTCATTTGCATTTAGTTGGAGGAGCTGAGCTATAGGGAGAGGCTGAACAGACTGGGGCTGTTTTCCCTGGAGCGTCGGAGGCTGAGGGGTGACCTTATAGAGGTTTACAAAATTATGAGGGGCACGGATAAGATAAATAGACAAAGTCTTTTCCCTGGGGTCGGGGAGTCCAGAACTAGAGGGCATAGGTTTAGGGTGAGGGGGAAAAGATATAAAAGAGACCTAAAAGGGGCAACTTTTTCACGCAGAGGGTGGTACGTGTATGGAATGAGCTGTCAGAGGATATGGTGGAGGCTGGTACAATTGCAACATTTAAGAGGCATTTGAATGGATATATGAATAGGAAGGGTTTGGAGGGATATGGGCCGGGTGCTGGCAGGTGGGACTAGATTGGGTTGGGTTATTTGGTCGGCATGGACAGGTTAGTCCAAAGGGTCTGTTTCCATGCTGTACATCTCTACGACTCTGTGACTCTAAATTGCACCTTATTGTGTCACTTACCTGATTTAAACAAGACATTTATCTTTCAAATTCAATGTCGTTGCTGGGTTGATGACTTCCAGAATATGACAAGCTTCTCACTGAATCTGGCAGATTTTGCACTCTCTCTTGGCATCCTCAATTTTCTGCGATGTGAGTGCTGTTCTTAACAAACTGATGGAAATCTACATCTGTTTCCTCTGCTTGTAGGTCACATTCGGATGATAATTTTGCAAATGATTTAACACTCTCTGCTGATGCTTTGGAGTGGATTGAAACAGTTTAAGAAAGGCACTTTGATGTGCCTTGGGGTCAGAGTGTTCTATCACATTGCCTATCCCAAAGAGGTACTGATAAAATGCTCACAAACAATGAGAATAGCCAGGCACTCTTTCTCAGTCTGCATGTATCATTGTTAAGTTTACATTTGTTTTTATATAATGTGAAAATCTATTCATAAGAAATTCGTCTATAAATGCATACAGAAATGTTTTCATTCTGATCTGTGTAATCTTTCCAATGAGGAAAAAGAAACATTAATGATACATCAGGATTTTATATCCAACAGTGCTACTGTATAGGAAGAAACATTTACATTTTGAGGGACTGAGAGGGGCTGATAACTGAACGGTCCTCCATTATACTTTGATCTTTCCCCACTGTGCCTTGGCAGCAGATGCCCCAAGCTTAGTGCATCCCTCAGCACGTAGCTCTGGACCTTGGACTGTAGCAAGCTACAACACTCAGTCAGGATCAACTCATTGCTCTGGAACACCCACAAGTTTCGGGCAGACCAAAGAGTGTCCTTCATTGAGTTGATGGTCCTCCAGGCACTGTCAATTTTTAGTTCAATGTACGTCCCAGGGAACAGACCATAGAGCATAGTGCACCATGTTGCAGAGCTGTTCAGAGGAACCTCAACAAAATCCATTACACTTTTCTCTGAATTTCCTTTGCAAACGCACATTCAGAAAAACATTTGTAAGTCTCAATCCCTCCCAGCAGCCACTTCAAGGACAGCATGTGGTGGCACAGACCGACCGGGCATACAAGAAGGATTTCACAGGTAGTGCCCTTCTCACCACCAACCAAATGATGTCATGGATGGTGGTGAGAAGGGCACTACCTGTGAAATCCTTCTTGTATGCCTGGTCGGTCTGTGCCACCCCATGCTGTCCTTGAAGTGACTGCTGGGAGGGATTGAGACTTACAAATCTTGTTGGAAAGTTCTGGTAATGAGGCATTCGGCCAAATGATATTGACAGTCTGTTCAGGGAACAAGGCGACAGGGTCCATGCTCTCCTTTTCCTAAAGAAAGAAGGATGGGTGATATGGAATTGTCCAACAACTTGGATCACTGAGCAGCGCCAAAGGTAAACCCATCTTTCGCAAGACCGGGGATAGTCAAGAACTTCAGTACATAGTGACACTTGGTGTTTGTGTATCGAGGGTCTACACACAGCTTGATGCAGTCACAAACACAAAGATGGCCATCAGGATAAGGGCAGCATTAGGTCTCTCCTTCCCCCCTTAATCAAGAGTTTTGCACATTGTGTCCCTATGGATACAGTCCATCATAGACCTCCAGATGAAGTGGAAGATAGCTCAGGTGACTGCAAAGTTTTGGGAAATGGGTTAGATGTGCACCATATACAACAACAAAGGGAGTGCCTCACACCTGATGGTCAGATCTTTACCTACAAAGGAGAGTGAGCAGTGCTCTCAAAAGAGCAGTTTCTACCTCACCTTGGCAATGCGTTCCTCCCAAGATCTTGTGCACACCTGGTCCCTCCGAATCATATTCCTAGCACCTTCAGATAATCTGTCCTGACAGTGAAGGGGATAAAGGATTAGTTGACCTAGTTCCCAAAGAACTTGCCTTGATTTACCTTGGCTTCCGAGGCCAGTTGGAACTGATTGTAAATGTGCATGAGCCTGCGCATTGACAGTAGATCCGAGCAGAAAACGGCAACGTCAGCCATGTACAGGGAAGCTTTGACCTGCAGGCCTCCCCTGCCTGGAACAGTCACCCCACTCAGCCTCACCTCCTTCCTGATGGACTCGGCAAAAGGCTCTCTACAACACACAAACAAAGGAGGAGTGAGTGGGCAAGAGTGAGCATCCCTGCCTGACTCTGGATCTGATTAGGAAGCTTTCTGATTCCCACCCATTGATTGATGTTGCTGTAGAGCAGTTGGATCAAATTGTGGATTCTCTTCCGAACATCCATCTTGGAATGGCCATCCCAAATAGAGGTGTGCGATATCCTACCAAAGGCCTTCTCCTGGTCCAGTCTGATGAGGCAGGCATTCACCTCCATGTCTTGCATGTAGGCCATCGCTTACCTGAGGAGCATGAGGCTCTCGAAGATTGTTCTGCCTGGTACAGCACATGTTTGGTCAGGGTGAATCACTGATCCCAGAGCAGATCTGACCCAGTTGACAATGATGTTAGACAGGATTTTTTAATCTAAATTCAGTAGTGAGATTGATTGCCAATTTCTAATTTCCTCCCTCTCCTTCTTCTGCTTGTAGATGAGAGTGATGACACCTTTCCTGGATTCGTACATGGTACCTGCCAGAAGCATATTGTCATGCACCTCTGGCAAGTCTTGGCCAATCAGATCCCACGGAGATTAATACAACACAGCCAGTAAGCTGATGATTCCGGGAGTTTTATTCCTTTCTGAGGACTCAAGGGCCTTGGTCAACTCATCCAGAGATAACATCTCGTCCAGCCTCTCCCACATGCCGTCATCCAACTTCTCCATGAACAATTGGGAGGCTACACTATCTGAGGGCTTCATGTCATACAGACTGATGTAAAAGGATTTTCTGATCCTCAGGATATCAAATTGAGATGACATTATCTAGCCTTCTTCCTTCAGGCTGCTGAGCACAGAGTTCGTCTTGTGCACCTTCTGGAAGAAGAAACACAAGCATGTCTCATCCTACTCCATGGTGCAGTCCCTGGCCTGGAAGATCATCTTGGAGATCTCCAAGGCAAAGAGGGAGGCTTGCTGATTCTTCACCTCCTGGGATTGAAGCCCATCTGCAGCAGGAATATGTTCTGCATGCTCTTCTGGAGTTTGGACAGGTTTCCCTGTTTTTGGATTAGAGTCGTGCTGGAAAAGCACAACAGGTCAGGCAGCATCCGAGGAACAGGAAAACCAACGTTTTGGGCAAAAGCCCTTCATCAGGAATGGAGGCAAGGAGCCTCCAGGGTGGAGAGATAAGTGTGGCGAGGGGGTGGGGAGGGGATGGTGGGAGGTGGTGGGGCTGGGGAGTATGTAGCAAAGAATACAATAGGTGAATGGGGGTGGGGATGAAAGTGATAGGTCAGAGAGGAGGGAGGAGTGGATAGGTGGGAAGGGAGATTGGCAGGTAGGACAGGTCATGAGGACGGTGCTGAGCTGGAAGGTTGGAACTGGGGTAAGGTGGGGGGAAGGGAAATAAGGAAACTGTTGAAGTCCACATTGATGCCCTGGGCTTGAAGGGTTCCGAGGCGGAAGATGAGGCGTTCTTCCTCCAGGCGTCAGGTGGTGAGGGAGCAGCGGTGGAGGAGGCCCAGGACCTGCATGTCCTCAGCAGAGTGGGAGGGATGTTCCCTAAAGCGGTCTGCTCAGAGGTGTCCAGTCTCCCCAATGTAGAGGAGAGCGCATTGGGAGCAACGGATACAATAAATGATATTGGGGGATTTGTAGGCAAAACGTTGATGGATGTGGAAGACCCCTTTGGGGCCTTGGATGGAGGTGCGGGAGAAGGTGTGGGCGCAGGTTTTGCAATTCCTGCGGTGGCAGGGGAGTGTGACAGTTTTCCCTGTCTCTACCTCTCTTGCCTTCTGAATACCTTTGAGGAGAAAGAACCTCTTGATGTTCTTATATCCTGTTTCCCAACAGTACCCTGGAGGTCAGCGAGGGGCCTCTCAGCTCTCCAAACTGTAGAATCTCTTTTGAATTCCTCAATATGTTCTGGGGTAAACAGTTTTGTGTTCAGCTTCTACCTTCCCTTGGCTAGCTGTTTGCTGCCCTGTAGGTAACATCAGCCAGCAGGAGGCATGTATCTTTTTTGCCCTTGCTGCATAATGATTGCTACAATGTCCTGCCTCACTGGCATCACTCAGCAAGCCACTTCATCATTGACATATTTAGACCTCAACACCAGCATTGCCGATCCTAGTTGTTTGATTCTAGTGAAAGCTGCTTCTGTTCCATGCCTCAATACCACTGCACATCCATAGAGGTTCGTACACTGGAGACAACTTCGCTAAATAATTCACAAAACCAAGAAATCATAGCAGTGCTTCACATCTGTCAGTTGCTACATCTCTGTTAGGAACCATGCAACCTCATTTTTCTGTCTGTATCTGACCTAGACACTTGACTTCAGTCATTTCAAATGCATTTTTTTTTCTTCATCAGCTTCAGGTTCATCTGTGAACTCACTGTAGCAATTGCATTTGATTCTGATTGTGGCCTGCAAGGCCTTCTTCTATTGTGCCTCTTCATCCATAGTCTATCAAATTGTCCAGAAGAGCTTGCACTCTGGGAAGGTCACTGATTCCCTTGTGAGGTCTGCACTGATATTCCTCTGGAGTAGTAGAAATGTCAAATGGTGTGTACAATCATGTATCTATCCCAAATGGTGTTCAGAATGGAGTTAGAAATCTGTTTTTCTATCCAGCTTCATTTGCCAGGAATTATCTTTCGCAAAGGTGATAAAGAACCCTACCCTGAGTTCATCATTGTAACTTGTTTCACAAGTTAAATATTATTTATTGTGATTTTTTTCAAAATGTATGCTTGCAGTTGTGTGTCTAAGATTTTGGAAAGGTTTCCTGAGGAAGCCGGAGTCCTTTCCTGACTCCTGTTCGCAACATTAGTGATGAGTTTTGTGAGTCACAAACAACATCAATGTCAACATCTATAAACTTGTCAGAACACCCCAATTTAATAAGTATTATTAAAGCTGTCCTTTATGGTTGTGTGAAATTAAAATAATTATCCAATTACTTATGAAAATATGACACTCAACATTTGAGACAGCTAGCAAGCTCACGCGGTAACAACTGAAAAACTTGCACAAATGATTATTGGAGATTTTGAGTGTGATAAAATCAGACTTGGTATAAAAGAGTGTGATCATTGCTTTCTGTTTGTAATGAATGACATGTACATCTGTGCCCCATTCTCTTGTCCATTTTGCGAACGAACATAAATTTAAAGTAACAGTATGATAATTAAACAAGAACCTTTCAGAATAAAATAACATTTGCTCTGCTTTTCTCATTCTCCTCGGGTAGTGCAGATTGTCAACTTCACTCAGCTATTGGTAACAAACATTAAACAGCTCTTAGTTCACAGAAATTTGAACAAGGACATGAATAAATTGGCTTACCACGCACAGTCATTCTACTCAAATGCAGCACTCAGTACAAGGGAAATTAACCTCCCAGTACAATGAAATAGATCACTTCTGACTTAAAGAAGGGAATACTGTGATTAGTTCCATTTCTACTGGTAATGAGAAGGCTCACATGAATATTTTCTTTGTCCAAATTAAAGCCTTGATAAAAAGCATTTTGGTAAATCAAACAAGGGCAAGACTTATACAGTTAATGGTAGGGCCCAGGGTAGTGTTGTAGAATAGAGAGATCTAGGGAGTTCATGTACATAATTCTTTGAAATTTGCAGCACAGGTAGACAGAGTGTTTAAGAAAGCATATAGCACACTTGCCTTCATTGTCCAGATCATTGAGTATAGGTGGTGGGACATCATGTTGAGGTTGTACAGGATGTTGGTGAGGCCTCTTCTGGAGTACTGTGTGCAGTTCTGGTCACCCAGTTACCAAGATATTGCCAGGAATGGAGGGTTTGAGATTTAAAATTAGACAGGAAAGGTTGTTCCTCTGGAATACAGGAAGTTGAGGGGTGACCTTATTGAAGTTCATAAAATCATGAGGTGAATGATAAAGGTCTTTTCCTTAGGGTGGGGGAGTTCGAAACTAGGGCGCAGATTTTTAAAGTGAGGGGAGAAAGATTTCAAAAGGACATGAGGGGCAACATTTTTGCACAGAGTATGTGAATGAACTGCCAGAGGAAGTGATGGATGCAGGTACAGTTACAACATTTAAAAGACATTTGGATAAGTATACAAATAGAAAAGGTTTGGAAGGATATGGGCCAAATGTGGCCAGTTGGGACTAATTTAGTTTTGGGAACGTAGTCGTTAGACGAGTTGGACCAAAGGGTCTACTTTCATGCCCTATGACTTTGTGACTGTATGGCTTTGAAAATTTTGTCATAAAAACAAATATTTTGGTTTTGTCAAAAAAAAACTCTTGGAACAGATCATGCACAAATATAGTGAAGTGCATTAAGAAAAACTGTACTGAGCTTCCAGAATTCCAGTCTGGCATTTTCTGAGAGAAATTTAATGCCAAATATGATGTAGAAATGGCTGATATAAACTGCTACAACCCAGGATATACCTGGAGGGGAGGAGGGGTATACTTATGACTGTAATAAGAAGCATGATCCTTCTATTGTGAGCTGATGAAAAGCTCTGTGTGCGCTGATGCCTTTTCAAAACAGAGACAGCATCACAATAATTGTAGTGATTGTGTTGATCTCCCCTATCTGAGGGCACAGGCACTAAAAATATGCAAGGAAACACTGGCTACATCCAACATACTATCATAAAGATAATTTGTGATGTTCTCCACAATTTGATCACAGTTATTAGTAACTCCAAGATGAGTACAGAGATAAACAAAGGTTTATGCTCAATACTATTCTTCCTGACTTATGGATGAGACATTAAATCAAGTCCCTGTCTGTTCTTTTGGTGAACACTGCTTATTGTGATGGATATTTAGCCTTCAATTGACATCAATATCATTAATCATTGATTGCATTACTCAACCAAACACCTCCCTGTCCTTCCACAAAAAATACAATGGCGTGTTTATGTCTGTTTGAATGGGAAGTTGGGACACTTACTGAGTTCACAACCAACTCTAAGTGTGCAACAGGACTGGCAACTGTCCCTCGGTACTGCACTAAATCATCTTTCCAGATTTTGAGCTCAAATTTCTTCACTGGACATCGAGCCAAGGCTAACTGCAAAAAGGCAAAGTTCTGAGACATTGTGCTCACCACGAGCTATACTCTGCCCCACACTCACAATCCTTTGATGACTTCTTTGATTCCTGCAGTTTTCCAAAGTACTTTGAATTAAAAATAATAATTTACTGAACTGGTGAAGTGCAAATAAACTTGAACCCATTTTACAGCCTTCCAGGTTCAACAGTTTGAACAGTAATCCCAACCCTATTTTGTTAGGTTTGGGCATATGGCTGGCTTGTAGCAATCAGCCCCATCCCTATCTCTGACTGGTCGCAATTTAGGGCAAATGAAGGCTCTCCACTAGGGAGACAGATGATTAGGGAAGTGGTAAGTTGAGGCATGAAGTTATATCTGTAGATGAACTAACCACAGAAAGTGGAGTACCCACTCCGAATTATTTGTATTTGTTGTGATGAAAATATGAGCTTCTTACTAAGGTCATTGGTTACTGGACTGTAGAATCTGTTCTCATTAGTGCTTGACATATTTTTATAGGCATGCTTAGAATAAGATAACTCATGGACCATGGTGTTCACAGTAACTGTTTGTAGGTCTGTCAGAACAGCAGATGTCAACCAGAGAGAACCTGTGAGTGAACAGCAGCAGATCAATACCTGATTCCAGATCAGTACCTGAGGAACAGGACCTGCATTGAGGTTAGCCAGAGAGGGCTTGAGGACTGTCGGGGAGCGACTAAAGAGTTAGCGCAGTGGGATTGGTGGAGGGAGCGGGGAGTGTCGAGAGTTGAATCCAGATGTGACATCATGACTGAAAGAGTGACGCAGGATTGCCTGCTCAGGAGCAAGGACAAGAGACTGAGTGAGTTGTACCCAGAGATAAAGTACTTAATTCTGTCATTGTAGTTTGTTAAGAATACAGAGAGAGAGAGAGAGAAATCTATTTCTGGTGATTGGTGGGTAAGGTTGTACAATTGAATCCTAGTTTATTGTTTGGAGTTGATAAGGTTTAAAATTTCAGGAGAAGCCAACACCCTGAAATGCTCCTCCTGCAATATTTGGGAAATGAGGGACATTTCCAATGTTCATGGTGACTACGTATACAGGAAATGTATTCAGCTGCAGCTCCTGATTTGCCACATGGGAGGGCCTGGAACTGCAGATGGACTCACTGTGGAGCATCACGAGGTTGAGAATCGTGTAGATAGCTTGCTTAGTGAGCTGGTCACACCACAGGTAAGGGCTACACAGACAGAAAAGTGACCACCAGGCAGGATTCTTGGTAGTTTGGAAGAACAGAGGGATCTAGGTGTGCAAGTACATAGATCCGTCAAAGTTGCCACCCAAGTGGACTGGGTTGTTAATGAAAGCCAAAATGCCATATGCTTTCTTAACAGGGAGTATAAGAACTATGAGGTTTTGCTACAGCTCTGCAAGACCCTGGTGAGACCACACTTGGAGTATTGTATCCAGTTCTGGTCGCCCTACTATAGGAAAGATACAGAGGCTTTGGAGAGGGTGCAAAGAAGGTTTATCGGGATGCTATCTGGACTGGAGGGCTTGCCTTATGAAGAAAAGTTAAATAAGCTCAGACTTTTCTCTCTGGACAGAAGGAGGAAGAGAGGAGACCTGATCGAGGTATACAAGATAATGAGAAGAATAGATAGAGTCAATAGCCAGAGACTTTTCCCAGGGCAAAAATCTTTGCCAGCGGCTCAGCAACCTCCTTTCTCACTTCCTGGAGCAGCCTAGGATAAATCTGGTCTGGGCCCGGGGACTTATAATCTTAAAATTTGCCAAAGTTTGCAGCATTAGGTTATCCCTAATCCTTCCTGCCAAGTCTTTTTCATGTCCCCTCCTGGCTCTCCACAGTCCATTTCTGAGCTCCTTTCTAGCAAGCCTGTAATCCTCGAAAGCTGTGCTAGATTCTTGCTTCCTCCACCTTACGTAAACTGCCTTTTTCCTTTTGGCAAGAAACTCCTCTGTTTTCGTCATCCAAGATCCCTTAATCTTACCCCTTCTTACCTGTCTCAAAGGAGCAAATTCGTGTATCACTCACAACAACTGCTCCTTAAATAGTCTCCACATGACTGCTGTGCGCTTTCTTAGAACAATTGCTCCCAATCTGTACTTCACAACTCCTGTCTGATGGCGTCATAATTTCCTTTTCCCCAATTAGATATCTTCCCTCGGTAACTGCTCCTTTCACTCTCCAAGGCTATTGTAAATATGAGGCAGTTGTGGTAACTGTCACAAAAGTGTTCTCCCACTGCAAGATCTGACACCTGTCCTGGCTCATTGCCAAGCACCAAATCCAAAATGGCCTCTCCCCTCCTCAGCCTGTCTACATACTGAGTAAGAAAACCCTCCTGAACACACCTGACAAGAACGGCTCCATCAAAACCATCTGCACTTAGGAGGTTCCAGTCAATATTGGGAAAGTTGAAATCACCCTTAACAACAACCTTACTACATCTGCATTTTTCCAGAGTCTCTATGAGTTCTTCAATCTCTCTTCTGCTATTAGGTGGTCTGTAGAAAAACCCCAATGAGGTGACTGTTCCCTTGCTGTTCCTAACTTCCACCTATACTGACTCAGTAGACAAACCTTCCTCAACAACCTTCGTTTCTGTCGCTGTGATGCACTCTCTGATTAGCAATGCTACACCCCCTCCTCTTTTGCCACCCTCCCTGTTCTTTTTCAATGTTCTAAACCCTGGAACATCTAACAACCATTCCTGCCCCTGTGAAACCCACGTCTCCGTTATGGCCACAACATTGTAGCCCCAAGTACTGATCCATGCTCTAAGTTTGTCACTCTTATTTCTGACACTCCTTGCATTAAAGCAGACACACTTTAACCAATCCCTTTGTTTCATCACGTGAGAAACCTTCCTGATAGATTCACTTCATCCTGTCATTGCCCCATCTGCAACTTCCCTCTTTGAGGTATGTGGCTGTGATTCACATACCCCTGCCAAGCTAGTTTAAACCCTCCTGAATCACATGAGCAAATCTCCCACCCAGGACATTTGTGCCCCTCCAGTTCAGGTGTAACCCGTCCTTCATGTACAGGTCCCACCTTCCCCAGAAGGTATCCCAATGGTCTAGGTATCTGAAGCCCTCCCTCCTGCACCAGCCTTGCAGCCACGTGTTAAGCTGCATTGCTGACTGTTCCTCATCTCACTATCTTGTTGCACCGGTAGCAAACCTGAGATCACTACTCTACTCACCCTGCTGTTCAGCTTCCAACCTAACTCTCTGTTAGTCACTTTTCAGATCCTCAATCCCTTTCCTGCCTATATCATTGGTGCCAATATGTACCATGATTTCTGGCTGCTCAACCTCTCCCTTCAGAATCTTCAGGATCAGCGACATCCCTGACCCTGGCACCGGGAAGGCAACATACCTTCCAGGAGTCCTGTTCCTGACCACAAAATCTTCTGTCAATCCAACTAACTATTGATTCCCATCCCACACGCGCTTTTCTATTCTCCCCCCTTCCCTTCTGAGCCACAGTGCCAGGATCAGTGCCAGAGCGCTGACAACTATGGCTTTCCCCTGGTAGGCTGTCTCCAAAACAGCAGTATCCAAAACAGTACACTTCTTGCTGAAGGGAACGGCCTCAGGGGATCCCTGCTCTGACCGTTGGTACCCTTTCCTCCCCCAGATTGTAACCTAGCTGCCCTTATCCTGTGTCTGGGGAGTGACCACCTCCCTGTACATCCTCTCAATTTCTCTCTCAGCCTCCCAAATGATCCGTAGTTCATCCAGCTCCAGCTCCAGTTCTCACCCACTTAAAAACCTCCTGGCAGTCCTCGCTTCCCTCCGCCCTCTCTCCTCGCTGCTCTTTTAAAAAAAAGTGTTATGTTCACCTTCCCAGCAATCGTTCGCTCCTCCCTCGCACCTCTCAGCAAATCATGGAAGAGCAGGGAATACCAGATCAATGGAAGCAGCAGGACTGGCAGTCTGAAGTATATTTATTTTAAAGTAAGGCTTATTTCAGGTAAAGCAGATAAGCTCAGAGCCTGGATTAGTACATGAAATGGAATGTTGCAGCCATTACAGAAATTTGGCTGAGAGAAGGGCAGGAATGGCAGCTTCAACGTTCTAGGGTTTAGATGTTTTAATCTTCGAGTAAAAAGTGAGGTCTGCAGATGCTGGAGATCAGAGCTGAAAATGTGTTGCTGGTTAAAGCACAGCAAGTTGGCCTCATCCAAGGAACAGGAAATTCGACGTTTCGGGCCAGAGTCCTGATGAAGGGCTCTGGCCCGAAACGTCGAATTTCCTGTTCCTTGGATGCTGCCTAACCTGCTGTGCTTTAACCAGCAACACATTTTCAGCTTTAGATGTTTTAAGCATGATAGTGAGGGATGTAAAAGTGGTGGGGGAGTTATATTACTGATTAGTGAGCAGCTGTGCTAAGAAAAGACATCTTGGAGGGGTCATCCAATGAGGTCATATGGGTAGAACCCATAAGAATGGTGCAATCACTCTGATGCAGTTATGCTATAGGCCTGATAACAGCCAGCTGGAACTAGAGGAACAGATACAGAAGCACGTCATGGAAAGATGTATAAAGAACAGGGTTGGTTTAGTGGGAGATTTCAACTTCCCCAATATTGACTAGGACTCCCTCAGTGCTATTGGCTGAGATGTGGCAGAATTTGTTAGGTGCATTCAGAAGGGATTCTTAAAGCAGCATGTAGACATGGCTGAGGGGTGACCTCATAGAGGTTTATAAAATCATGAGAGGCATCGATAGGGTGAATAGGCAAGGTCTTTTTCCTCGGATGGGGGAGTCTAAAACTAGAGGGCATAGTTTTAAGGTGAGAAGGGAAAGATTTGAAAAGGACTTAAGGGGTAACTTTTTCATGCAAAGGATGGTGTATGCATGTAATGAGCTGCCAGAGGAAATGATGAAGACTGGTACAATGACAGCATTTAAAAGGCATCTGGATGAGTACATTAGTTTGGTTTATGGGCCAAATGCTGGCAAATAGGACAAAATCAGATTGGGATGTCTGGTCTGCACAGATGGGTTGGACCAAAGGGTCTATTTCCGTGCTGTATGACACCATAACAATGGTTCAGCCAGGGAAGGGGTCACATTAGCCATGATATTGAGGAATGAGCCCGACCATGAAGGAGCATTTTGAGAAAAGTGATCATAATTCTGTAAGGTCTAAGATAGTTTAAGGATAAGACTAATCTTCCACTGACAATGTTAAATTGGAGAATGGCCAATAGTATGAGACAGGAACTGGTGAAATTAGATTAGGGGTGGCTTTTTGAGGATAAATCCACATCTGAAATGTGGGAATACTTTCAAGGCCGGTTAATCAGAGTTCAGATCCTTATGTATCTATGAGGATGGAAGATAAAGATGATAAGATTTAAGAACACTGGATGACAAAACATATTGAAAGTTTAGTCAAAAAGAAAAAGAAAGCACGTGTAACATTTAGGAAACTGAAATCAAACAAGACCCTTGAGGAGTATAAGGAAACAGTAAAGAACTTAAGCAAAAAAACAGGATTGCTGGAAGAAACCATGAAATGTCCTGGGCAAGTAGGATGAAGAAGAATCCCAAGGCATTTTATAGTTTATTAGGAGCAACTGTGTAACTAGGAAAAGGGTAGGTCCACTCATGGACAAAGCAGGGAATTTGTGTATGGAGCCAGAGGAATTGGGTAAGGTCCTTAATGAGTAGTTCGCATTGGTACTCACCAGGGAGAAGGACATGGATGATGGTAATATTAGGGAAGGGTATTTTGATATTTTGGGGTATGTCGATACTAAGGAGGAGGAATGATTTGGAAATGCAGGTGTTGGACTGGGGTGTACAAAGTTAAAAATCACACAACACCAGGTTATAGTCCAACAGGTTTAATTGGAAGCACACAAAAGCTAGTGTGCTTCCAATTAAACCTGTTGGACTATAACCTGGTGTTGTGTGAATTTTAACTAAGGAGGAGGAAGTGTTGGCTGTCTTGAAAAATATTCAGGTAGACAGATCCCCAGTGCCTAAAGGGATCTATCCCAGGATAGTGAAGGAGACAAGGGAGGAAATTGCTGGGGCCTTGACAGAGATCTTTGTATCCTCTTTAGCCCCAGACAAGGTCCTAGAAATCTCGAGAATAGCCGATATTGTTCCTTTGTTTAAGAAGGGCAGCAGGGATAATGCGGGAAATTATAGACTGGCGAGCCTTACATTAGTGAGAGGGAAATTATTGAAGAAGATTCTTAGGGACAGCGTTTACATAGAACATAGAACATAGAAAAATACAGCGCAGTACAGGCCCTTCGGCCCTCGATGTTGCGCCGACCAAAGCCTACCTAACCTACACTAGCTCAATAACCTCCATATGTTTATCCAATGCCCGCTTAAATGACCATAAAGAGGGAGAGTCCACCACTGCTACTGGCAGGGCATTCCATGAACATTTACTTGCATTTGGAAAACAAGGGAATGGACTTCTTAGGAATAGTCAACATGACTTCATGCAGAAACTGAATTGAGTTTTTTGAGGAAGTGACAAAGGTGATTGATAAGGTTAGGGCATTTAATGTTGTCTACATGGATTTTACTAAAGCATTTGACAAGCTCCCTCCTGGTAGCCTGGCCCACAAGATAAAGTCACATGGGATCCATGGTGAGTTAGTAAGTTTGATAAATTGGTTAGGCCATAGAAGACAGAGGTTAGTTATGGACGGGGTGTTTTTCTGACTGACTAGTAGCGTTCTGCAAGGATCATGTTGGGACCTTTGTTGTTTCTCATATTTATAAATGATTTGGATGAAAGTGTAAGTGGTCTGATTAGTAAGTTTGCAAATCGATGGAAGTTGTGAATGGTGAGAAGGGTATCAAAGAATGCAGCAGGACATGGATTTGTTGGAAAGTTGGGTGGAGAAAAGACAGATGGAGTTTAATCCAGATATTGCAGCATCTTTGAACATGGGGGAGGTTTCAGAGGACTGGACAATTGCTAATGTTGTCCCCTTGTTTACGAAGGGTAGCAGGGATAATTACAGACCTGTGAGCTGAAATCAGTGGTTTAGATTAGATTACTTACAGTGTGGAAACAGGCTCTTCAGCCCAACAAGTCCACACCGACCCGCCGAAGCGCAACCCACCCATACCCCTACATTTACCCCTTACCTAACACTCCGGGCAATTTGCATGGCCAATTCACCTGACCCGCACATCTTTGGACTATGGGAGGAAACCGGAGCACCCGAAGGAAACCCACGCAGACATGGGGAGAACGTGCAAACTCCACACAGTCAGTCGTCTGAGTCAGGAATTGAACCCGGGTCTCAGGCGCTGTGAGACAGCAGTGCTAACCACTGTGCCACCGTGCCGCCCACTTTGGTAGGGAAGCTACTGGAGAAGATAATAAGGGATAGGATATATACCCATTTGGAAGAAAGTGGGCTTATCAGTGATAGACAGCATTGTTTTGTGCAGGGAAGGTCATGTCTTACAAGCCTAATAGAATTCTTTGAAGAGGTGACAAACTTGATTGATGAGAGAAGGGCTGTAGATGTCATATACATGAATTTCAGCAGGCTTTTGATAAGGTTCCCAATGGAAGGCTGATGGAGAAGGTGGAGTCACATGGGGTCCAGGGTGTTCTAGCTAGATGGATAGAGAACTGGTTGGGCAACAGGAGACAGAGAGCAGTAGTGGAAGGGAGCTATTCAAAATGGAAACCTGTGACCAGTGGTGTCCTACTGGGATCCTTCTTGGGACAACTGTAGTTTGTCATATACATAAATGATTTGGAGGAAGGTGTGGGTTGCCTCATTAGCAAGTTTGCAGATGACACTAAGATTGGTGAAGTAGCAGATATTGAAGGCAACTGTCAGAGAATACAGCAGACTACAGATAGATTGGAAAGTTGGATAGAGAAATTGTGGATGGAGTTTAATCCAGACAAATGCGAGGTGATACATTTTGGAAGATACAATTTTAAGAGCGAACTATACAGTAAATGGAAAATGTCTGGGGGAAAATTGATGTACAGAGAGATCTGGGTGTTCAGATCCATTGTTCCCTGAAGGAAGCAATGCAGGTTAGTAGAATGGTCAAGAAAGCATAGGCATGTTTTCCTTCATCTGACGGGATACAGAATACAAGAGTTGGCAGGTCATGTTACAGTTGTATAAGAGTTGGTTTCGGCTACATTTGGAATATTGCGTACAGTTCTGGTCACCGTATTACCAAAAGGATGCTTTGGAGAGGGTGCAAAGGAGGTCCACCACAACGTTGCTGGTATGGAGGTTGCTAGAGGTTGAGTAGATTAGAATTATTTTCATTGGAAAGAAGGAGATTGAGGGGGGACCTGATTGAGGCCTACAAAAGCATGAGGTATTTAGACAGGGTGGATAACAAGAAATCTTTTCCCAGAGTGGAGGATTCAATTACTCAGGGTCATGAGTTTCACAGTGAGAGGGGAAATGTTTAGGGGAGATATGTGTGGTAAATTCTTCATGTAGAGGGTGGTGGGTGCCTGGAATGCATTGCCAGTGGAGGTGGTAGAGGCAGAAATGATAGCGTCATCTAAGATGTATCGAGACAGATACATGAATTGGCAGGGAGCAGAAGGATACAGATCTTTAGAAAATAGGCAACAGGTTTCAATCAAGGATCTGGATCGGCACAGGCTTGGAGGGCCGAAGGACCTGTTCCTGCACTATAAGGTTCTTTGTTCTTTGTTTTCATTCAAACAAATGTGAAGTGTTGCATTTTAGGAGGTCAAATACCAGAGGAATGTAAGCAGTAAATGGCAGGATCTTTAAGAATTTGACATAATATTGTTACGACACATCGGTGAACCCTTCTGTTAATTAAATCAAACACCCAGAAAAACTCATCTGACCTCATAATCTGTTAAAATATGAGTAACAGAGAACTCCCAAATTTTACTATTTAAAGAAAATAATATCAATTTATTCTTTAACTCTAAAGTAAACATTAAACAACAAGTATTCACAACTCTAAGCCCCTCTTTCTCTTAACTGTTTATTACCTGCCTCCAACTCTATAGCAATATGCTGTTCCAATAGGCACTTATTAAAATTATGTCAACTTAATTTCAAAACTACACAGCCGCTGTCATCTTTGGTCTCGTTCTTCTTCCAGCTGAGGATCTCCCTGGGTCGTCTTCTTTCTTTTTACTATGAAAATGTTTCATGTAAAAAGGTGCCTTTGATAGAGAGTGTTTCCTAATTCCTTGAGTCTCACTCGATGGCAGTTGCTCTATCTCAAATTTTCAAAATGCCTGCATTTTATATCCCCAACATAGGATTATCTCATTGGTTTGATTTTGGCAAAATAATAAATTCAAACTTGATTGGGTTTTCGTATCTTGGGGCATGATGTAAACTGATTTGTTAAATTTGAATTATTGTCAAAACAGTAACTAGCTCAGGTGTCTATTTCACTGCCAAATGAAATATTTTTAAGTTTCCAGTACACTCTGGGACTGCCGTCTCGTTATATATGTAGGTGCTTGTAATCTCTCAGTTCAGAACAGCATTCACTCTCTCATAAAGGTACAGTGCATGCCTTCATCTTCAAAACAGTATCCCTACAGTCTGGAAAGAGGCCATTCAGCCAATCATGTCTGCACTGACTATCTAAAGTGGTCCCATTCAGACCCAGCCCTATCCCCATAACCCTGCATTTTCCATGGCCAGTCTACCTAACTTTCACATCTTTGGACTGTGGATAGAAACCAGAGCACCTGCAGAAGCCCACACAGACATGGGGAGAATGTGCAAAGTCTGCAAAGACAGCCACTATTGCTGGAATTGAACATAGATGCCAGATGCAGTGAACCACCATTTCACCCAAGATATATACAGAGGGGTCTTGGGATACAAATCTATAGTCCCTCAAAGTGGCAACACTAGTGGATAAGGTGGTAAAGAAGGCATATGATATGCATGCTTTCATTGGTGGAGGTCCTGAACGTAAACGTTAACAGGTCCCATTACAGCAGTATTAGGTTTTAATTCAGCTACATTTGGAGTAATGTGCATAGTTTTAGTCATCACAATACAGGAAGGATGTGGAGGCATTAGAGTCCAGGCAAAAGATGGTTATCAGGATGTTTCCTAGACTGGAATGTTTTAGCTATAAGCAGAGATTGGACCAACTTGGATTGTTTTCTCTCGAGCATTGGAGGCTATGGGGTGACCTGACAGAAGTATATAAAATTATGAGGATGTGGATCGAGTGGATAGTTAGAGGGTGAAAATGTCAACTTCTCGGGTGATATGTTTAAGATGAGAGCTGAAAAGGTTAAAAGAGATGAATAGGCAGGGAACCGAGGGATATGGATCGTATGCAGGCAAATGGGATCGGTTTAGTATGGAATCATGGTCGGCACAGTCATGGTGGGCCAAAGAACCTGCTCCTGTGCTATACGTTCCTTTGTTCTATGTTCTTAAGCCTTGTTGGAGCAATTAGCTTCTTTTTGGGCTGTAATATTGCTAAAGTATTGTCTTGCCTTTGACCATAATGACCCGGAGGGTTTCCTGACACAATATGTCGACAGGCCAACAAGAGGGGAGGCTATATTGGATTTGGTTCGAGGTAATGAACCAGGCCAGGTGTTAGACTTGGAGGTAGGTGAGCACTTCGGGGACAGTGACCACAACTCGGTGACTTTTACTTTAGTGATGGAGAGGGATAATCGTGCGCCGCAGGGCAAGAGCTATAGCTGGGGGCAGGGAAATTATGATGCAGTGAGGCATGACTTAGGTTGTGTGGATTGGAAAAACAGGCTTCAAGAGAAGAACACTAATGAGATGTGGGGATTGTTCAAGGAGCAGCTACTGCGTGTCCTCGATAGGTATGTACCAGTCAGGCATGGTGTAAAGGGCCTTGTGAGGCAGCCGTGGTTTAGTAAGGAATTGGAGTCCCTTGTGAAAGGGAAGAAGGCGGCATATGTAAAGATGAGGCGTGAAGGTTCAGTAGGGGCGATTGAGAGTTATAAGGTAGCCAGGAAGGAGCTAAAGAGGGAGCTAAGAGAAGCGAGAAGGGGACATGAAAAGTCTTTAGCTGGTAGGATTAGGGAAAACCCAAAGGCTTTCTATAGGTATGTCAAGAATAAAAGGATGACTAGGGTAGGTATCGGTCCAGTCAAGGATAGTAGTGGGAAGTTGTGTGTGGAGGCGGAGGAGATTGGAGAGACATTAAATCAGTACTTTTCATCAGTATTCACTCAGGAACAGGACACTGTTGCTGATGTGAATATGGAATCACAAATAATTAGAATGGATGCCCTGGAAATATGCAGGGAAGAGGTTTTGGGAATATTGGAAAGGATGAATATAGATAAGTCTCCTGGGCCTGATGGCATTTACCCCAGGATCCTATGGGAAGCTAGGGAGGAGATAGCAGAGCCATTGGCCTGGATTTTTATGTCGTCATTGTCAACGGGAATAGTACCAGAGGACTGGAGGATAGCGAATGTGGTCCCATTGTTCAAGAAAGGGAGTAGGGATAGCCCGAGTAACTATAGGCCAGTGAGTCTGACTTCAGTGGTGGGCAAAGTCTTAGAGAGAATGGTAAGGGATAAGATTTATGAACATCTGGGTAGGAATAACGTGATCAGGGATAGCCAGCATGGTTTTGTGAAGGGCAGGTCGTGCCTCACAAACCTTATTGAGTTCTTTGAGAAGGTGACCAAGGAAGTGGATGAGGGTAAAGCAGTAGATGTTGTGTATATGGATTTTAGTAAGGCGTTCGATAAGGTTCCCCATGGTAGGCTAATGCTAAAACTTCGGAGGTATGGCATTGAGGATACATTAGAGGTTTGGATTAGGAATTGGCTGGCTGGAAGGAGACAGAGGGTAGTAGTTGATGGATTATGTTCATCTTGGAGCGCAGTTACTAGCGGTGTACCACAAGGATCAGTTTTGGGACCATTGCTTTTTGTTATCTTTATAAATGATCTAGAGGAAGGACTTGAAAGCTGGGTAAGCAAGTTTGCGGATGACACAAAAGTCGGTGGAGTTGTGGATAGTGAGGAAGGAAGTGGTAGGTTACAGCGGGATATAGATAAGTTGCAGAGCTGGGCGGAAATGTGGCAAATGGAATTCAATGTAGCTAAGTGCGAAGTCGTTCACTTTGGTAGGAATAACAAGATGATGGATTACTGGGCTAATGGTAGGCTACTTGGTAGTGTGGATGAGCAGAGGGATCTTGGTGTCTATGTACACAGATCTCTGAAAGTTGCCACCCAGGTAAATAGTGCTGTGAGGAAGGCATATGGTGTACTGGGCTTTATTGGTAGAGGAATTGAGTTCCGGAGTCCTGAGGTCATGTTGCAGTTGTATAAGACTCTGGTGAGGCCTCATCTGGAGTATTGTGTGCAGTTTTGGTCGCCATACTATAGGAAGGATGTGGAAGCTTTAGAACGAGTGCAGAGGAGGTTTACCAGGATGTTGCCTGGAATGGTAGGAAAATCTTATGAGGAAAGGCTGAGGCACTTGGGGCTGTTCTCATTGGAGAAGAGAAGGTTTAGGGGAGATCTGATAGAAGTGTATAAGATGATTAGGGGTTTAGATAGGGTAGATACTAAGAACCTTTTACCGCTAATGGAGTCAGGTGTTACTAGGGGACATAGCTTTAAATTAAGGGGTGGTAGGTATAGGACAGATGTTAGGGGTAGATTCTTCACACAGCGGGTTGTGAGTTCATGGAATGCCCTGCCCGTATCAGTGGTGAACTCTCCTTCTTTATGTTCATTTAAGCGGGCATTGGATAGGCATTTGGAAGTTATTGGGCTAGTATAGGTTAGGTAGGACTCGGTCGGTGCAACATCGAGGGCCGAAGGGCCTGTACTGCGCTGTATCCTTCTATGTTCTATGTTCTATGTTCTATAATGCATAGGAGCAGAATAGGTCATCAAATCCAGTCGAGCATTCAATGGGATCATGGCTGATCTGATAATCTTCATCTCCACCTTTCCTGCCTTTTTCTCACAGCTCTTGATTCCTTTTCTGATTAAAAATCTGTCCATCTCCGCCTCAAATACTCTTAATGACCCAACCTCAGAAGTTGTCTGCACTAAAGCATTCTACAGATTCACTATGCTCTATCCTGTTGTTGTGGTTCTGTTCGCCGAGCTGGGAATTTGTGTTGCAGACATTTCGTCCCCCGTCTAGGTGGCATCCTCAGTGCTTGGGAGCCTCCTGTGGAGCACTTCTGTGATGTTTCTTCCGGCATTTAGAGTGATTTGAATCTGCCGCTTCTGGTTGTCAGTTCCAGCTGTCCATTGCAGTGGCCGGTATATTGGGTCCAGGTCGATGTGCTTATTGATTGAATCTGTGGATGAGTGCCATGCCTCTAGGAATTCCCTGACTGTTCTCTGTTTGGCTTGTCCTATAATAGTATAAATGTTGTCCCAGTCAAATTCATGTTGCTTGTCATCTGAGTGTGTGGCTACTAAGGATAGCTGCTCGTGTCGTTTCGTGGTTAGTTGGTGTTCATGGATGCGGATCGTTAGCTGTCTTCCTGTTTGTCCTATGTGGTGTTTTGTGCAGTCCTTGCATGGGATTTTGTACACTACATTGGTTTTGCTCATGCTGGGTATTGGGTCCTTTGTCCTGGTGAGTTGATGTCAGAGAGTGACTGTTGGTTTGAGTGCTGTTATGAGTCCTAGTGGTCGCAGTAGTCTGGCTGTTGGTTCAGAAATGCTCTTGATGTATGGTAGTGTGGCTAGTCCTTTGGATTGCAGCATGTCCTCATTCCATTGTCTTTCCCTTAGTCATCCGTGATTAAATTGCGCGGGTATCATTTTTGGCGAATACATTGTATAGGTGTTCTTCTTCCTCTTTTTGCAGTTCTGGTGTACTGCAGTGTGTTGTGGCCCTTTTGAATAGTGTCTTGATGCAACTTTTTTTGTGTGTGTTAGGGTGGTTGCTTTCATAGTTCAGGACTTAGTCTGTGTGTGTGGCTTTCCTGTATACCTTTGTGGTGAATTCTCTGTTCGGTGTTCTCTGTACCATCACGTCTAGTAATGGGTGTTGGTTGTCCTTTTCTTCCTCTCGAGTGAATCAGATTCCTGTGAGTGTGGCGTTGATGATCCGGTGTGTGTTCTCTATTTCTGTGTACTCAATGATTACAAAGGTGTCATCTACATATCTGACCCAGAGTTTGGGTTGAATTTGTGGCAAGACTGTTTGTTCTAACCTTTGCATTACCGCTTCTGCCATGAGTCCAGAGATGGGTGAGCCCATGGGTGTGCTGTTGATTTGTTCATATATTTAGTTGTTGAATGTGAAGTGTGTTGTGAGGCACAGGTCCAGTAGTTTGAGTATGCCGTCTTTGTTGATCGGTTCAACGTCCTGTTGTCTGTTCTGTATGTCCAGCAGGTTGGCTATTGTTTCTATTGATTGAATCTGTGGATGAATGCCATGCCTCTAGGAATTCCCTGGCTGTTCTCTGTTTGGCAAATCACTATAAATGCCGAAGGAAACATCACAGAAGTGCTTCACAGGAGGCGCCCAAGCACTGAGGATGTCACCTAGACAGGGGACGAAACGTCTGCAACACAAATCCCCAGCTTGGCAAACAGAACCACAACAACGAGCACCCGAGCTACAAATCTTCTCACAAACGTTCTAAGAAATTCCTCCTCATTTCTGTTCTAAGTGGACATCCTTACCTTGAGACTATGTTCTTTAGTCCTAAACTCTCCCACAAGGAGAAATAACTTTTCAGCATTTACCCTGTCAATTCCCTTAAGATTCTTGTAAACTTCATTAGGCCATCTCTCATTCTTCTGAATTCCAATTAGTACAGGCCCAATTCTCCCTGAAGGCAGTCCCTCCATATCTGGGATCACCCTATTGAACTTTGTCTGATCTTTGAACTGTGCCACGGTTCAAACTGTGCCACAGCTAGTTTTAAACAGGTTAATCCCACAAGGTGTTGTTTTTTGTAAGGTGCTCAGGTGTCTGGACAATAGTTGAGACACAAAGAAAAGAAAGATCTACATTTGCACGACCTCGGTAGACCTGACATGCCTTGTAGCCAATGGAGTATGTTTTGAAATATAGATGTAGTTATACTGCAGGAAATGCAGCAGGGCTTGTTGAAAACAGCATGTTTGTACAAAGAGCAATGAGACCATTATCAGGTAACCCATCTTCTGAACTAGTTCAGGGATATTGGTCAGGAACTTTTTTTTAAAAAGCTCGCAGCACAGGGGCTTTGCACAGTGACTAGATGCTCCTATATTGCTAGGAAAGTCCTGGTTTTCTATAAAGTGTCCTTGAGTCCCAACAATTTCCTAAGTATATTTCAAATGTCTCAGTTTTCAATTTTTTCCACATGTGTCAAATATCAAAAGGGAAAATCGGAGTGAAATGTTGTCCTTCCTTCTCAGGAAGTTGTCATTACTCATTGGCCCTGATGCAGTTTTTAAATTAGTGATGGAGCAGGGTCACCAACTCTGACTGGATATACAAGAGCAACAAAAAACAAAGCCTGTGCCAATCCTCTAACTAAACCTGTTGCTGATTTTCTAATGATCTGTACCTCTCTGCTCCCTACCCATTGATATATGTATCTAGATGCATCTTATTTGAGGCTATCGTGCCCACCTCTACCACCTCCACTGGTAACGTATTCCAGGCACCCACCACCCTCTGCGTAAAGAACTTTCCACATATATCTCCATTAAATTTTTCCCCTCTCACCTTGAACTCATGACTCCTAGTAATTGAGTCCCCCACTCTGGAAAAAAGCGTTTTGCTATCCATCCTGTCTATGCATAGAACATAGAACATTAAGCACGGTACAGGCCCTTCCACCCTCAATGTTGCACTGATCTGTGAAAATAATCTGATGCCCATCTAACCTACGCCATTCTATTATTATCCAGTGCCCACTTAAATGCCCTTAATATCGGTGAGTCTACTATGGATGCAGGCAGGTCATTCCATGCCCTTACTACTCTCTGAGTGAAGAAACTACCCCTAATATCTGTCCTAAATCTATCATCCCTCAATTCAAAGCTGTGTTCCCTCATGTTAGCCTTCACCATCCAAGGGAAAAGGCTCTCACTGTCCACCCTATCGAACCCTCTGATTATCTTATACATCTAGATTAAGTAATCTCTCAATCTTCTTCTCTCTGATGAAATCAGGCTCAGTTCTCTCAGCCTTTTCTTATAACACCATCCTTCCATACCAGTCAACATCCTAGTAACATCCTCCTCTGAACCCTTTCCAAAGCTCCCACATCCTTCCCTTAATATGGTGACCAGAACTGCACGCAATACTCCAGGTGCAGCCTTACCAGTGTCTTGTAGAGTTGAAGCATGATCCCATGGCTCTGAAACTCAACCCCTCACCAATAAACACCAACACACCACATGCCTTCTTAACAACTCTATCAACCTTGGTGGCAACTTTCAGGGATTTATGCACCTGGACACCGAGATCTCTCATCACCTACACTGCCAAGAGTTTTACCATTAGCCCAGTAGTCTGCATTTCTGTTACTTCTTCCGAAGTGAACTATATCATACTTTTCTGCAATAAACTGTATTTGCCACTTCTCCGCCCAGCTCTACATCTTATCTATGTCTGTCTGTAACACAAACATTCTTCGGCACTATCCACAACTCTGCCACCTTAGTGTTATTTGCAAATTTACTAGCCCATCCTTCTACGCCCAAATCCAGATCATTTATAAAAATAACAAACAGCAATGGCCCAAAACAGATCCTTCTGGTACACCACTAGTAACTGAGCTCCAGGATAATCATTTCCCATCAATCACCACCCTCTGTCTTCTTTTAGCTAGCCAATTTCTGATCCAAATCACTAAATCACCTTCAATCCCTAAATTCCATATTTTCTGTAATAGCCTACCGTGTGGAACCTTATCATCTGGATGGGGATATGAATAGGAAGGGTTTGGAGGGTTATGGGCCAGATGCTGGCAGGTGGGACGAGATTGGGTGGGGATATTTGGTCAGCATGGACGAGTTGGACTGAAGGGTCTGTTTCTGTGCTGTACATCTCTATGACTCTATGAAACTCCATACTGTAGTCCATATACACCACATCAACCAATTTGCCATCATCCACCTGTTTTGTCATCTTCTGGAAGAACTCAATAAGGTTCGTGAGGTACGAACTACCCTTCACAAAACCGTATTGACTATCCCTAATCAACTTATTCCTTTCCAGATGATTATAAAACCTATCTCTTATAACTTTTTCCAACACCTTACCCACAACTGAAGTAAGGCTCTCTGGCCTATAATTATAATGATTGTCCCATTTCTTAATCAAGGGGACAACATTTGCTATCCTCCAGTCTTCTGGCACTACTGCTGTCGACAATGATGACATAAAGATCAAAGCCAAAGGCTCTGCGATCTCCTCCCTGGCTTCCTAGAGAATCTAAGGATAAAACCAATCTGGCCCAGAGGTTTTATGTATTTTCAGATTTTCAAAAATTGCTAAAACCTCCTCTTTGTCAACTGCAATCTCATCTCATCTGTATCTCTTTATCTCTTTATTCTCACTAACAGTGCTCTTTACCAATGTGAATACTTACAAAAAAAATTCATTAAGTGCTTCCTCATGTCCTCAGAATCCACACACAACTTTCCACTGCTATCTTTGATTGGCTCTAATCTTACTCTAGTCATTCTTTTATTCCTGATATACCTAGAGAAGGCCTCAGGGTTTTCCTTGATCCTATCTGCCAACAACTTCTCATGACCCCTCCTGGCTCTTCTTAGCCCTCTCTTTAGATCTTTCTGGCTAACTTATAACTTTCAAGCCCCCTAACTGAGTCTTCACACCTCATCGTCACATAAGCTTTCTTTTTTCTCTTGATAAGATCTTCAACTTCTCTAGTAAACCATGGCTCCCTCTCTTGATAACTACCTTCCTGCCTGATAGGTCTTTACTTACCAAAGGGCTGCAGTAGCTATTTCTTAAATAAACTCCACATTCAAAGTGTGCCCATCCCCTGCAGTTTCCTGCCCCATCCTATGCATCGTAAATCTTGCCGAATCATATCATAATGGGTGGCATGGTGGCTCAGTGGTTAGCACTGCTACCTCACAGCACCAGGGTACCAGATTCAATTCCAGCCTCGGGTGACTGTCTGTGTTGAGTTTGCACATTCTCCCCATGTCTGCATGGGTTTTCTCTGGGTGCTCCAGTTTCTTCCCACAGTCCAAAGATATGCAGGTCAGGTGAAGTGGCTATGCTAAATTGCCCTTAGTGTTAGGTGCATTTGTCAGAGGGAAATGGTTCTGGGTAGGTTACTCTTCGGAGAGTCGGTGTGGACTGGTTGAGCTGAAGGGCCTGTTTCCACACTGTCAGGAATCTAATCTAATCTAATTACCTTTCCCCCAGTTATACCTCTTTCCATCCAGTATATTGTAAACGTAACCAAATTATGGTCACTATCACCAAAGTGCTCACCTCCCTCCAAATCGAACACCTGGCTGGATTCATTTCCCTGTACCAAATCCAATATGGCAACTCTCCTTGCTAGCCTTTCTATGTACTGTGTCAGAAAACCGCCCTGCACACATTGAACAAAAACTGACCCACCTAAATTACTTGAACTATAGTATTCCCAGTCAATATTGGGAAGACAAGAGGGGAGGCCACATTGGTGATTGGTAATGAACCAGGCCAGGTGTTTGACTTTGTTGTAGGCAAGCACTTTGGAGAGAGTGACCATAATTCAGTTATGTTTAGTTTAGTGATGGAAAGGGATAGGTACATGCCACAAGTCAAGAGTTGTTGATGGGCAAGGGCAATTATAATGTGATTAGACAAGAATTAGGATGCATAGAATGGGGTAACAAAATGCAGGGGATGCAGACAATGGAAATATGGAGCTGGTTGAAGGAACAGATATTGTGTGTCTTTGACAGGTATGTCCTATCAGGCAGGGAGGAAGTGATAAGGTAAGGGAACCGTGGTTTACAACAGAAATCAATGTCTTTTATGAAGAAGAAGGAGGCTTATGTGTTGATGAGGCAAGATGGTTCAGATGAGGCGTTGGAAAGTTACACATCAGCTAGGGAGGATTTAAAGAGGAAGTTGCAAAGAGAGGACACAAGCAGTCTTTAGCAAATAGCATAATAGAACCCTAAAGCTTTTTATAGGTATGTGAGGAATAAGAGGATGACTAGGGTAGGGATCTGGCCAATCAAAGACAGAAGCGGGAAGTTGAGTGTGGACCCTGTGGAGATTGAACAGGTGCTAAACGAACATTTCTCATCAGTTTTTACCCAGGAAAAGGATGATATTGTTGAGGAGATGAATGAAGTACAAGATATTAGACTAGAACGGATTGAGATTATTTACGAACAGGTATTATCAATTCTAGAAGGAGTGAAAGTAGACACGGTGGGCGGCACGGTGGCACAGTGGTTAGCACTGCCGCCTCACAGCACCAGGGACCTGGGTTCAATTCCCGCCTCAGGTGACTGACTGTGGAGTTTGCACGTTCTCCCCGTGTCTGCGTGGGTTTCCTCCGGGTGCTCCGGTTTCCTCCCACAGTCACAAAGATGTGCGGGTCAGGTGAATTGGCCATGCTAAATTGCCCGTAGTGTTAAGTAAGGGGTAAATGTAGGGGTATGGGTTGCGCTTCGGCGGGTCGGTGTGGACTTGTTGGGCCGAAGGGCCTGTTTCCACACTGTAAGTAATCTAATCTAAGTAATCTAATCTAATCTAAACAAGTTCCCTGAGCCGAATGGGATTTATCCTAGGATTCTCTGGGAAGCTAAGGAAGAGATAGCAGAGTCTTTGGCTTTGATATTTGAGTCATCATTGTCTGTAGGTTTGGTACCAGAGGACTGGAGGATTGAAAATTTCGTGCACTTGTTCAAGAAAGGCAGTAGAGATGATTCAGGTAATTATAGACCAGTGAGCCTTACTTCTGTTATAGGAAAGGATTTGGAAAGGATTATAAGAGATAAGATTTATAATCATCTAACAAGCAACAATTTGATTTCAGATAGTCAACATGGTTTCATCAAGGGCAGGTCGTGTCTCACAACCCACATTGTGTTTTTTGAGAAGGTGACCAAGCATGTAGGTGAGGGTAGGGCAGTTGACGTGGTATGCATGAACTTCAGTAAAGCCTTTGATAAGGTTCCACATGGTAGGCTATTGGAGAAAATGCAGAGGCATAGGATTGAGGGTGATTTAGCAGTTTGGATTAGAAACTGGCTTTTTGAAAGACAGCAGGGAGTGGTAGTTGACTGAAAATATTCAGCCTGGAGTCCGTTTACTAGTGGTGTGCCACAAGGATCTGTTTTGGGACCACTGTTTTTTTTTGTCATTTTTATAAATGACTTGGACACAGACATAGGTGGATGGATTAGTAAATTTGCAGACAACACTAAAGTCAGTGGACAGTTTGGAAAAATGTTACAGGTTGCAGGGGAACTTGGATAAACTGCAGAATTTGACTGAGAGGTGGCAAATGGAGTTCAATGCAGCTAAATGTGAGGTGATGCACTTTGGGAAGAATAACAGGAAGGCAGAGTGCTGGGTCAATGGAAAGATTCTTAGTAGTGTGGATGTGCAGAGGGATTTTGGACTCCATATACATAGATCCCTGAAAGTTGCCATCCAGGTGGATAGTGCTGTTAAGAAGGCATACAGTGTGTTAGGTTTCATTAGTAGAGGGATTGAGTTCTGGAGCCGCAATATCATACTGCAACTATACAAAATGCTACTGCGGCCACACTTGGAATATTGTGCACAGTTCTGGTCCCCATAAGGATGTGGAAGCATTGGAAAAGGTGCAGAGGAGATTTACCAGGATGTTGCCTGGTCTGGAGGGAAGATCTTATGAGGAAAGACTGAGAGACTTGAACCTGTTCTCATTGGAAAGAAGAAGGCTAAGCGGGGATTTGATAGAGACATACAAGATGATCAGAGGATTAGATAGGGTAGACAGTGAGAGTCTTTTTCCTAGGATGATGATGTCAGCGTGTACGAGGGGGCATAACTACAAATTGAAGGGTGATAGATTTAAGACAGATGTCATAGGCAGGTTCTTTACTCAGAGAGTGGTAAGGGCATGAAATGCCCTACCTGCTAATATAGTCAAATCAACCACATTAGAGAGATTTAAACAATCCTTAGATAAGCATATGGATGATTTTGGGATAGTGTAGGGGGACAGCTGAGAAAGGTCACTGGTCAGCGCAACATCGAGGGCCAAAGGGCCTGTTCTACACTGTATCGTTCTATGTTCTATGTTCTAAGTTAAAGACCCCAAACAATTGCACCGTTACTCTCGCTCCTTTCGAGAATCATCTTTGCTATCCTTTCCTCTACATCCCTGGGAAATTTTGGAGGCCTATAGAAAACTCCAAACAGGGTGACCTCTCCTTTCCTGTTTCTAACCTCAGCAGATGAGCCCCCAAACAGTATTTCATCTGCCGTAATGCTATCCTTGATCAACAATGCCACGCCCTTGCCATTCCCACCCACCGCTCCATTTCCCCCCACTCTTTTCCCATTATCTCTGTTCTTGATGAAATATAGAAATCTTGGAATCTGCAACAACTATTCCTTCCTCTCCCAGGTACCATCCCATGCTACAAGCTTACCCATCTTATTCCGGATGCTCCTTGCATCATACCCCACATGATTTTGTAGGCCTCAATCAGTTTGCCCCTCAACCTCTGTCTTTCTAATGAAAATAATCCTTGTCTACTTAACCTCTCCTCATTGCTAGCATTCACCATACCAGGCAACATCCTGGTGAACCTCCTCTGCACCCCTTCCAAAACATCAACATCCTTTTGGTAATGTAGTGACCAGAATTGTACGCAGTGTTCCAAATTTGGCCGATCCAAAATTCTATACAACTGTAACATGACCTGCCAATGCTTGTACTCAATACCCCGTCTTTTGAGGGAAAGCATACCTTATGCTTTCTTGACCACTCTATTGACTTGCATTGCCACCTTCTGGGTACAATGGACCTGAACACCCAAATCTCTCCTTCTATCAATTTTCCACTTTACCGTATAGTTCACTTTTGAATTGGATTTTCCAAAATACATTACTTCGCATTTGCCCAGATTGAACTCCATCTGCCATTTCTCTGCCCAGCTCTCCAATCTATCTGTATTCTGCCGCATTCTCTGACAGTCTCCTTCACTATCTGCTGCTCCACCAATCTTAGCATCATCTGCAAACTTGCTAATCAGACCACCTATACCTTCCTGCAGATCATTTATGTCATACACTCGGAGATGTCATCCTGTGACTTTTCACCTTCAGTGGCACAATGGCTCAGTGGTTGTATAATTCTATGAGTTTTCTGTCCCTCGCACAGACCCGTGTAATTGGACATCCAGTATGGATCTCCCCTCCCTTCCCATGACTTCTCAAAGTGTCCAGATTTTAATCTTGGAAGTTGCAGTCACCCTGGAATTTTTACACCCAACAAAAATAGCAGCCAGTGCCTTTATTAAATACCTCAGAGGACAAATATCATCTCCAACAACACAATTTTCTGAATACAGGAGGCTAGTGTCATGATCAAGTTTCTGAACTGGGACTCAAACCTGCAACCTTTCAATGGAATGAGAAAGCACTTATATCCAGCCAAGTCTTAAATCTCAGTAATCACGTTCTGAATAACAGTCTTTTTGGACTCAAAATGTTAACTCCATTTCCCTCTCCACAGATGCTGCCAGACCTGCTGAGTTTCTTCAGCAATTTCAATGTTTGTTTCAGTTTTCATGTTAACCTAGAAGAGTGTAAAGGCTATACAGTACACTTTTTTTAATTGAAAAAGTTCTTTTTTGCAAAATTATAAAATTACAATAAAATAGTATAACAATCTTATAATGTAACAACAATAACTATAAACTAACTACTACTCAACTTTACAATTCAAAGAATCTACCCATACTACAATTCAATAAATAATTAAATAAAATAATTAGCACTGGTGAGCACTGCTGACTTACAGCGCCAGAGACCCGGGTTCAATTCACGCCTCGGGTGACTCTCTGTGTGAAGTTTGCGCATTCTCCCCGTGTCTGAGTAGGTTTCCTCCCGGTGCTCCAGTTTCCTCCCACAATCCAAAACAAATGTGCAGGTTAGGGTGAATTGGCCATGCCAAATTGCCTGTAGTGTTAGGTGAAGGGATAAATGTAGGGGAATGGGTCTGGATGGGTTACGCTTTGGCAGGTCGGTATGGACTTGTTGGGCCGAAGGGCCTGTTTCCACACTGTAAGTAATCTAATAAGTAATCTAATGAAAAAATCTAATAAAATTAAATTAAGTTAAATTCAATTGCAACCCCACCGAAGCTCCCCATCACTAGGAGCATCAGCTAGCGTACCCGTATTTATTCGGGGTTCTTCCTCTCACTGCCCTGACTCATCAGACACACTCTTTGTGGCTTTGCAAAAGCCCTAATCAATATAGCCATCAAGTCTGCATCTATATGGTTCAAAAAGGGCTTTCATATCTTATTAAAAAAAGGTTCAGTTTTCTGGTGCACTATACTTGTAAGGAAGCCTAGGGAAACATGTTCCATAACTAATCTGCGCCACCCCTACCGGCTCAGGGGAGTTTCCAAGATCCAGCTCATCAGAATGTTCTTTCTCACACAATGTATAAGAATATTGAACAGTTTCTTCCCATGCGCATCTAATGAAGGCAGATTTGGCAGGTTCAAGAGGAGGGATACTGGATCTACCTTGACTTTAATTCCCAAGATCCCTTCCAAATCATTTGCAATAGCCCCCCAATACCTGCAAAGCTTGTGGCACCACCACAAGCAATAGATGAGAGTACCAATGCCTATTTTGCATTTGGGGCACATTGGAGACATTCCTTTTTAAAATTTTGCTAGTTGCTCTGGGGCCAACTAGGCCCTGTGGAGAACCTTCAGTTGCATAACCTGTATTCTATTACAGATCAAAATATTTCTCATGTTCTTCCAAATGTCATCCCATACCTCTGATGAGATCTCCACTTCCAATTCTTGACTCCAGATCCCGCAGAACTGTTCCATATTTTTAAGGCACCATCTCCCAGTAAATGGTAGAGGGTACTAATCGTAAGCATACCTGTGGACCAAAGTACTCTTTTCTTCACATCAGACTTATTGGAATTAACCAATATTGTGGTCTTTTTCTATGTAAAGTCTCGAACCTGAAAATAACAGAAGTCCCTGCTGGACAATTCATATTTATGGCTCAACTAATCGAAAGACATCATGACCTTCCCCGCAAAGATGTCTCCCAGACAGGAGACCCCACTAGACTCCCATAACCTAAAGCCAGAATCTGTCGATCCTGGCCGAAATCCTGGCATTTCTGCTACGGGAGTAAAAAGAGAGGTTTTATTTAAGTTGCCCTTATTTTGTGGCATCATTCTCCATGCTTTGACCGTGTTAATGACAATCGGACTTTGACAATGCTCCATGACAGTCCTCATCTTGTCCATAAACAGCAAATTACTAAGGGGACATTTTACCTGGGAGGCCTCAATGTCCAGTCATATTGACCTCCGATCCTGACAAACCCAGTCATTCACACAGGATAATAGGGAACTTATTTGATAACTCTTGAAATCTGGGAATACTACACTCCCCATCTGAGCAGGTTAGTTCAAAGGAGCTTCCACTGAGGTCAGCGCTGTGGAAGCGGGCATGTCCATTACTGCAGGGGGGTGCCCTGCATGTTGAGATCCATGCGGCCCTTGACCTTTGATCATCTTGTCTGATCGCTAAAAATAATGTACAAAAGATTCTGGGGACTTAATACTGCTGATTTTTACAAAAGCAGCTTGTAAGTGGAGGGTAAAAGCGGAGGGTTGTGGTACAGAACTCAGCAAACCAGACCTATTAGATCTCCGTCATCTTGGATCCCCCAGGAATATACCTAAGAGGGAATTCTGGAGGGAAAAAACTGGACAGGAGATAGCTTTGGCAAGTAGGGTTAAGGACAATCCAAAGGGGTACTACAAATGCATTAAAAGGGTAACTATGGAGACAACAGGGCCCCTTAAAGATCAGCAAGACCACCTATGTATGGAACCGCAGTAGATGGGGGAGATATTAAATTAATATTTTGCATCAGTGTTTACTGTGAAGAAGGATGTGGAAGATAGAGAATATGGGAAAATAACTAGCAAAATCTAGAAAAATGCCCATAATAAAAGGGAAGAAGTGGTGGATGTCTTAAAATGTATAAAGATAGATAAATCCCAAGGTCCTTATCAGCTATATCCAAGAAATCTGTGGGAAGTTAGCGAAGTGATTGCTGGGCCCCTTGCAGAGATATTTGTATCATCGATAGTCACAAGTGAGGTGCCAGAAGATTGGAGGTTGGCCAATGTGGTGCCACTATTTAAGAAAAATAGTAAGGACAAGCCAGAGAACTATAGACCAGTGAGCCTGACATCGATGGTTGGCAGTTGTTGGAGGGAATCCTAAGGGACAGGATATACATGTATTTGGAAAAGTAAAAAGTGAGGTCTGCAGATGCTGGAGATCAGAGCTGAAAATGTGTTGCTGGTTAAAGTACAGCAGGTCAGGCAGCATCCAAGGAACAGGAAATTCGAACAGGAAGGGCTCTAGCCCGAAACGTCGAATTTCCTGTTCCTTGGATGCTGCCCGACCTGCTGTGCTTTAACCAGCAACACATTTTCAGCATGTATTTGGAAAAGCAAGGACTGATTAGGGATAGTCAACATGGCTTTGAGCATGGGAAATTGTGCCTCACTAACCTGATTGAGTTTTTTGGAGAAATAACAAAGCAGATTGATGAGGGCAGGGTATAAGGACTATATGGACTTCAGTAAGGTGTTCAAAAATGTTCTCCATGGCAGACTGGTTAACAAGGTTAAATCACATGGAATACAAGAAGAACTAGCCATTTGGATATAAACTGGCTCAAAGGTAAAAGGGTGATAGTGGAGGGTTGTGTTTCAAATTGGAGGCCTGTGACCAGTGGTGTGCCACAAGGGCCAGTACTGTATCTACTGCTTTTTGTCATTTATATAAATGATTTAGATGTAAACTTAGGAGGTGTGGTTAGTAAGTTTGCAGATGACACTAAAATTGGAGGTGTACTGCAGAGCACAGGAGGTTACCTTAGAGTACAACGGGATCTTGATCAGATGGGCCAATAGGTCGAGGGATGGCAGATGGAATTTAATTTAGATAAATTTGAGGTGCTGCAAATCTGGGAAGGCCTTAAACGCTTAATGGTAAGGTCGTGGGGAGTTTTGCTGAATAAGGAGACCTTGGAGTGCAGGTTCATAGTTCCTTGAAAGTTGAGTCACAGGTAGGTAGAATAGTGAAGAAGGTATGCTTGCCATTATTGGCAAGTACATTGAATATAGGAGTTAGGATGTTATGTTGTCGAGGTCATTGGTTAGGCCACTATTGGAATACCACATGGAATTCTGGTCTCCCTGCTTATAGGAAGGATGTTGTGAAACTTGTAAGGGTTCAGAAAAGATTTACAAGGATATTGCCGGGGTTGGAGGGCTTGAGCTAGAGGGAGGAGCTAAATAGGATGGGGCTATTTTCCCTGGAGCGTCAGAGGCTGAGGGGTGACCTTATAGAGGTTTATAAAATCATGAGGAGCATGGTTAGGGCAAATAGACAAGGTCTCTTCCCTGGGATGGGGGAGTCCAGAACTAGAGGGCGTAGGTTTAAGGTGAGAAGGGAAAGATTTTAAGGGGCTCTAAGGGGCAACATTTTCATGCAGAGGGTGGTGCATGTATGGAATGAGCTGCCAGAGGAAGTGGTGGAGGCTGATATAATTGCAACATTTAAAAAGTATCTGGAGGGATATATGAATAGGAAGGGTTTAGAGGGATAAAGGACAAATGTTGCCAAATGGAACTAGAATTATTTAGGATATCTAGTCAGCATGGGCAAGTTGGACCGAATGGTCTGTTTCCATTCTATATATCTCTATAATTCTTAAGTTGATTTAAGGTGAATGTGCACTGACAAGGCCTGTCTCTCACAAAAACTTTTTAAATCTATTTGTTATTGTCAGTTTGACATACATTTGGATAACAAGTAAACTAATGTAACTCTCTTTCTCTTACTGTTGGGTACATTCTAGTCAGATCAGAAAAAAACTAGCAGAAAATTATTGATATTTTTAACGTGTGAATTTCGTTTCAAAGTTAGGCTAGTGTGATTTGGAACTTTTGGAATTATGATTGCTTTTTGAGTCCTACAGCATGAAGACAGGCCCTATGGCCCAAACTTGTCCGTGCCGTCCAAACTGTCCATCCACGTTAACCCGATTTCCCTGCACTTGGCCCATATCCTTCTAATCCTTTCCTAGCCATGTGTTTGTCCAAATGTCATCTCAGTATTGTTATTGTACCCGTCTCAACGACTTCTGCTGGCAGTTCATTCCATATGCATACCACACTCTGTGTAAAAAATGTTGCCCCACAGGTTCCCATTGAACCTTTCCACTCTAACCTTAGACTGATGCACTCTAGACCTTGATTCCCCAACCCTGGAAAAAAGACTGAGTGTGTTCACCCTATCTATGCCTTACATGACTTTTAGAACTTCTTTAGGATTCCCCCCCCCTCAGTCTCTTGTACTGTAAAGTAAAAGCTCTAGCTTGTCCAATCTCTCCTTATAGCTCAGACCTGGCAACATGCTTCTAAATTTCTTCTGCACTCTCTCCAGTTTAATAATATCCTTCCTATAGCAAGGTGACCAAAACTGAACACAATACCCCAAGTGCAGCCTCAACAACATTCTGTACAACTGCAACATAAGTTTCCAACCTCTGTACTGTATGTCCTGATTCATGAAGGTGAGTTTGCTAAAAGCCTTCTTCACTGTGACTCCACTTTCAGGGAACTGTCCATCTGAACTCCAAGGTCCCTCTGTTCCTTAAGACCCAGCCATTCAGCATGAAACTCCAACCTTGATTTGACCTTTGAACATGGAAGTCCTCACACTTGCCTACATTAAACTCCATTTGTCATTTCTCGGCCCACTTCCCCAGCCAGTCAAGGTCCTGCTATGATTTCTGATAACCTGTGCACTGTGCACAATATCACCTACTTTAGTGTCATCTGCAAAATTACTGATCATACCTTCTAAATTCTCATCCAAATCATTAATACAGGGAACAAACAGCAATGGGCCCAGTACCGAACCCTGAGGCACCCCACTAGTCACAGGCCTCCAATCTGACGAGTATGCTTCCACTATTACCCTCTGCTTCCTACCATCAAACCAATTTGCCAGCTCCTCTGGGATTCCGAGCAATCTAACCTTCTAGAGCAGGCTACCATATGGAACCCTATCAAGGGCAGCATGGTGGCAAACTGCTGCCTCACAGCGCCAGAGACCTGGGTTCAATTCCCGCCTCAGGCAACTGTCTGTGTGGAGTTTGCACATTCTCGCCGTGTCTGCGTGGGTTTCTTCCATGTGCTCCAGTTTCCTCCCACAGTCCCAAAAATGTGCAGGTTAGGTGAATTGGACATGCTAAAATTGCCAGTAGTGTTAGGTGTAGGGGAATGGGTCTGGGTGGGTCGCGCTTCGGCGGGTCGGTGTGGACTTATTGGGCCGAAGAGCCTGTTTCTACACTGTAAGTCATCTAATCTAATCAAAGGCCTTAGTGAAGTCCATATAGAGTATGTCTACTGCCTCATTAACATTCCTGGTCACTTCATCAAAGAATTCTAACAAATTTTTGAGGCATGATCTCCCACTCACAAAGCCATGCTGACTACTCCTAATCAAACCCTGTCTTTTCAAATGCATGTGTTTCTTATGCCTCAGAATCAATCGAGTTACTTACCTACCACGGATATTAAACTAACTGGTCTGTAGTTCGCAGGTTTTTCCTTACAGGCCTCTTGAATTAGGACATAACATTTGCTACCCTCCAGTTTTCCGGAACCTCACATTGGCTAAAGATGATGTAACTATATCAGCCAGGGCCTTGCAATTTCTTCTCGAGCCTCTTGCATTGTTCTTGGATTTATCAGGTCAGGACCAGGAGATTTATCCACCTTCATGCATTCTATTACATCCAAGACCTCCTCTACTGTGATATGGACTGTCCCCAAGATATCACCACTAACTTCCCCAAATTCCCAAGTCTTCATGTCTTTCTCCATGATAAATACAGATGAGAAATATTCATTGAGGATCATGCCCATCTCCGGTTCCATACGTACGTGTCTGCTTTGATCTTTGAGGTGTCCTATTCTCTCTGTAGTTATTCCTTTTCCTTTTAATATTTAAATAATTTATTTGGATTCATCCAGGACTTCTCAGCCCCTTTTTCACCCTCCTGATTTCCTTCTTTAGTAAACTCTTGTATCCCCTATACACCTCCAGGGATTGTCTTGATCCCAGCTGTACCTGAGCCATGCCTCCTCCTTTCTGGTCAAAGTCCCAGGTATGTCTTGTCATCCAGAGTTCCCTATTCCTGTCAATCTTGCCCTTCATCTTCACAGGAACATATAGGCCTTGAACTCTAACTATCACACTTTCAAAGGCCTCCCACTTGCCAGAGGCCTCTTTACCTGCAAACAAACTACTGCAATCAACCCCTGCAAGCTCCTGTCTGATTCCATCAAAATTCACCTTGCTTCAGTTTGGATCTTGAACCTGTTGGACCAGTTTTGTCCATCTCCATAACTATTTTAAAATTAATAGAATGCTGGTCATTAGTCCCACTGTCACCTCAGCCACCTATCCTGCCTTATTTCCCAAGAGTAGGTCAAGGTTTCCCCCTTCCTGAGTAGGACCCTCTATACGCTACTTGAGGCAGCTTTCCTGAAAACACTTAACAAATTCCACCCCATCATATTGTACCCAATCTGATATAAATGTGACATTGTATGATGGTTTCAGGTGATGAATGTCAATTAAGCACAAGATATTTACATACAGGAGTGACCCTGCTAATAGCTGTGTGGATAAGCATTGGAGTTCTTTTGTCTGTGGATAAATACTTAGGCAGACATCAATTTTTATGCAGTTCCTCTTAGTTGTGCAAGCCTGAACCATTCCTATATCAGACAGGCAAATGTATTCCCATTGCTTTCCAGTGACTGCTTCTGGAAACAGCTCGTGCGCAAAGCTGGGGATATAGGGTGAACAGGAGTGGGCTTGTAAGTGGCAGGACAAACTGTTGACTCTCACTGTTAAGACAGGCCATCTAGAGAATACAAAAACAACAAAAATCAGAAGAAAAAAACTTATATTATCTAGTTTTCAGGAGTTAAGATAGACTGAATTCTGTAACCCTTGAGTACTCTGTAAAAGAATCAAAATCATTATTTCCATGTTAGCCTAGTTTCAATGTTAGCTGTTTATAATGGAACATTCTTTATTAGCATTGGTTCACAGTATAACAGTCCAAGATTTGTCTGTGATCTCCTTGCATTATTTCAATGTAAATCCGAATTATTATAATGTGCAAGGAGCATTGATGGTTTAGTGCTCTTTAGAGTCAACTAAGAGCATAATGACACTATGGCTATCCACGGATTAAAATTGTTCATTAACTATTTTAAGTGAGTGCGAAGTGGATTTGTGCCTGGGGATCATTTCCTATTTTGGGCAGTCATTCTAACATTTTATACTATGTTATTTTTCATGTGGAAGATCATAGTTGTTCTATGTTATAAGAAGGAAACAGCAGCTGTGCCAGTAGATCTCAGCCAATGCCACATTCTTTTACTTTTACTTAGCTGCATGTGTTGCGTACTAAGATGGACAAAGCATAGAATAGAAGTGCTTAATACAAATTGAAATAACAATAAATGGACATGCAAAACGTTAATGTTGTAAGCGTGGATGAGAGACTGGGAGCTCAGCAGCTTGCAGATGTTTGGTTCATCTATGAAAGACTTTACCGGTTCAGCTTCTTACTGGGTTTCTACCACCCCAACAGCGCTTTAAAAATAGTTTGGCTGTTGTGCAGGTTTGCTGAGTAGGTGGACATCAGCGAATTTAAAATAAATTAATTTAGCAGCAATTCAAGTAATGAGTTGGCTTTGTGACTTTATAGAGGCATTCTGAAAGATATAAATAAAACTGTGAATCAAAGGTTGATGATAATGAGATGTTAATAAAACTTGTATATTGTAATACAGCAATGTCTTTGAGAAGTAACGAAGACTTGTAATTAGTTCTGGTCTTGTCATCCTTTCTGGAGAAGGACTTTTTTTTATTTTACTTATTCATGTTTGGACAATACTATTTGTGGAACTGAACATTTGTAATAAGTTGATCAAGATTTTCAGATTGTTTAATCAACCCTGTTCAGAGATGTTATTATATGTCCCTGGAGGAGCTGGGATTTGAACACAGGTTTCCTGGTTCAAAGGTAGAGACACTAACACTGCAAACACAAGAACCCTCAGAACTGAGATATTATTTCGACAAGGAACACTTAACACACTTGTGCTTCCCATTATCCTGTAGACAGGGTCTGCTTCTAACTGCTGGTTTTATCCTCACAAGCTAGGAGAAACATTGTACCTGCTTCCACCCCATCAATACATAAGAATTTTGTATTTTTGAATTCAATCACCTCTCACTTTTCTAAACTTTAGAGAATCTATTTAATTTTTCCTCATAAGATGACTGTCCCAACCCAGTAATTAGTTTGGTGAAACCTCATAGTGTTCCCTTCATAGCAAGCATGCATTTGAATAGAGTAAGGAAACCAAAACTGCACACAATTCTACAGGTGTGGTCTCACCAAGGCTTTATATTACAAGAGGATTTAATTACAGCAATTGTCTCCTGTACCTACAGGTGAATGTCCAGTGACTCATGGGGGGGAAGGGTGGGGGGTGAGTATGGAAAAAGTTACTCAAGCCCTACAAGTGTTGAACTTGGTATTAAGTCCAGAAGGCTGCAGAGATCCCAAGTGGAAAATGAGGTGCTGATCTTCCAGCTTGCGCTGAGCTTCACTAGAGCACTGCAGCAAGCCTGAAACTGAGATATTGACCAGGGAACAGTAACAGGCAACCGGAAGTTCAGGGCCTTTTTTACATCAGAACGTACGTGTTCTGTGAAGCGGTCGCCCAGTCTATGCTTTGTCTCCCCAGTGTAGAGGAGACCACATTGTGAGCAGTGAATAGAGGAGACTAGATTGAGTGAAGTGCAAGTAAAGTGCTGCTTCACTTGGAAGGTGTGTCAAGGGGCTTTGAATGGGGTGGGAAGAAGTAAATGAGCAGGTGTTATATCTTCTGCAATTGATTGGGAAGTGCCGGAAGGTGTAGGGAATTGTTGGGACTGGAAGAGGATTGGACCAGGGTGTACAGGAGCAAATGGAAGGCCAACAAAGGAGAAGAAGTTGATGCATGTCTGGTGGTAGAATTCTGTTGGAAATGGCAGCTAGTGATCCTTTGCATATGGATTCTGTTGGGATGGTAGAAGAGGACAAGGGGGCCCCATCGTTGTTGTAGGAAGTGCTGGAGATGGGCCTGACATGTCTGAGGGCCCTGTTATCGATGGTGCTGGGCAATCCTTGGTTGAGGAAGAAGGTGAACATTTCAGGGGCTCCTTTGTAGAAGCTGGCATCATCAGAACAAATGTGACAGAGACCATGAAACTGGGAGAATGGAATAGAGTCTTTACTAGAAGCAAGGTGTGAAGATGCCGAGGAGAAAGTGAGGACTGCAGATGCTGGAGATCAGAGCTGAAAATGTGTTGCTGGAAAAGCACAGCAGGTCAGGCATCATCCAAGGAACAGGAGAATCGATGTTTTGGACATAAGCCCTTCTTCAGGAAAGGACTAGGTGAAGGTGAGGGCAAGATGGAAAATGAATGAAAAATCAATATACTTTTCCAATTTCAGATGAGAGAGGGAAGTAGCACCAATGATGTCATCGAGATACCAGAGAAAGAATTATGGGTGGGGGTCAGAATACGACTGGAACAAGGGATGTTCCACCTACCCCACAGGTATAACTGGGGCCATTGCAGATGGTCACACATGGCCAACTCTTTGACTTGAAACAAATGAAAAGATTTAAAAGAGAAGTTCTTCAGAGTGTGTATGAGTTCTGTTGGGCAGAGGAAGGTGGTGGTAGTTGGGAATGGATCAGGCTTTTGCTCCAGAAAGAAGTGGAGAGCCCTGAGACCGTCCTGGTAAGGAATGGATGTGTAAAGGGATTACATGCCCATGGTAAGGAGTAATCAGCTAGAGACTGCAAATTGGAAATTCTAAAACTGACATAAAGCTTCACAGGAATCATAGATGTAAGTGGGAAGAGACTGGATCAGGGCGAAGAGACCAAGTCAAGGTAGAGATAAGTTCTGTTAGGCAGGAGCGGGCAGTTCTCTTAGTGTATTTTGAGAAGGAGGTAGAAGTGAGCTATGCAGGATTAGGGTACGACAAGTTTGGAGGCAGTGATGGGGGGGGGGGTGAAGATCATCAGAAAAGTGGTTGGTGACCATTGTGGACTCAATGGCCTGATGTGCCATGGTGGAATCATGATCCTGGGGGGTGGGGGGGATAGGAGAAGGTATCTGAGAGCTGGCACTTTCTGCAATGTAGAGGTCAGTACACCAGACAACAGCAGCATCACCCTTATTAGCAGGCTTAATTACAAAGTCAGTGTTGCATCCGAGAGCACAATTGAAATGTGGAGCTTATTCAAGGAACAGCTACTGTGTGTCCTTGTTAAGTATGTACCTGTCAGGCAGGGAGGAAGTAGTCAAGTGAGGGAACCATGGTTTACTAAAGAGGTTGAATCTCTTGTCAAGAGGAAGAAGGCAGCTTATGTAAGGATGAGACATGAAGGCTCAGTTAGGGTGCTTGACAGTTACAAGTTAGGCAGGAAAGACCTAAAGAGAAAGCTAAGAAGAGCCAGGAGGGGACATGAGCAGTTGTTGGCAGATAGGGTCATGGAAAACCCTAAAGCTTTCTAAAGATATATCAGGAATAAAACAATGACTAGAGAAAAGTTAGGGCCAATCAAGTATAGTAGTGGGAAATTGTGCGTGGAGTCCGAGGAGATGAGAATCAGAGGGTTAGATAGGGTGGACAGGGGGAACCTTTTTCCAAGTATGGTGACAGCGAGCATGAGGGGACATAGCTTTAAATTGAGGGGTGATAGATATAGGACAGATGTCAGAGATAGTTTCCTTACTCAGAGAATAGTAAGGATATGGAATACTTTGCCTCAATGGTAGCAGATTCACCAACTTTAAGTACATTTAAGTCATCATTGGACAAGCATATGGATGTACATGGAATAGGGTAGGTTAGATGGGCTTCAGATTGGTATGACAGGTCGGCGCAACATCGAGGGCCGAAGGGCCGAAGGGCCTGTACTGCACTGTAATGTTCTATATTCTATAGATGAGGGAAGCACTATGAATATTTTTCCTCAGTATTCACACTGGAAAAAGACAATGTTGTTCAGGAGAATACTGAGATACAGGGTACCAGACTACATGGAATTGAGGTTCACAAGGAGGAGATGTTAGCAATTTTGAAAAGTGTGAAAATAGAAAAGTCCCCTGCACCAGATGGGATTGATCCTAGGATTCACTGGGAAACCAGGGAGGAGATTGCCGAGCCTTTGGCTTTGATCTTTATGTCATCATTGTCTTCAGGAATAGTGCCAGAAGACTGGAGGACAGCAAATGTTGTCCCCTTGTCCAAAAACGGGAGTAGAGACAACCCTGGTAATTAAAGACCAGTGAGCCTTACTTCGATTGTGGGTAAAGTGTTGGAAAAGGTTCTAAGAGTTAGGATTTATAATCATCTAGAAAGGAATATGTTGATTAGGGATAGTCAATATGGCTTTGTGAAGGATAGGTCATGCATCACAAATCTTATTGAGTTCTTTGAGAAGGTGACCAAACAGGTGGATGAGGGTAAAGCCTGCGTATATGGATTTCAGAAAGGTGTTTCATAAGGTTCCCCACAGTAGGTTATTGTACAAAATATAGAGACATGGGATTGAGTGCAATTTAGCGGTTTGGATCAGAAATTGGCTTGCTGAAAAGAGAGAGAGGGTGGTGGTTGATGGAAAATGTTCATCCTGGAGTTCAGTTACCAGTGATGTACCACAAAGATCTGCTTTGGGTCCACTGCTGTTTATCATTTTTATAAATGACCTAGATAAGGGCGTAGAGAGATGGTTAATTAATTTGCGGATGACAGTAAGGTCAGTAGAGATGTGGATAGTGCTGAAGGATGTCATAGGTTACAGGAAGAGATAGATAAGCTGCAGAGCTGGGCTGAGAGGTGGCAAATGGAGTCTAATACAGAAAAGTGTGAGGTGATTCACTTTGGAAGGAGTAACAGGAATAAAGAGTACCAGGCTAATGGTGAGATTCTTGATAGTGTAGATGAGCAGAGAGATCCCTGTGTCCATGTGCATAGATCTATGAAAGTTGCCACCCATGTTGATAAGGTTGTACAGAAGGCATACTGTGTGTTAGCTTTCATTGATAGAGAGATTGAGTTCCGGAGCCACGGGGTCATACTGTAGCTGTACAGGCAAAAGTGAGGACTGCAGATGCTGGAAATCAGAGTCGAACTTAGAGTGGTGCTGGAAAAGCACAGCAGGTCAGGCAGCATCCGAGGAGCAGGAAAATAGATGTTTCAGGCAAAAGCCCTTCATCAGGAATCCAGAAATGTCGATTTTCCTGCTCCTCAGATGCTGCCTGACCTGCTGTGCTTTTCCAGCACCACTCTAATCCTTACTGTAGCTGTACAGTTCTGGTCACCGTATCATAGGAAGGATGTGGAAACTTTGGAAAAGGTTCAGAGAAGATTTACTCCATGTTGCCTGGTATGGTGGAAAGATCTAATGAGGAAAGGCTGAGGGGCTTGAGACTGTTTTCGTTAGAGAGAAGAAGGTTGAGATGTGACTTAATAGAGATATATATGATAATTAGAGGGTTAGATAGGGTGTAAAGTAAAAGCCTTTTCCCTCATGATGGCGAGCGCAAGGGGACATAGCTATAAATTGGGATGGGGAGTGGACCCTTGTCCAAAGAAATGGACTGGGAGGCGAAGATGATGGAAAAAGAGCTCAATATCATGACTTGCCCAAAATTCATTAAGGTGGGGGCACAGAAAGATAAAACTGAGACCTTTACTGAGTACAGAATGTTTAGCATCAGAGAGCAGAAGATCAGGAAGGATAGTAAATACATGGCAGGACGTGGGATTAGGAGAGGGATGGAGCAGAGGGAAAAGGAGGGGGGGAGAAAGGCTCTAGATGGACATGGGAAGGTGATGACCTTGTGGCTTCATTGTTCGACTATGAATCCAGAAAGCCAGGTTCAAATCTTGTTGTGACAGACATTGGAATTTGTATTCAATTGAAATAAATTTGGAAATAAGAGTTTACTTATGACTGTGAAATCATTGTCGATTGTCAGAAAATCTCTAATGGTTCACTAATCCCCTTCAGGGAAGGAAATCTGCTGTTCTCACCTGGTCTGGCCTCCAGGTGACTCCAGACCCACAGCAATGTGGTTGACTCTCAAACCATTCAGTTGCACCAATTGCTACAATGTCTCAAAGAAATTAAATTGGACTGACCACCTGGCATTGACCTTGGCACTGGAAAAGACAATGACTGAAACAGCCCTGCAAAGTTGTCCTTACCGACATTTGGGGACTAATGCCAAAACTGGGAGAACTGTCTCACAGACTAGTCAAGCTACAGCCTGACATAGTCATACTCATAGAATCATACCTTACATAATGTGTCAGACACCACCATCCCAAGATATGTCTTGTCCCACTGGCAGGACAGACCCAGCAGAGGTGGTGGCACAGTGGTATAACAATTGGTAGTGAGTCACCTTGTATGGCCTCAACACTGACTCTGACCTATGAAGCTTCATGGCATCAGGTTAAACATGGACAAGGAAACCTCCTCCTGCAGATTGTATCATCCTCCCTCAGCTGATAAATCAGTACTCCTCATGTTGAACAACACTTGGAGCTGCACTGAGGATGGCAAGGGCACAAAATGTACTCTGGGTGAGGGATTTTAATGTCCACCACCAAGAGTGGCTCAGTCGCAGTACAACTGATCGAGCTGGTTTCGTCCGAAAGGACATAGCTGCTAGATTGGGTCTGTGGCAGGTGGTGAAGGAACCAACAAGAGGGAAAAACATTCTTAACATCATCCTCACCAATCTGCCAGCTGCAGATGCATCTGTCCATGACAGTATCATGACAAGCACAGTCCTTGTAAAGATGAAATCCCACCTTCACATTGAGAATGCCCTCCATCGTGTTGTGTGACGCTGTCATCGTGCTAAATTGGGCGGTCTTCGACCAGCTCTGGCAACTCAAGACTGAGCATCTATGAGGCTGTGTGGGCCATCAATAGCAATAGAACTGTACTCCAGCACAATCTGTAACCTCATGGGCTGGCACATCCTTCATTCTATCATTACCATTAAGCCAGGGGATCAAATCTGGTTCAATGGAGAGTGCAGGAGGGTATGCCAGGAGCAGCGCCAGGCAAACCTGAAGATGAGATGTCAAGCTGGTGAAACAACCAAACAGGACTACTTGCATGTCAAACAGCAAAAGCAGCAAATGATAGAAAGAGCTAAGTGATCAGATCTAAGCTCTGCAATCTTGTCACATCCAGTTGTGAATGCTGGTGAACAATTAAAGAACTCACTGGAGGAGGAGGCTCCACAAATATCCCCATTTTCAATGATGGAAGAGCCCAGCACATCAGTGCAAAAGGTAAGACTGATGCTTTCGCAGCAATCGTTAGGCTGAAGCAGATGATCCATCTCAGCCTCCTCCAGTGGTCCCCAGCATTACAGATGCCAGTCTACACCAAATTTGATTCCTTTCAAATGATACCAACAAACAGTTGGAGACACTGGATACTGCAAAGACTATGGGTCTTGACAACATTCTGGCAATAATGACTTGTGCTCCAGAATTTGCCTCTCCCCTAGCGCAGTTGTTCCAGTACAGTTACAACACTGGCATCTACCCAACAATGGGGAAGATTGTCCAAGCATGTCCTGTACATTAAAAAAAGGACAAATCAAACCTGACCAATCATTGCCCCATCGGTCTACTCTCGATCATCAGTGAAATGATGGAGGATGTCATCAATAGTGCTATCAAGTAGCACCTGCTCAGCAAAAACCTGCTCAGTGACACCCAGTTTGGGTTCCATCAGAATCACTCAACTCCGGCCTTATTATAGTCTTGGTTCAAACATGGACAAAAGAGCTGAATTCCAGAGATGAGGTGAAAGTGACAACCCTTGATATCAAGGCTGTATTTGACCGAATGTGGCATCAAGGAGCCCTGTCAAAACTGGAATCAATGGGAATCCATAGGCAAACTCATCAGTGGTTAGAGTCATACCGGATACAGACTAAGATAACTGTGGTTGTTGGAGGTCAGTCATCTCCATGACATCTCTGCAGGAGACTCTTGGGATGGTGTCCTTGACCCAACCATCTTCAGCTGCTTCATGAATGACCTTCTGTCCATCATAACCCCAGAAGTGGGGATGTTCACTGATGATTGCACAATGCTCAGCACCATTCTCAACTCCTCAGATATTGAAGAATTCCATGTCCAAATGCAACAAGACCTGGACAATATCCAGGCTTGGGCTGACAAGTGGCAAGCAACATTCACGCCACACAAATGTCAGGCTATGACCATCATCAATAAGAGACAATCTAACCTGCACCCCTTGACATTCATTGGTGGCACTATCACTGAATCCCCACTATCAATGTTCTGGGGGTTATCATTGACCAGAAACTCAACTGGACTCACCATATAAACAGAATAGCTACAAAGGGAGGTCAGAGGTTAGGAATATTGTGGTGAGTAACTCATTTCTTGACTCCCCAAAACCTGTCCACCATCTACAAGGCGTCAGGGGTGTGACGGAATACTCCCTATTTGCCTGGATGAGTAGAGCCCCAACAACACTCAAGAAGCTTGACACCGTCCAGGACAAAGCAGCCCACTTGATTAGCATGACATCCACATGCATTCACTTCCTCCACCACTGACAGTCAGTAGCAGCAATGTGTACTATCAAAAGATAGATGGCAGCACGGTGACTCACAGTGTCAGGGACCCGGGGTCCTGCCTCGGCTGACTGTCTGTTTGGAGTTTCCACATTCTGTGTGGGTTTTCTCGAGGTGCTCCGGTTTCCTCCCACAATCCAAAGATACACAGGTTAGGTGAATTGCTTCTGCTAAATTGCCCGTCGTGTTCGGGGATGTGTAGATTAGGTGCGTTGGTCAGGGGTAAATATAGGAAAATAGAGTAGGGCAATGGATCTGCGTGGGTTACTCTTTGGAGGGGTCGATGTGGACTTGTTGGGCCAAAGGATCTATTTCCATACTGTAGGGATTCTATAAAATAAATTATACACTGCAGAAATTCACTAAAGATCCGCAGACAACACTCTCCAAACCCACGACCACTTCCATCTAGAAGGACAAGGGCAGCAGATATACGGGAACACCTTCAAATTCTTGTCCAAGCCATGCACCATCCTGACTTGGAAATATATTGCTATCCCTTCACTATTGCTGGGTCAAAATCCTGGAATTCCCTCCCTAATGGCATTGTGGGTCAACCCACAGCAGGTGGACAGCTGTGGTTCGAGAAGGCAGCTCACACCCCACCACCTTCAGCTAGAGATGGGCAATGAATGGTGGCCAGCCAGTGATGTCCACATCCCACAAATGAACTTTTAAAAACATCTGTGCTGTTGCACCTTGCATTTCTTACTGCCTGAAATGAAAAGAAAATGTTTCTTGTCAGCACGATAAATGGGCCAGAGGGTGAAGTGGAACTGGGGGAGACAATGCTGAAGGAAACAGAGATGTCGAGACTGCACATATGACAAGGCAGGGCACCTAGAAGTCCCTTTGAAAGCAAACACTTCCCAGACTCTCACCATTTAAGAAATATTTGGTATTTTTGTTTTTCCAACAGAAGTGGATAATTACACATTTCTCCACATTGTATTCTATTGATAAAATGTTTGCCCATTCACCAAGTTCTGTAAAATGTATAAAATGTTTGTTTTAGACCACAGTGACAGTATTGTGTGCAGTTCTGGAATTCACAAAAAGGAACCTTTTACCCAGGTAATTTTCTCTTATATGACAGACAAAGGACAGGGAACTAACTCAGAACTTAATTAAACAAACCTTTATTTGTTTAACTCTTACTTTAAGTCTGTAATTTTGGCTTGAACGAAATACTACCCTGATTCTAGTGAAATAGCCAACTTTGTTGTCCATGTAGGTCTTGCCTCATGGTTCTTTGTCTTCTCCGAAAATTGCTTGCAGGCACATGCTTCTCAAATGGGGCCTGGAGGCTCCTTCTCAGACAGTTTCTTCATTATGTTAACTTATCTGAAAATGTGCTCCTTTGTAGAAAGATCTTGAGCATTCTGCCAATGAATCGATCAAAGCCTGACCACATTGTTTGATCCAGGGCAATGGAGTTAACTAGTAAAGAGCTCCCAATGTTTACACCAATCCTTAATCATGGTGCAAGTATGTCAGGGACAACCAGAACACACCTTATTTCCTGAACACGGGAAACTGCAGGCTACAATAGGTCATGGCTGCAGTTTTAAACTAGCTCGACCAAAACTTCCAGCATGCTTGACTGTAGCTCTTAACCAGTCTCATAGCCATTTCTGCTGTTCCTGACTACAGAGGGCTGTGACAGCACTGGTGCAGAGGAGATTTACCAGGATATTGCCTGGGTGGAAGAATGTCAGTTATGAAGAGAGATTGAACAGACTGGGTTATTTTCCTTAGACCAGTGGAGATTGATAGGAGGCATAATTGAGATGTATAAAATTATAGTGGGCGGCACAGTGGTTAGCACTGCTGTCTCACAGTGCCAGAGACCCAGGTTCAATTCCCGCCTCAGGCTGTGTGGAGTTTGCATATTGTCTGCATGGGTTTCCTCCCACAGTCACAAAAATGTGCAGGTTAGGTGAATTGGCCATGCTAAATTGCCGGTAGTGTTAGGTGTAGGGGAATGGGTCTGGGTGGGTTGCGCTTTGCTGGGTTGGTGTGGACTTATTGGGCCGAAGGGACTGTTTCCAAATTGTAAGCAATCTAATCTAATCTATATATTAAAATTAGATAAGATAGGCCTCCGCCTCCAACCTCATAGTCCCACAACCCCGTACCGCCCGTTTCCACCTCCTGCCCAAAATCCACAAACCTGACTGCCCCGGCCGACCCATTGTCTCAGCCTGCTCCTGCCCCACCGAACTCATCTCTGCATACCTCGACACGGTCCTGTCCCCCTTAGTCCAAGAACTCCCCACATACGTTTGGGACACCACCCACGCCCTCCACCTCCTCCATGATTTTCGCTTACCCGGTCCCCAACGCCTTATCTTCACCATGGACATCCAGTCCCTGTACACCTCCATCACAAAGAACTCAAAGCCCTCCGCTTCTTCCTTTCCCATCGTATCAACCAGTACCCTTCCACTGACACCCTCCTTCGACTGACGAAACTGGTTCTCACCCTGAACAACTTCTCTTTCCAATCCTTCCACTTCCTCCAAACCAAAGGAGTAGCCATGGGCACCCGCATGGGCCCCAGCTATGCTTGTCTCTTCATAGGATATGTGGAACAGTCCATCTTCCGCAGCTACACTGGCACCACCCACCACCTTTTCCTCCGCTACATCGATGACTGTATTGGCGCTGCCTCATGCTCCCAATAGGAGGTTGAACAGTTCATCCACTTTAGCAACACCTTCCACCCTGACCTCAAATTTACCTGGACGGTCTCAGACTCCTCCCTCCCCTTCCTAGACCTTTCCATTTATATCTCGGGCGACCGAATCAACACGGACATCTACTTATAAACAGACCGACTCCCACAGCTACCTGGACTACACCTCCTCCCACCCTGCCCCCTGTAAAAACGCCATCTCATATTCCCAATTCCTTTGTTTCCGCCACAACTGCTCCCAGGAGGACCAGTTCCAATACCGTACAACACAGATTGCCTCCTTCTTCAAAGACCGCAATATCCCCCCAGATGTGATCGATGATGCCCTCCACCGCATCTCCTCCACTTCCTGCTCCTCCGCCCTTGAGCCCAGCACCTCCAATTGCCACCAGGACAGAACCCCACTGGTCCTCACCTACCTCACCAACCTCCATATACATCGTATCATCCATTGTCATTTCCACCACCTCTAAACGGACCCCACAACCAGAGATATATTTCCCTCCCCTCCTTTATCAGCGTTCAGAAAAGACCACTCCCTTCATGACTCCCTCGTCAGGTCCACAACCCCCACCAACCCAGCCTCCACTCCCGGCACCTTCCCCTGCAACGGCAGGAAATGCAAAACTTGCGCCCACACCTCCTCCCTTACTTCCCTCCAAGGCCCCAAGGGATCCTTCCATATCCGCCACAAATTCACCTGCACCTCCACACACATCATTTATTGCGTCCGCTGCACCCGATGTGGCCTCCTCTATATTGGGGAGACAGGCTGCCTACTTGCTGAACGTTTCAGAAAACACCTCTGGGACACCCGGACCAACCAACCCAACCACCCCATGGCTCAACACTTCAACTCCCCCTCCCACTCCACCAAGGACATGCAGGTCCTTGGACTCCTCCATCGCCAGACCATAGCAACACGACGGCTGGAGGAAAAGTGCCTCATCTTCTGCCTAGGAACCCTCCAACCACAAGGGATGAATTCAGATTTCTCTAGTTTCCTCATTTCTCCTCCCCCTACCTTGTCTCAGTCAAATCCCTCGAGCTCAGCACCGCCTTCCTAATCTGCGATCTTCTTCCTGACCTCTCTGCCCTCACCCCACACCCACTCTGGCCTATCACCCTCACCTTGACCTCCTTCCACCTATCGCATTTCCAACGCCCCTCCCCCAAGTGCCTCCTCCCTACCTTTTATCTTAGCCTGCTGGACACACTTTCCTCATTCCTGAAGAAGGGCTCATGCCCAAAACGTCGATTCTCCTGCTCCTTGGATGATGCCTGACCTGCTGCGCTTTTCCAGCAACACATTTTCAGCTCTCAATTAGATAGGATAGACAAGAATAAACCTTTCCCTGGGGTCACAGATTTAGGGTAAAGGGCCAAAAGGCTTTAGATGACATGTGAGGAAAATCATTTTTGCCCAGCAGGTGATTGAAATCTAGAAATCACTGTCTGTAAGGATAGTAGAGGCAGAAATACTCAGAACATTTCAGTAGTATTAGAGGTGCACTTGTGATGCCAAAGGGCAAGTGCTGAAAAATGAGATCAGAATAGTTAGGTGGTTGATTTTGACTGGCTCGGTAGTAATGGTTGAGTCAGGGATATGCCATGCCATGAGGTTGCAGATTGTGCTGGATTACAATTCTGCTGCTGCTGATGGCCCACAGTGTCTCCTGGATACCTAGTCTTGAGTTGCTAGATCTGTTAAAAGTCTGTTCCATTTAACACGGTGATAGTGCCACATGACACTATGGAGATTATTCTTAATGTGAAAGTGGGACTTTGTCTCCACAAGGGTGGTGTGGTAGTCACTCATACTGATACTGTCATGGACATCTGCATCTGGCAGATTGGTATGAATGAGGTCAAGTATATTTTTCCCTCTTGTTGTTCCCTCACCACCTGCTGCAGATCCAGTCTAGCAGCTATGTCCTTTAGGACCCAACCAGCTCAATCGATGGTGCTACTAGTGAGTCACTTTTGGTGCTGGACATTGAAATCTTCCACTTAGATGATATTTTGCGCCCTTGTCACTCTCAGTGCTACCCAAGTGTTGTTCAACATGGAGGAGTACAGATTCATCAGCCTAGTGAGGGCAGAACATGGTAATCAAGGAGATTTTCTTGCCCATGTCTAACCTGATGCCATGAGATTTCATAGGGTCCAGAGACAATGTTGACTCCCCCAGCAACACCCTCACGACTGTATACCTCTGTGTCCCCACCTCTATTGGGTCTATCCTGTCAGTGGGTCAGGGCATGTCTATAGATGGTGATGGTGGTGTTTAGAAAATTGTCTGTAAAGTATGACTCTGTGAGCATGACTATGTCAGACTGTTGCTTCCCTGGTCTGCGTGACAGCTCTCCCAAGTTTGGAACTAGCCCCAGATGTTAGTAAGGAGAACTTTACAGAGTTGATCAGACTGTGTTTGCCAGCATTGCTTCAAGCTCTCAGGTGGTTGATTTGACTGTTACCTTGCTCGGCCGTTGCACAAGACAGTTACGAGTCAACTATATTGCTGTGGGTCTGGGGTCACTTGTAAGTCAGACTGGCAATTCCGGTAGTTTCCTTCCCTAAACGACATTTACAATAATCGACAATGAGTCAGTGTTAGCCTCTTAACTCCAGATTTTTATTAAAATCAAATTCCACCATCTGCAATGGTGTGATTCAAGTTTGGGTCTCTGGAACATTACCTGATCTCTGGATTAGTGGTCCAGTAAAGATACCACTACCACCACACACAGCAATGCTACCCCAAACTATGACCAAAAACTTGATCAAAGAGGTAGCAACTTAAAACAGGAAAGCAAGGCAGAAAGGCAGAGTGGTGTAAGAAGAAAAGTTCATAATTTGGGTTTAGACAGCTGAAAGTGGCCAAGAATTACTTGTAAATTCTTTCTTGGGGTGAGCACATGGCTGGCCAAATTAGGAAATGTGTAGGAGCAAGCTTGTATGGGTGATGCACAAAATGGGAGAGGACTGTAATGGTCAGTCTCAGGCGACTGACTGTGTGGAGTTTGCACGTTCTCCCCATGTCTGCGTGGGTTTCCTCCGGGTGCTCCGGTTTCCTCCCACAGTCCAAAGATGTGCGGGTCAGGTGAATTGGCCATGCTAAATTGCCCATAGTGTTAGGTAAGGGGTAAATGTAGGGGTATGGGTGGGTTGCGCTTCGGCGGGTCGGTGTGGACTTGTTGGACCGAGGGGCCTGTTTCCACACTGTAAGTAATCTAATCTAATCTAATAGTCAGGAAAATCAATGTGTAGCTAATGGATCGATGTGAGCTAAAGGGCTTCCTCTTTGTGGATTCAATCCATTAGAGGCAACTGGAAGCTACTTTGCTAAGAGAGGCATTTGAAAGGCAGGATATCATTATAGTGGCAAAGTGGTTAATTCAGGAAGTAGTGGGGTACTGATCTAAGACTGAGTCTGAGAAAACAAACAAGATCAGCTCATAGTGAAGGCAGAAACAGATGAGAGTAACATTCTTGCAGGAAATAAATTAGCAAGAGGGATCTGAAAAGTACAATCAAACGGACTAGTTACAAACAAGGCAAAGATTGAAATGGGTTGTTTAGACAAGAAAATCATGGGAAAGAAGTGTTATTAAATAAAGCAAAAAGGTTAAAACAAGACTGTGGGAAATGAACTAGGGGAACTGGAAGCAATTATTTTCCTTGAAGATTTAGAGTTAATTGCATTAACAGAAACCTGGCTGCAAGAATGAGAAATACCATATTGAGATTTGATATATTTCTAAGGGGTAACAAAGATAAGGATGGAAGGGGAATAGCAAGACTGGAAAAGGAAGTGTGTTGTCAGTGTGAGCATAAAGGCAATAAGCCAGACACAGTTTTAGATGTTGCATATCGGAGCAGTGGGAAGTATTGATCTGCCTCCCCCAAGTCAGAGGTCATTTGAAGGGTCAGGTCTGACTTGAATATGGAGGAGAAAGTGAGGACTGCAGATGCTGGAGATCAGAGCTGAAAATGTGTTGCTGGAAAAGCGCAGCAGGTCAGGCAGTATCCGAGGAACAGGAGAATCGACATTTCGGGCATAAACTGAAGAAGGGCTTATGCCTAAAACGCCGATTCTCCTGTTCCTCGGATGCTGCCTGACCCGCTGCGCTTTTCCAGCAACACATTTTCAGCTCTGACTTGAATATGGAGCAGGTTGTGCACATCAGACAAGCAATCCAATTCAGTTTGCCAGTATTGGGTAGCAGGAATGCCAAACAGGGGCAACGTCATGGCTCAGTGGTTAGCACAGCTGCCTCACAGCACCAGGGTTCGATTCCAGCCTTGGGTCACTGCCTATGTGGAGTTTAAACATTCTCCCTGTGTGTGCATGGATTTTCTCCAGGTCCTCCGGTTTCCTCCCATAGTCTAACGATGTGCAGGTTAAGTGGATTGGCCGTGCGGAATGCGGGGTTACAGAGATACAGGTAGGTCTGGGTGGGATGCTCTTCTGAGTGTCGGCATGGGCCGAATGGCCTGTTTCCGTACAGGAGGGGTTCTATGAGTTGGATTGCAAGCCGCTGCAAGAAACCCCCAAGTGGGAGGTGCTAGTTTGGGGAGAAGGTGAGGTCAAAGGCTGAGCTCAGGGTGGCAGCATCCCTTGATATTTACAGAGGAGCAATTTTGCTCTACCTAATTCCCCAAAGTGACTCAAAAGCCAACTTCCTGGCGCCTCTGTGAGGCAAGTACCAAACATTTCTCTCCTGAAATGGCACTCTGGGTTGGATGTGCCCTGAGATTCAAATGACAAGGGAACTATCAGCTAGAGTGAGCAAACATTTGGCAGTACAGCAGCTGGTACCTGTGTCATTAACACTAAAATGATTGCCACGATGATGGGCATTGGCAAGACTGATAGCAACTTAAAGTCGATCTACTGGGTTAAGACTGACTTGTAGACTGTTTGCAAGTCAAAGTCAATAAAATCTTTTCCTACAATTGCTGGGTATAATACAGACATTCAAGTTACTGAAAAGAAGTGAAAGAGAAAATCTATTTTCAGGTTCGAGGAATGAATTGGAATTCCCACATTAATATTTCAGGCGATTTTAAATATCAGATTAAAAACAAATAAAAATCTGAGGAGAGGAATTTTAAGCACTATAAGAATAATTATGATTGAAAAACTGAAGAAGAATTTGAAAAAATAAGGGAAGTTAAGTGTGAGTATGAGATAACTAAAAAAAACAAAACAATGCAATATTTTACAAAGACATATCTCCAACACTTGAATAAGCCTCTCTGAGTCTGTACTGAAGTCTACTTCATATCTGTCCAATCCTGAGCTGCTTCAGGATTTCAATCATATCCTCAATAGTCAGCCTGATGCTTCCTGGAGTCTGGGTAGACCTCATCTCTCTGATTATATTGAGGTGATGGAGGGGCATGATGAGAGGAATCTCCATTCCCTAAGCAGCCAAAGCATCAGTGTGTGGAATAGCACAGAAAGATGGAATCACAATGGCTGCCCAAAACACAGCCAAAGTTCTTGTTTGAGTTTACTCCTGGCTGATCTTTGAATACCCTCATGGTGACTAGTGCAGTCGAGGGAAGACAGTGACCCCAAAGCCTTCATTCCTTCACCAGGCATCTCATATCATTGTTTGCCCTACTAGAGAGCAAAGAGTGCATAGATTACTTCAAATGTAGACAGACCATAGATGACAGAAAAATCCCCTGTAGAACTCAAATATTATTTTGAATTAAAGGAGTTTAACTGATGTCAGAGATGTTGGCCCTGCTTTTCAAACAGCTGTAGGGTTGAGACCTGAGGTGATTTCAAAACCTGTATCCCAGGCATCATAATTTTCCAGAATGTTCTGGCATTTTCAAAAAGATGGTGCAGATTGGAAATGGGTGACTTGAAAGAAATCCATCAAAACCTGCATCCTTATTCAGAACAAAGAAAGAACAAAGAAAATTTACAGCCCAGGAACGGGCCCTTCGGCCCTCCAAGCCTGAGCCAATCCAAATGTACTGTCTAAACCTGTCGGTCAATTCCTAAGCATCTGTATCCCTCTACGCTCCACCGACTCATGCATTTATCTAGACGCATCTTAAAAGAATCTACCATGCCTGCCTCTACTACCTCTGTTGGCAATGCGTTCTAGATGCCCACCACCCTCTGCGTGAAGTACTTGCTTCGTGTATTCCCCCTTAAACTTTCCACCTCTCACCTTGAAAGCATGACTTCTAGTTATTGAATCCTTTTCCCTGGGAAAAAGCTTGTCTCTATCCACCCTGTCTATACCCTTCATGATTTTATAAACCTCAATCAGGTCCCTCCTCAATCTCCTTCTTTTCTAAACTAAAATAAACCTAACCTACTCAACCTCTCTTCATAGCTAGCACCTTCCATACCTGGCAACATCCTCGTAAACCTTCTCTGCACCCTCTCCAAAGCGTCCACATCCTTTTGGTAATGTGGCAACCAGAACTGTACACAATATTTTAAATGCAGCTGAACCAATGTCTTGTACAATGTTAACATGATTTGCCAGCTCTTATACTCAATAACCAGTCCAATGAAGACAAGCATACTATATGCCTTCTTGACCACTCTCTCCACCTGTGCAGCCACCTTCAGGATACAATGGACCTGCACTCCCAGATCTCTCTGTCCATCAACTTTTCCCAAGGCTCTTCCATTCATTGTATAATTCGCTCTAGAATTAGACTTGCCTAAATGCATCACCTCACATTTGTCTGGATTGAAAGCCATCTGCCACTTTTCCGCACCACTCTCCTATATCCTCCTCTATTCACTGACCGTCCCTTATGCTTTCTGCTAATCCTCCAATCTTTGTGTCATCTGCAAATTTGCTGATCATACCAACAGTGCCCTCTTCCAGATCATTTATTCATATACAAGCAACAGTGGCCCCAACACTGACGCCTGTGGAACACCACTGGTCACCTTTCTCCAGTTTGAGAAACTCCCTTCAACTACTACTCTCTGTCTCCTGTTGCTCAACCAGTTCTTTATCCACCTAGTTAGAACACCCTGCACACCATGTGACTTTCTCCATTAGTCCACCATGGGGAACCTTATCAAAGGCCTTACTAAAGGCCATGTATATGACATTAACAGTCCTTCCTTCATCTAACAACTTGGTCACTTCTTCGAAGAACTCTATTAAGTTGGTAAGGCACAATCTCCCCTGCACAAAACCATGTTGCCTATCACTGATAAGCCCATTCTGTTCTAAATAGAAATATACCCTATCCCTCAGTACCCTCTCCAGCAACTTTCCCACTACTGACGTCAGACTCACTGGTCTGCAGTTACCTGGAATATCCGTACTACCCTTTTTGTACAGGGGGAACAACATGAGCAACCCTCCAGTCCTCTGGCACCGCTCACCTGTATTTAAGGATGCCACAAAGCTATCTGTCAGCTATTTCCTCTCTCGCCTCCCTCAGCAACCTGTGATAGATCCTACCCAACACATATTCCCTGCTTATGTCAATGTGATCCAGACTAATCAAACTTTTATCTCTAATCTCAACATTCATCATGTTCCTCTCCTCAGTGAACACTGATGCAAATTAGTCATTCAGAATCTCACCTATTCTCTCAGGTTCGACACACAGCCTTCCTTCATTATCCTTTGGTGGACCAATCCTTTCTCTAATTACCCACTTGCTTCTTATATAAGAATAAAATGTTTTGGGATTTTCCTTGCTAAAGCTATTTCATGACCCCTTTTAGCCCGCTTGATTCCTCAATTAAGACTTGTCCTACTCTTCCGATATTCTTCCAGGGCCCATTCTGTTCTTAGCTGCCGAGACCTTATTTGATTAGATTAGACTACTTACAGTGTGGAAACAGGCCCTTCGGCCCAACAAGTTCACACTGACCCTCCCAAGAGCAATCCACCCACACCCATTCCCCTACACCTAACACTGGGCAATTTAGCATGGCCAATTCACCTATCCTGCACATTGTTGGACTGCGGGAGGAAACCAGAGCACCCAGAGAAAATCCACGCAGACATAGGGAGAATACGCAAACTCCGCACAGATAGCTGCCTGCGGCAGGAATTGAACCCGGGTTTCTGGCGCTGTGAGGCAGCAGTGCTAACCACTGTGCCACCGTGTTTCCCTTTTCCTCTTGGCTAGTCATACAATTTCTCCTGTCATCCACGGTTCACGAATCTTGCTCTTCCTATCCTTTGCCTTAACGGGACATGCCTATCCTGCACTATCATTAACCTATCTTTGAAAACCTCCCACATCTCAAATGTGGACTTCCCTTCAAATAGCTGTGTCCAATCCACATTTCCAAACTCCTACCTACTTTTGATATAATTGGCCTTGGCCCAGTTTAGTACTCTTCCCTTAGGACCACTCTCTTCTTTATCTATGAGTATTCTAAAACTTATAGAATTTTGGCCACTGTTCCCAAAGAAATCCCCCACAGCAACTTTTACCACCTGTCCTGGCTCATTCCCCAGTATGGCCCCTTCCCTCGTTGGACTATTGACATACTGCTCTGGAAAACTCTCCTGGATGTTTCTTACAAATTCTACCCCATCCAGACCTCTGCCGTTAAGTGTATCCCAGTCAATATTGGGAAAATTAAAATCTCCCATCACCACTACCCTATTGCCTCTACATCTTTCCACAATCTGTTTACCTATTTGTTCTTCTCCCTCACGCTCACTGCGGGGAGGCCTGTAATACAGCCCCAACAATGTAACTGCACCCTTCTTATTTCTAAGCTCCACCCATAATGCTTCACTACCCAAGGCCTCCATAGTGTGCTCCTTTAGCACAGCCGTACATCGTCCTTGAACAGCAATGCAACTCCACCCTCCCCTTTTACTTCCCTCCCTCTCCTGTCTGAAGCGTCTATATCCTGGAACATTTAATTGCCAATCATCATGCCCTTCCTTCAACCAAGTCCCTGTGATTGCAATAACATCATACTCCCAAGCACCAATCCAAACCCTAAGTTCATCTGCCTTACACACTATACTCCTTGCATTAAAGTAGATGCATTTCATGACACCAGTTTTTTTGTGCTCTTCCACTCTCTGCCTATGCTTCCCCTTATTAATACTATCTTCAGAATTCTTACAGTCTCCAGTCTCCACCTCACTGGCTACTTGTTTTCTCTTCTGGTTCCCAGCCCCCTGCCACATTAGTTTAAAATCTCCCCAACAGCAGTAGCAAAAACTCCCCAAGGACATTGGTTCCGGTCTGGTTCAGATGTAGACCGTCCATTTTGTAATAGTCCCACCTCCCCCAGAACCAGTCCCAATGTCCCAAAAATCTGAACTTCTCCCTCCTACACCATCCCTCAAGCCACATGTTCATCCTGCCTATTCTTTCATATCTGCACTGGCTAGCTTGTGGCACTGGTAGCCATTCCCTTTGACGCACTCCTCTTTAATTTCTCTCCTAGCTCCCTGAATTCTGCTTTCAGGGTCTCTTCTCATTTTCTACTTATATCGTTGGTGCCTATATGCACCAAGACAACTGGCTGTTCACCCTCCCCTTCTAGAATGCTCTGCAGCCAATCGGTGACACCCCTGACCCGAACACCTAGGAGGCAACATACCATCTGGGAATCTTGTTTTCAGCACAGAACCACCTATCTACTCCCCTCACAATAGAATCCCCATGACTATGACTATGGCCCTATGAGTCTTTTTCCTGCACTTCTGAACAGCAGTGCCTGCCACGTGCTATGATCCTGGCAACTGCAGCCCTCCCCTGGTGAGCCATCTTCCCCAACAGTTAGTGGGCAGCATGGTGGCACAGTGGTTAGCACTGCTGCCTCACAGTGCCAGAGACCCGGGTTCAATTCCCGACTCAGGCAACAGACTGTGTGGAGTTTGCACATTCTCCCTGTGTCTGTGTGGGTTTCCTCTGGGTACTCTGGTTTCCTCCCACAGTCCAAAGATGTGCAGGTCAGGTGAATTAGCCACTCTAAATTGCCGGTAGTGTTAGATAAGGGGTAAATGTAGGGGTATGGGTGGGTTGCAGGTCGGTGTGGACTTGTTGGGCCGAAGGGCCTGTTTCCACACTGTAAGTAATCTAATCTAGTATCCCAAACGGTATACCTGTTTTGGAGGGAGATGACCGCAGGGGACACCTGCACTGTCTTCCTACTCTTTTTCTGCCTTTTGGTCAACCATTCACTGTCTCCCTCAGCAGTTCTAACCTGCAGTGTGACCAGTTCACTAAACGTGCTATCCACAACCTCCTCAGCATCGTGGATGCTCCACAGTGAGTCCATTTGCAGCTCCAGAGCCATCATACAGTCAAACAAGAGCTGCAGCTGGACACACTTCTTGCAAGTGAAAGAATCAGGAATGTCATACACGTTCCTAAGTTCCCACATCAAGCAAGAGGCACATGCCACGGTTCTGAGGTCCCCTGCCATTGTAAGCTTAGCTTTATATGAACTAACTAAACCCAAACAATGCACTTGAACATATGAGAAAGAAAGATAAAGAAAAAAATAAAAGCCTTACCTTACATTATTCTAAGTGATTAAAGACTTCACAGCCATCTAGACTTGTTCAATCCATTACATCAGTTGTATGTCACTTCAATCTTTTACTATAAATTCTGTGTCCTACGATCCTGCCCCACAAGCTACCTGATGAAGGAACAGCACTCTGAAAGCTTGTACTTTCAAATTAGTCTCATGATTTGGAGATGCTGGTGTTGGACTGGGGTGCACAAAGTTAAAAATCACACAACACCAGGTTATAGTCCAACAGGTTTAATTGGAAGCACACTAGCTTTCGGAGCGCCGCTCCTTCATCAGGTGCTCCTTCACAACCACTGGATGAAGGAGTGGCGCTCCGAAAGCTAATGCTTCCAATTAAACCTGTTGGACTATAACCTGGTGTTGTGTGACTTTATCTCAAATAAATCTGTTGGACAACAAACTGGTGTTGTGTGATTTTTAGCTGTATCAAGAACAGCATCCCACATCCTCACCTGTCATGCCTGTTCAATGGGGCCACTTGCTCTCCTACCTCACTGTCCATGATAAAGCAGATGTCATGCTGTCTTCCCAGCTCTAGTGCCTCATCATAGGTAGCAGGAAAACAGGAATCAGGACCGCGTCACCAGCCTGAAACCCTGCTCCTGGTTTATCAACCTTATTCTCCTGTGGGAACATGGGGCAAAGCGGGAAGCAAGCTGGGATCATTGTGAAGGAGATAAGAAGAAATCCGGAGAAACTTAGGATTAACGTGAAGCAGACTGAGATCGCGGTGAAGCAGACTGGGATCATGGATAGTTAGGTCAGGATCACGGTGAGGCAGACTGGGATCATGGATAGTTAGGTCAGGGTCACGGTGAAACAGACTGGGATCATGGATAGTTAGGTCAGGATCACAGTGAAGCAGACTGGGATCATGGATAGTTAGGTCAGGGTCACGGTGAAACAGACTGGGATCACGGATAGTTAGGTCAGGATCACAGTGAAACAGGCTGGGATCACGGATAGTTAGGTCAGGGTCACAGTGAAGCAGACTGGGATCACGGATAGTTAGGTCAGGGTCACGGTGAAGCAGACTGGGATCATGGATAGTTAGGTCAGGATCACAGTGAAGCAGACTGGGATCATGGATAGTTAGGTCAGGATCACAGTGAAGCAGACTGGGATCACGGATAGTTAGGTCAGGGTCATGGTGAAACAGACTGGGATCACGGATAGTTAGGTCAGGGTCACGGTGAAACAGATTGGGATCACGGATAGTTAGGTCAGGATCACAGTGAAGCAGACTGGGATCGCGGATAGTTAGGTCAGGGTCACGGTGAAACAGACTGGGATCACGGATAGTTAGGTCAGAGTCGTGGTGAAGCAGACTGGGATCATGGATAGTTAGGTCAGGGTCACGGTGAAACAGACTGGGATCATGGATAGTTAGATCAGGATCACGGTGAAGCAGACTGGGATCACGGATAGTTAGGTCAGGATCACAGTGAAGCAGACTGGGATCACGGATAGTTAGGTCAGGGTCACGGTGAAACAGACTGGGATCACGGATAGTTAGGTCAGGGTCGCGGTGAAGCAGACTGGGATCACGGATAGTTAGGTCAGGATCACGGTGAAGCAGACTGGGATCATGGATAGTTAGGTCAGGGTCACGGTGAAACAGACTGGGATCATGGATAGTTAGGTCAGGATCACAGTGAAGCAGACTGGGATCATGGATAGTTAGGTCAGGGTCACGGTGAAACAGACTGGGATCACGGATAGTTAGGTCAGGATCACAGTGAAACAGGCTGGGATCACGGATAGTTAGGTCAGGGTCACAGTGAAGCAGACTGGGATCACGGATAGTTAGGTCAGGGTCACGGTGAAGCAGACTGGGATCATGGATAGTTAGGTCAGGATCACAGTGAAGCAGACTGGGATCATGGATAGTTAGGTCAGGATCACAGTGAAGCAGACTGGGATCACGGATAGTTAGGTCAGGGTCATGGTGAAACAGACTGGGATCACGGATAGTTAGGTCAGGGTCACGGTGAAACAGATTGGGATCACGGATAGTTAGGTCAGGATCACAGTGAAGCAGACTGGGATCGCGGATAGTTAGGTCAGGGTCACGGTGAAACAGACTGGGATCACGGATAGTTAGGTCAGAGTCGTGGTGAAGCAGACTGGGATCATGGATAGTTAGGTCAGGGTCACGGTGAAACAGACTGGGATCATGGATAGTTAGATCAGGATCACGGTGAAGCAGACTGGGATCACGGATAGTTAGGTCAGGATCACAGTGAAGCAGACTGGGATCACGGATAGTTAGGTCAGGGTCACGGTGAAACAGACTGGGATCACGGATAGTTAGGTCTGGGTCGCGGTGAAGCAGACTGGGATCACGGATAGTTAGGTCAGGATCACAGTGAAACAGACTGGGATCATGGATAGTTAGGTCAGGATCACAGTGAAGCAGACTGGGATCACGGATAGTTAGGTCAGGATCACAGTGAAGCAGACTGGGATCACGGATAGTTAGGTCAGGATCACAGTGAAACAGACTGGGATCACGGATAGTTAGGTCAGGATCACAGTGAAGCAGACTGGGATCACGGATAGTTAGGTCAGGATCACAGTGAAACAGACTGGGATCACAGATAGTTAGGTCAGGATCACAGTGAAACAGGCTGGGATCACGGATAGTTAGGTCAGGATCACAGTGAAGCAGACTGGGATCACGGATAGTTAGGTCAGGGTCATGGTGAAACAGACTGGGATCACGGATAGTTAGGTCAGGGTCACGGTGAAACAGACTGGGATCACGGATAGTTAGGTCAGGATCACAGTGAAGCAGACTGGGATCACGGATAGTTAGGTCAGGGTCACGGTGAAACAGACTGGGAGCACGGATAGTTAGGTCAGAGTCGTGGTGAAGCAGACTGGGATCATGGATAGTTAGATCAGGATCACGGTGAAGCAGACTGGGATCACTGATGTGAGAACCAAAATACAAGTCAAACTGAGACATCTTACAATGGCAGGTGAGGTATAATATCAGTGGTACGGAAAGTGTTGAAATTCCTAATCAGGGAAAAAAAGTCAGCTAGCATTTGGAAAGGTTTGAGTTAATTGAGGAGAGCCAGCACAATTTGTATAAAGAAGATTATGCTTGATTTATCAAATTGAATTTTTTTTGCTGAAGTGACAGAGAAGGTTGATGAAAGGAATGAAATGCATGTTGTCTACACGCATTCTAGAAAACATATAGACAATGTTTCACATAAAACACGTGTTAATAAAAACTGAAGCTGATGAAGTGTGAAGTTTGGTACACAATAGGTTTATTGTGCAAGTTGGAGTTGATATTAAAACAAAAACAAAGTATTGCAGATGCTGGAGATCTGCAAAACAACTCTGCAAATACAAGCAGAAACCCAATGCATCTGGCAGTGCCTGTGGAGAAAGAAACATAGTTAACAATTTTAATCCAATATGACCCTTGCATTAAGTTAGTTGGTTGGTTTTCAGCCAAGAGTCAACACCAGGAAGGCTGCCTTTCTTTTCATTATAGATAAATGGCCAGGATCTCAGAGGAGAGAGTGAGGTGACTAACCTTTTCACACAGTCAGTGGTTAGAATCTGGAAAACCATGAGTTGAGAATGTGGTAGAGACTGAGTCAATGGGGATTTCAAAAAGGTATCAGTTCATTATATGAAAAGAGAAAGATTGCAATATATCAGCAAAAGGCAGGGGTTTGGGGTGACGTGAATTGTTCCTCAGTGAGTTGGCACAGACCTAATGGATTGGAAGACTTCCTTCTGTGCTGTAACCAACCTACATAATGTGATTTTCACAGGGAGGTGAATATTCAGCACTTCACAAGGCTAGCTAGAATGATTCAGTGCCAAGAATTTTTGCTGCTGCCATGGTAGCCACTGTAGTGCATGTGATACTTGGCCATGATGGAAAGACCTAGTGAGAGCTGGCATTGCCAGTCCTTCTATGCCATAGTACTGCAGCTGTTCCTTCCCCAAGGAAGCCTGCAGCCATTACTGTCAACACTGTGAATGCCTCCAGCCCCACAGTCCCAGCCTCACAGTTCATCAATTGCTGACCCATAAGCGGTATGATTTGTGTGGCACAAACTCTGGCACAGTGGATAGTCCATGTTGGTTATACAGTACACTGGTGACACCATACCTGGAGTACTGTGTATGGTATTGGTCACCCAGAAACATAGAATCATAGAGTCATACACTATGCAAAAAGACCCTTTGGTCAAATCATATTTGCATAAGTCCCATTACCTTATGGTTGGCCCATATCCCTCAAAACCTTTCCTATCCATGAAGCTGACCAAGTGTCTTTTAAATGTTATAATTCTACACAAATCCACCACTTTCTCTGCCAGTAGATTTCATATATGCACTAGACCCTGTGTTTAAAAGCTATTGGTCAAGGTCCCTTTTAAATCTTTCCCCTCTCACCGTAAACCTATGCTCTCTATTTTTGAACTCCCCCACTCTGAGGAAAAGACTTTGCTATTTACCCTATCCAGGCTCTTTATGGTCTTGTAAACCTTTATAAGTTCACCCCTCAACCTCCTAAACTCCAGGGAAAAAGATCTCAGCCTATCCAGCCTTTTCTTATAACTCAAACGGGTGACCTTATTTAAAAGATGACGTAAATCAGTGCACAGAGGCAGACTAGATTCTGGAAAGTGCCTGAAATGTAGATTTGGTGTATTTTGCCAGTATAAATTTGATGGGACAAAGAGAATCTTCTGTACTGCATGATTCTATGAGTAGTTGAAAATGGAGGAGGGGGACCTTGTCTTATGAGGAAAGGTTGTACAAACTAAGCTGTATCCACTGAAGTTTAGGAGAGGAATAGACAAATAATTTGAAACGTGCAAGATCCTGAGGGAGTCTTGACAGGGTGAACCTAGAGAGGAGGTTACCTCCTGTGGGAGAATCTAGAACTAGAGCTCACTGTTTAAAACAAAAAGCCAGGATTCACCCATTCAAAACAGAGATGAGGTGGTGCGTCTTTGATGCTCCCTTACTAAAAAGATGGTGGAAGCAAAGTCATTGAATATTTTTAAGGCAGACGAGGACAGATAAGAGATGAGGATGAAAGGTTATCAGGGGAGGAGGGAATGCAGATTTGAGATTACAATCAGATCAGCCATGATCTTATTGATGGCTCCTACTTTGTATTGACTCACTGTAGCACTTCAGGCATCTTCTCCAAATGTCCAGACACTACAATCTCAATCCAGCCTTTCTTGGTTGGCTCAGGTGGCCTCCACCTTTTGTCTCTGGTGGAAGAGGCCTTCTCTAATGGAGAACAAGCAGGGACTCCTCAATGCATAGTTGGGCCACCCTTTTGCTCTGCTGCAATTCAATACAGAGCAGTCTGAAGCAGGGGTCCCGTGCGGATGCTTAAAGGTGTTTCTAACACGTGTGATTTTATCTGTGAGGGTAATGCCTGCTAACAGGCCATGCAACTGTAATGGATGGGCAGAGAACTTTTGGGTAGGTGTTGTGCCAACAATCAGCTATTGATACCACGTGGAGAAGGATGCCTACACGAGGCTTTGGAGATGATATATTCAATTCTGATGAATGGTCAGTTGATTTATTATGTATGGTTTCATAACTAGTAACATTACATCCAAGATGCATAATGTTCTCTTGTAAGGAGGCATCAGGTACAAGTTTTGCAGCACTGCTACAGAACTGTCCCACACGGCTTTGACAACAAACACAGCACAAGATAGCCCCTCCCAGGAACAGGTTTTAGTATCCTGTTGGGAAGAGATTCCCTTAGCTAACCCTTTCAGCTACTAACTGTCTTATACAACAGCCACTGAGTAATCATTATCCAGGCTAACCCTGCATGAAGAGGTGAGAATGGGAGCATCTTTGTCGCCTCTCCCTGTTGGCTGTCTTATCCCCCTGATGTTACTTAGTGCCAGTGTCTGAGCTGATGACTGTGAGTGTCAGAACAAGTCCAACGCTATTGTATTGTGTAAGGACCTTACTCCTCACCTTAGCCAGAAAGCGTACAGAAAAGTAGATAATTGAAGGTCCAGATTAAGATAAGGTTAAATATGGAGGTGGAAGGCAGGACATGCGCAGTTAAGTGGGTCAATTAGAAGACTGTTGGGTGAAGAGCAAATGGTTTTTGGGAAAATGATTCAGTCATGAACAAAGTTTCATCCTCATCTCCCCTCAACCTTACCAATGGCTGTGGCCTCAAGGCTAGCACACACCAATGATGGCCAGGACCATCTCTTCCATAATGATGGGAATAGATCTTTGTCCCTGTTCTCATCCTGTTAACTGTTGGTGTCTTCATTCATTAGCATATTCTTGTCCAGCAAAGGAAATGAAAATGGAAATGGCTCACTGATAATGGTGCAATGTATTTGAGTAATTAGCCTGACATAGTTCAATAGCTGGCAAGGTGAGGAAGAAGCCAGTTCTTTTTTACATAAAGAGATGAAGGATGGAATCTGATAGGAGCTGAGTGATGGAGAAGTGTAGTGAGGCCATACTCAGCTTCAAGATTGTCACAGTCCTAATTTGTTTTTCACCTCAACTCTATGTTCCTGCACATCCCTGATAATCTTTCATCCTCTTGGTCATCAAGAATCCATCTACTTCTGCCTTAAAATATTTAAAGATTCTGCTCTCACTGTCTTGTAAGGAAGCATATTCCTAAGACTCTCAACCCTCTGAGAAAAAAAAATGTTTCCTCATCTCTGTGTCAAATAGACACACTCTTTATTTTTAAATTATGACCTCTAGTTCTAAATTCTCCCACAAGAAGAAAATCCTTTCAATGAGGATCCACCCAGTCAAGACCCCTCAGGATCTTATAAGTTTCAACTGGGCCACCTCTGACTCTTCTAAACTCCAGAGGATACAGGCCAAACCTGTCTAGCCTTTCCTCATTAGGCAAACCACTCATTCCAGGTATTAGTCTAGTAAACATTCTCTGAGTTGCTTCCTTGTGTAAGTGTGGTGCTCAGGACCACAAGCTGCACTCCAGATGCAACCTCATTAATGTTCTGTATAACCAAGGCCTCCCTACTCTTGTATTCAAATCCCCTCGCAATAAACTGTAACATTCTGTTAGTTTTCCTGATTATTGGCCTCATTTCTGGAAATCCAAATATCAAAATACTGAAGCTTGCTGGATTTGAGATGAAGATAATGCACCACAGCCCTCATGGTGCTCACCCCTATTCAAAACACTGCAAAAGAGATGATGTGCTCCCTCTGTAAAGTTACCTAGACATGAACATACTGTGGAGGAGGGGCAGGCAGTTGGGAATTTTGAGCACCTCCACAGCCCACTGCCTGGACATATTGGTAGTTGCCTCAGCAGAACTCAGGCCTGCAAGGATGTCCTGTGGCCTGCCTGCCCCCTCTGCACCAGACCATTCACAAATACGGAGAGTGCAGCTAAAGAGCAATCAAAAATAAACAGAGTCGCAGAATACTAAAAAGGGGGTACAACACCCCACATTAACATGGTCCACAGACTCCATGGAATAAACAATCAACACATGAACCACTTTAACCTACGGTTGCATGGGACAGCTGCATGTTCCACCCCAGGTCTCTGACTGAAAGGGGTGGACACCGACATAGACAGTAGCCCCTGCTGGGAAACTGGTCTTCAGTAAAACACAATACCGAGGTGTGTACAGATGGCAGATGTAGCAGTAGCCTGTATAGGAAACCCCTCCATGGCGGACAGAAGGACCTAAAGGGAATCTCGATGAAGTGACTCAGGTTACAAGGGGGGAGGTAGCCTCCTGAGGGAGGGTCTGGAATCCGGGGTCAATTTGGAATTCAGTCCAAGCTGAGGGATCAAACCAGCATTTCACCTACCACCAAATTAACCAATCAATTCAATTGGTGCCAGCCCCATGGTGAGTTTTAGTTGTGTTGCGGGGGGTGTGGGGGGTGGGGGGCAGTCACTCACTGGTCAGTTTTAACCTGCATATTGCTATCATCATCACTAAGAAGTTGTGTGATGTTAGCCACCCTGCCTCCAGAATTTGGAACAAGTGTATATAAACTGTATATTGTGATCCCTGAGCCTACTTACTCTGAACATGCCTTCTATAAAGATCAGTTATAAAAATATCAGCTCTGTCCAGTCAGTCAAGCACAATACTTGTAGAATCAGAATATATTCATGAGATCTGACAGCAGTGTATAGTTCAAATCAGCCTGATATTCAAGTGAAGCCACAATGAAACACATTTTTAATTTCAGATGCTGTCTGATCTGCCTTCATAATTCCATTAGCGACTGTTTTCACTGAAGACACCATTTCATACTGTTTTAAAGGAGGAAAAATCCATTTGTGGATAAGTTTAGTCACAAATTGATTAAACTTGGTCTACCTCAAGACTCAATAGAAAGCTGGAGACCAATTTAAGCAAATGGAAAATATTGCAGACTTGACCTTTACTCATTTGTGTAGCCTATTATTTTATAATAGTGTTCACATTTTGTAAAGGAGCTAAAGGGTGTACATTAACAACTCAGGAAACAGACTGTTGTTATTTATAACCTGAGATAAATCACCTCCTCGATCAGTATCTGTGTACTCAGAGGTTCCCGTCACATAGCCATAGCCAAGCTGAATCACCTCAAGGTTCCTGGTTACACTGACCAAATCAGTTGAAAGCTTAGACCAATTTCTAATGATGATCAGTAACAGGCTTGTTTGACCAGAGGCCTAGCTATAGGTTAACAAGAACACCCAGCAAGTCAGGCAGCGTCTGTCAAAACATGATCAGAGTTAACAGAGCTGAATGATGGTTGGAATTTTATGTTTTCCTAAGGGGAAGGTAGGGATAGTGATGGCAGAATGGGAAAGGGATTGTAAAATTTTGCATCATGATGTTATCATACCTTGTGTGTTCCCACCCCATGGTTATTTTATTATGGTAGAAGAGGTATTCAATGGCCCTCTGCCCTTGACCCAACTGAGGCCTTTATGCAGCCATTTTTAGCCACTTCAGATCATCCTCCTGCTGCCACTGTGATGTTATTCCTGGCAAGGGAGGCTCATGCCAACTAGTTTTAGGTGTGATTAAAACTGTAATGTGGAAGTGCCTGAGTTGTACTGGGGTGAACAATGTCAGAAGTCACATGACACTCGATTATAATCTGACAGATTTATTTGAAATCACAAGTTTTCAGAGCACTGTTCCTTTATCAGGTGAAGCGAATTCACCTGAAAAAGGAGCAGCACTCTGAAAGCTTGTGGTTTCAAATAAACCCATTGGACTATAACCTGGTGTTGTGTGAATTCTGACCAGTAAACCTTAGTAACATTGTAATTGTGCTTCCTCTTTGGACCCATTAAAGCCCCATCCAAAGTAATTCCTCCACATGTTGTCCCTCACATCCCAATATGAAGTGTAGCCTGGCTCCCAGGCATCTGCCATCCAGGTCCTAGAAAGACCCTCACCTTCCCTGCCATTTGTCCTGCCTTTTCATCTTCAAACTATTGTGTTCAGTTCCAACAGTGGCCAGTATTCCCTGTGGTGCTGCTGGGGGAAGAACGCTACTGACTATTCCCTTGGCTTTCAGAGGGGCGGAAACATGTGAAAAACCCAACAGTTGTTGAAAGACCACGGAGATATGTAAAAGAGGTTTACAAATATCTTCCCTGTAAGTACAAGACAGAAATTCAGATCACACAACTCTACTTCTATTGGATATTTTTTCCTCTCTTGTTTCTCCCAGAGCTGTAGATTCATCAGCAGGCTCCTAAACTTTGTACCAGGTTTTGAGGTAGGTGAGGCAGGGACTCTGCACCCCCACATAATGTTCAGTAATGCCCTCTAATGGTGCCGCCAGACTGGCTGAGTACTCCAAAAACATTTTGCTTTTATTTCGGATATCCAGCGCCCGCAGTGTTTTGTTTTGGCATTACCTGGCACAGTTTTGGGAATCATTCAGAAATAGATCACTGCATGAAAAGGTTAAACATTTTAATCTTTGCAGAATATCCTCATTTGTTTCAGCGGATTTATTTTGCCTGTAGCACGATTTGAAACATGGAATTGGTCGCTTGTTAATAATGAGCGAAATGACAGAGCACTGCTGCTCACAACAACTACAGTTTTGCAGCTGAGCGAATGTTTCCCCCTCCCCCCCCCCCAAAGAAAGATGGATATTTTCAGAATTGACATATTAAAATCATGGGTACTCTGATTATTACTTAGACTGAAGTAAGTGTTGCTGATATGTGATGAGGATCCTATCTATTGATAACTATCAACAATCCAACCATTTGTAAATCATGTATGTCCAACACTGTAGGAGCAATACTCGTAACATGGTCCAACAATCACCTGATGGTTACCTGTTTTCCACATAGGGCTCTGAAAAGACTTCCAAGTCCTCAGGTCCATGATGATCCTGGGTGAAGATTCTAAACTGAGCTTAAATTCAGGTGTAATAATGTTTTCCTTTTCCTGTTATGAAGCAGGAAAAAGAGGGAAAGTAATTAGCAGAGTTCAGAAACCCAGTTTGCAGAGTGTAACTGAGTGACCACATGAACGATATAAATAACACATTGTTACGATTAGTGGTCATGCAAATTCCTGCTCCAATAACTCTCCACTGACCCATAACTCTACCAATATTGGCACCATTATAATTAGCCACCACCAGGTGTTTGTCTTCCAGGTTAGGAAGCAGATATTCTCAAGTTTTGAAAATGAGACAGTTTCATCTTTGGATTCTGTCTGGAGTTGTGTCTGCATCTCCCAAAGTACCTGCGATGAGAATGGAGTTGACAGATTCCCAGGTCAACATGTTGGAAGATTGAGTTCAGTTTGCTGGACTATTAGCCAGTCATTTACATGGTCATTATGGCCCCTAGCCATCACCATTTGCCACCTTTGCACCTTGACTTACCAGATTCCGGATCAGGAATAAAGGGCTTTTGCCCGAAACGTCAATTTCGCTGCTCGTTGGATGCTGCCTGAACTGCTGTGCTCTTCCAGCACCACTGATCCAGAATCTGGTTTCCAGCATCTGCAATCATTGTTTTTACCTTGACTTACCACTCATTCCCACTTCATTCTCCATACCAGCAGCAAACATCCCACTGCCTTTTCAAGGCAGCTGCCATTGCCACTCACTCAGTCTCTATTATTTATATCTCTAAATAATTTATGAGCAATATAACACTGGCTGTCATTGATATGCTCACAACTTCTTTTTTAAAATCCATTCAAATTCCAGTTTCTAAAGTGGATCACTGAGTAGTCAATCAAATACATGACTATTGAAACTTTCCTTCATAAAAAAAGCTTGTCTCCTCGGTACTTATTGATCTGCCACAGTAAACAGTCATCCATTCAAAACTCTTTCAAAGCTTTCAATCCTACTCACAAAACACAACCAAAGCATATAGATCCCTCAATAGTTGTGCCAACAACCTTGCTGAGATAAATCTGTAAGTGAGACTTGGAACCCAGCCATGTGTTCATAATAATGAGATCCCATTGCACAGCTGAATAAACAAATCCTACAGTTCTCAAGAAAGTAGAGTTCTTGAAATTCCATGACCAGATGTAAAGCTAGTAGGTCATTTTCTTTTAAAGACTCACTTAAGTGAGAGCTCTGTTAAATAAGTCTGGTATCTGTTCAGTTTTTTTTCAAAAGGTCCACATATATCTGAAGTTTAAGTTAATGTAAAACTCAAAATGCAGTATTCCATTTAAATCGTTGAATGCACAAAAGCAATTTATCCATTGGATAACAGCTGATAATGCATATAATGTGCTGGTCAAATGTAATAGTCGATTATATTTTAAGGAAAAAGCCCTATGATCACTCAATGCAGTAAAAATGTACTTAAATTATCAAGCAGCATTCTAATTGAAGTTGGCAATAGCTTTTAAATTTCCAAAGATTTCCATCTCCACGGCAGGTTTACTCCCCCCAGAGTTCAGAAACTGACCTACCTGATTTGGTTCACACTACTTTCAGAACCCCACCACATTGACAAATGACCAGTATCAGGAAATGTTACATTCGTAGCAGGCACTTAAATGGCAATTCAGATGTGTCTTTATGTGGATGCCAGATACCCACCCTGGGATAAAATGGTTTCCGTTGTGATTGGCCTGGTAATATGCTTGAGGAAAAAGTGAGGTCTGCAGATGCTGGAGATCAGAGCTGAAAATGTGTTGCTGGAAAAGCGCAGCAGGTCAGGCAGCATCCAAGGAACAGGAAATTCGACGTTTCGGGCATAAGCCCTTCATCAGGAATGAGGAAAGTGTGTCCTCATTCCTGATGAAGGGCTTATGCCCGAAACGTCGAATTTCCTGTTCCTTGGATGCTGCCTGACCTGCTGCGCTTTTCCAGCAACACATTTTCAGCTCTGGTAATGTGATTCTATGAGTATCCCAACATCAGTTTGCCCAGCTCAGAAAGTAGGAAACCAAAGGGGGAAGAGCCAGGTCTGGCTTTCAATTATGACACCAGTAACCACTATGGCCTAGCAATAATATATTAGTCAGAGAGCATCACAAAGTAATTTACAACAGCTACTCTGCTAGGCCAGCTTTCTACATGTTCTGAATATGATAGACAGATATGGATTTTGTCACATTAAGTGCCTCTGCCTCAGATCTGTATACAGTATAAGCTGCAGGTGTAAATGCAAATAAAAGAAATTCTGCAAGCCCTTGAATTAGCAAAATCACTTTTTGGAGTTTCAGCTCAATTGCTAATGCATTTGCCTCAAGTTGGGAGTTTGAATCCCATATTTAGTCCACTTTCCAATAATGTGGTGAATTGAGGCCCCTTCTGTCTGGCATAGAATTCTGAGAAGAGCAGATATTTCTCTTCAAATAAAATTATTCTCTCCGGTGGCACTGGACCTCTCTCTTTCTCCTGCAGTCCACATTTGATTAGATTAGATTACTTACAGTGTGGAAACAGGCCCTTCGGCCCAACAAGTCCACACCGATCTGCCGAAGCACAACCCATCCTTTCCCCTACATTTACCCCTTTACCTAACACAACGGGCAATTTAGCATGGCCAATTCACCTGACCTGCACATCTTTGGACTGTGGGAGGAAACCGGAGCACCCGGAGGAAACCCAGGGAGAATGTGCAAACTCCACACAGTCAGTCGCCTGAGTCGAGAATTGAACCCGGGTCTCTGGCGCTGTGAGGCAGCAGTGCTAACCACTGTGTCACCGTGCTGCCCACAATGCTATTTAGTCACTGAGTAGCTACAAAAGCAGGTCAGAGACTAGGAATACTGCGGTGAGTAACTCATCTTCTCATTCCCCAATTCCTGTCCACCATGTACAAGACACAAGTTAGGAGTGTGATGGAATACTCTCCACTTGCCTGGACGGGTGCAGCTCCAACAACACTGAAGAAGCTTGACAACATCCAAGACAAACTGCCAGCTTGATTGGTACCACATCCACTGATACTCAGTAGCAGCTGTTTGTATTATCTGCAAGGTACAGTGGGCGGCACGGTGGCACAGTGGTTAGCACTGCTGTCTCACAGCGCCTGAGACCCGGGTTCAATTCCCGACTCAGGCGACTGACTGTGTGGAGTTTGCACGTTCTCCCCGTGTCTGCGTGGGTTTCCTCCGGGTGCTCCGGTTTCCTCCCACAGTCCAAAGATGTGCAGGTCAGGTGAATTGGCCATGCTAAATTGCCCGTAGTGTTAGGTAAGGGGTAAATGTAGGGGTATGGGTGGGTCGCGCCTCGGCGGGTCGGTGTGGACTTGTTGGGCCGAAGGGCCTGTTTCCACACTGTAAGTAATCTAATCTAATCTAATCTAAGTACACTGCAGAAATTCACCAAAAATCCTTAGATGGCACTTTCCAAACCCATGACCAGTGCATTCTCAGACCCTACTCTACTCACTCTACACTCATGATTGTGTAGCCAAATTCTGAACAAATGCCATCTACAAGTTTGTTGATGACACCACTGTGGGCAGATGGGTATCAAACAATGATGAGTTGATACAAAACAATGATACAGAAAGGAGAAAGAGGGCTTTGTGTTGTGGTGCAATGATAACAATGTCTCTCTCCAATGTCTGCAAAACAAACGAACTGATCATTGACTTCAGGAAGAAACGCGTGGAAGTTGAGAGAGTTGGCAGTGTTGAGTTCCCGATAACTGACACCTTGTCCTGGACTTCCTGTATGTAGATGTGATAATCAAGAAGGCACAACATTGCCTCTTCTTCCTCAGGCAGCTTCGTAAATTCAGCATGTCCATCAGACCATCACCACCATTTACAGATGCACCATCGAAAGTATACTGTCCGGGTGCATAACAGCCTGATACGGCAACTGCTCTGCCCGGGACCATAAGAAACAACAGAAGATTGTGTGCAGTCCAGACCACCATGGAAACGAACCTTTCATCCACAGACTCTAGTTACATTTCTTGTTGGCACAGAAAGGTTGCCAAAATCACCAAAGACCCCTCCCACCTGGTAGTACTCTCCAACTAACTCTTCCATCAGGCAGAAGATTTTTTTTAGATTAGGTTACCTGCCGTGTGGAAACAAGCCCTCCAGCCCAACCAGTCCACACCGACCCTCCAAAGAGTAACCCACCCAGACCCATTGCCCTTTGACTGATGCACCTAACACTATGAGCAATTTAGCATGGCCAATCCACCTGATCTGCACATCTTTGGACTGTGGGAGGAAACCAGAGCACCTGGAAGAAACCCACACAGACACGGGGAGAATGTGAAGACTCCACACAGTCAGTCACTCGAGGCTGGAATCGAGCCTGGGTCCCTGGTGTGTGAGGCTGCAGTGCTAACCACTGAGCCACTGTGCCGCCCAACATTTTTTTTTAGCAGAAAACAATACAGAAGTTTAAACACACGCACCAACAGGTTCAAGAACAGTTTCTTCCCTGCCGTTATTAGACTGATGAGTGGACTCTCTAACCTCAAATAATGTTAATCTTGTAAATGCTGATCTTGCATTGCTAACCTCCTGTGCAGTGTAACCTGTATGCCTTGCTCTGTCTAAGCACCCTATTATGATCTGCGTATCCATGTTTGCTATGATCTGCATGTCCTGTTCACAAACAAAGCTTTTCACTGTACTTAAGTACAAACAACTACAATAAATCAAATCACTGAGTAGCTACAAAAGCAGGTCAGAGAATAGGAATATTGTAGTTTGTAACTCACTTCCTCATTCCCCAGTTCCTGTCAACCATCTACAAGGCACAAGTTGAGGGTGTGGTGGAATACTCCCCACTTGCCTGGATGGGTACAGCTCCAACAATACTAAAGAAGCTTGACACCGTCCAGCACAAAGCAGCCCACTTAATTGACACCACAACTACTCCATCCACCACTGATGCTCAGTAGCAGCTATGTGTATTATCTACAAGGTGCACAGCAGAAATTCACCAAAGATCCTGAGACAGCACTCTCCAAACCCATGACCAATGCATTCTCAGCTCCCTGCTGTACTCCCCATACAGTAAGGACTACAATAAATAAAATTAAATCATTTCCATCTGAAAGGACAAGGGCACACTATCATCTGCATGTCCCCCTCCAAACCACAAAATTGAAAATATCTGTGTCATCGCAATGCTTTGGAGATGCCGGTGTTGGACTGGGGTGTACAAAGTTACAAATCACATAACACCAGGTTATAGTCCAACAGGTTTAATTGGAAGCACTAGCTTTCGGAGCACCTCTCCTTCATTAGCTCTTTCAATGCTTGGAATTCTGGAATTCTTTCCAGAAAGGCATTGTGGAACCACCTACGGCACATGAACTGCAGCTCACCACCATGTCCTCAAGGCCAAACAGGGATAGGCAATAAATGCCAATGAATTCCACATCCTGTGAAAGAGTAATAAAAATTAGAAGAATCTGTATGGAAGTTCTACAGGCATTTATTTCAGTGTATTTTCTTTCACTTGGAGCAATTTTACCCCCAATTAATGTCTCAAAATCCAAAGAATAATAAAGTCAGGAACACTACTGAAATGTGCTCGAAGCAACAAAGTGTCCCCTGTGGGACAATAATCTTGTAAAATGAATTTCCCTATCTTCAAAATTACTACCATCAGCAGTTACAGAGGAAGCACCAAATTGGGAAGATATTTGAGGTATGATAACAAACAATTTACCTCAACAAACTTTTAAAAATCCATTTGAATTTTATTCCAAAACAATTTATATAAAATCTTCAGATCTATGAAAACAAAAGTTTGATTTTATAAAAATGAACAAAAGACAGAGAAAGGTCTGGGCCAGACTTTGTTTTGGACTCCATGTGATGCTCTGTTTGGAATGAACAGAAGTGTTTGTGTGTCTTTCAAGTACTAACCTTATAAAATCCCAAATTTGATGCAAAAATATTTCTGTATGGAAAACATTTGCGTTGTAATTTGGTGGCAGTCAATCAACCTGAAAGATTAACTGTTTCTCTCTCTACCGATGCTGCCACACTTATTGAATACTTTCAGCATTTTCAATTTGGTATTTTACCTTTTCAGCACTCATAGGATTTTGCTTATGTGTTAAAATAACATTTTTGCTGAATTTTCCCATGTTCATTTTCCCTGTTGTCCTATTTGAATTAGAAACCAAAAATATTTGATGTAAACTTGGGAAAATGACAGGTGGAGTTTAATCTGGATAAATGCGAGGTGATGCATTTTGGAAGGTGATGCAGGAAGGAAGTATACAGTAAAAGACAGAACCCCTGTTGGCATCAACATACTGAGAGATCTCAGCATACAGGTCCACAGTTCCCTGAAAGTGACATCACAAGTGGATAAGAAGGCATATGTAATAAAAATTGGCAAGTCATGTTGCAGCTGTAAAGAACTTCCATCAAGCCACATTTGGAATATTGTGTATAATTCTGGTCACTTCCAGAAGAATGTAGATCCTTTGGAGAGGATACAGGAATGATTTAGCAGAATGTTGTCCGATCTGGTGGGTATTAGCTATGAGGAGAGATTGGAAAAATTTGGTTTGTTTTGAATGTTGAAGGATGAGGTTGATAGAGGTTTACAAAATTCTGAAAGGCGGGAATTGAATGTATAGCCAGAGTAGCAATGTCAGTTACCAGGGTACATAGGTTTAAGTTTGCCACACACTGCTGGCTTTGCTGGCAATTTGAGCTTGACAATGAGGTCCCAAGCCTAAAGGAAAATCCCACCAATGTGATCAAATCTTGACGTTGTCTTCACTTTGTGCCGCTGACAAACGGGCATTTCAGAGATACAATAAGAGTGTGAGGTACAGCAGTAAATTTGGAATAAGTTGATAGGTTGCAATTTATAGAACATAGAACAGTACAGTACAGAACAAACCCTTCAGCCCACGATATTGTGCTGACCACTGATCTTCATGTATGTACCCTCAAATTTCTGTGACCATATGCATGCCCAATAGTCTCTTAAATGTCCCCAATGACCCTGCCTCCACAACTGCTGCTGGCAACACATTCCATGCTCTCACAACTCTCTGTGTAAAGAACCCGCCTCTGACATCTCCTCTATATTTTCCTCCAACCAGCTTAAAACTATGATCCCTCGTGTTAGTCATTTCTGCCCTGGGAAATAGTCTCTGGCTATCGATTCTATCTATGCCTCTCATTATCTTGTATACCTCAATTAGGTCCCCTCTCTTCCTCCTTTTCTCCAATGAAAAAAGTCCGAGCTCAGTCAACCTCTCTTCATAAGATAAGCTCGCCAGTCCAATCAGCATCCTGGTAAACCTCCTCTGAACCCTCTCTAAAGCATCCACATCTTTCCTATAATAGGGCGACCAGAACTGGGCGCAGTATTCCAAGTGCGGTCTAACCAAAGTTTTATAGAGCTTCAACAAGATCTCACGACTCTTAAACTCAATCCCCCTGTTAATGAAAGCCAAAACACCATATGCTTTCTTAACAACCCTGCCCACTTGGGTGGCCATTTTGAGGGATCTATGTACCTGCACACCAAGATTCCTCTGTTCCTCCACACTGCCAAGAATTCTATCCTTAATCCTGTACTCAGCTTTCAAATTCGACCTTCCAAAATGCATCACTTCGCATTTATCCAGATTGAACTCCATCTGCCACCTCTCAGCCCATCTCTGTATCCTGTCAATGTCCCACTGCAGCCTACACTGTCAGTGACACCTCCAACCTTTGTGTCGTCTGCAAACTTACTGATCCATCCTTCAATCCCCTCATCTAAGTCATTAATAAAAATTACAAACAGTAAAGGTCAAGGACAGAGCCCTGTGGAACACCACTCACCACAGACTTCCAGGCAGAATATTTTCCTTCTACAATCACTCGCTGTCTTCTGTTGGCCAGCCAATTCTGTATCCAGACAGCTATGTTCTCCTGTATCCCATTCATAGTTTAAAGCTGGTTGGAGGAAAATATAGAGGCGATGTCAGAGACAGGTTCTTTACACAGAGAGTTGTGAGAGCATGGAATGTGTTGCCAGCAGCAGTTGTGGAGGCAGGGTCATTGGGGACATTTAAAAGACTCCTGAACATGCACATGGTCACAGAAATTTGAGGGTGCATACGTGAAGATCAGTGGTCGGCACAACATCGTGGGCTGAAGGACCTGTTCTGTGCTGTACTGTTCTATGTTCTATGTTTTTCTGTGAGGCCAGTTATGATGAGGTTGGTGTGGGCATAGCCTTGCTCTAGTCTAACCACTCCACTAGTTGCAATGTCAATTTAAATGTCCTTCCCAGTTATCGATATAACAAATCATATGTTTTCTCTCTATTACCTTCAGAATAAAAAGATCCACCAACTAGGTTTCTTTAATAAATAACAAAATTATTGACTTTTTTAAACAATAATAGCACTGATTTGACAGAAATCCAAAGTTCACAGCACATGGTTTCACATACAAAAGTATAAACATTTAAATATTTTAATGTATAAAAATGGACACAAACTGGTCACTGGAAATAGCCAGGTCTCTGGACACAAACTGGTCATTTGACAGAAGAGTGGTCACTGGGATCAGACGCAAGCTCAACACAGGATAGAGACCGATTACTGGACACAGTCAGTCGACATAGACTGTTCACTGGACACAGTCACTGGATACAAGTGGGTAACTGGACACAAGCACATCACAGGACAGAGACTGGTCACTGGTACAGGCGGGCCTCTGGGCATTAGCCAGTCACTGAACACAGTCACTGGATACAGGTGGGTCACTGGACACAATCACTGGATACAGACCAGTCACTGGGCACAGACTCACCACTGGACGCAGGCAGGTCACTGGACACAAACACATCACAAACACAGAGACTGGTCACTGGTCACTGGTCACAGGCAGGCTACTGGGCACTGTCCAGTCACTGGACTCAGTCACTGGATACAGGTGGGTCACTGGACACAGTCACTGGGCACAGGTGGGTCAATGGATGCACACTGATCACTGAACACAGTCACTGAATGCAAGTGTGTCATTGGACACAGATGGGTCACTGGACGCAGATAGTTATCACTGGGATTTTCAAAAGGTTTTCATTCAGGCACTGTCAAAAGGAAGTCCTCTAGAAAGCTTTAAGATTTTGGATTTTCAGCTCTCATACATGATTCTCTAGAGAGTTTCTCCTAAAGGTAGTCAAGACTGAGCTAGGGGTTATCTATTTATAGACTGCACCCAACATAACTCTAACTCATCACACATGCTCCAATCCTGACAATCATAAACTCAAACATGCAATACTTCATCGGGCTATTCCCTGAAAGATTGGAAATCTGTCAACCCCAGCCTAACTCCAGTACATGTGTATCAATCTGGGATAGAAAATTCCAAACATTCACAAACCTTTGAGTGAACCATTTCTCATCAGCTCAATCCTAAATGATCAGTATGTTATGCTGATACTGTGCCCTAGTGTTTTAAATTTCCCTGGCCCAGGGAAACAACCCCTCAATGACCACATTGTCAAACTGCTTCACGATTTTGTGAGTTTCAATGAGATGCCTTGACCAAGTGGGAGGGAGAAAGAGCAGGAACAATATGAGAAGGAGGCAGGGAATAGGCACCTCAGATTTCCAGAATCTGCAGAACTTTGCTCTCCTCCCTTTTATGAAGGGCAGCTATCTTGAAAAGGGGCAGTCTATCATTGACAGGGACGAGCTATTTTAAAGGGGACAGACTATCTTAAAGAGGTGTAGACCATGGTTGAGATGTACGAAATTATGAGGAGCATAGATAGGTTAGATGAGAAGAAACGTTTCCCTATTTATGGAGAGATCAATGTCCAGGACATAGATTTAAGCTAAGGGACAGGAGATGTGAGGAGAAGCTTGTGAGGATAGTAGAGGCAGAAACCCTCATAGTATTGAAGATGCTCAGGAGATGGGAGAGATAGTAAATGAATATTTTGCTTCAGTTTTTACTGTGTAGAAATAAATGGTAGTGAGAGAACTCAAGGAAGTTCATATTTCAGAAGAGGAAGTTCTGGAGGCCTTAGAAAACATAAAGATGGATAAATCTCCAGGAACTATTATGTATAGGAGAAAGTGAGGACTGCAGATGTTGGAGATCAGAGTCAGGAGTGTGGTACTGAAAAAGCATACCAGGTCAGGCAGCATCCGAGGAGCAGGAGAATCAATTCATTCATGGTGAAGGGCTTATACCCGATACATTGATTCTCCTGCTCCGCAGATGCTGCCTGACCTATTGTGCTTTTCCAGCACCACAATTTCAACTCTGATCATGTGTATCCCAGTACATTGTGGGAAAGTGGCAGAGTCTCTAGCAGGAATATTTGGATCATCTATAACCATGGGTGAGATACAAAGGGCTGGAGGGTGGCTAATATTGTGCTGTTACTTAAGAAAGGCTGTAGAGAAGAAGCCTGGAAACTGTCGATCTGTGAGTCTGACATCAATGTTCGGTATGTTGTTGGAGGTAATTCTGAATGATATGATTTACATGCATTTGGATGCACAGAAATGATTAGCGATCGTCAGCATGCTTTTGTGTGAGAGAAATTGTGTCTCACAAACTTAATGAGTTTATTACGGAAGTTACCAAAACGATTGATGAGGGCAGAGCGATAGACAGTGTTTACTTGGACTTTAGTAACAACTTTGACAAGGTTTCACATGGTAGACTAATTATAAAGTTAAATCACATGGGATTCAATGTAAGCTTGTCAGTAGGAGACAGAGGGTGACAGTAGAGGGTTGTTTTCAGACTGGAGACCTATGACAAGCAGTGTTCCACAGGGCTATGTACTGGATCCACTTTTGTTTGTCATTTATGTAAATGATTTAGATGAGAAGCTAGGAGATATGGTTAGTAAGTTTGTGGATGACACCAATTGATGGTATAGTGGACAGTGAAGAAAGCTAACTAAGACCTTGCTCTGTTGGGTCAATGGGCTGAGGAGTGACAGATGGAATTTAATTTAGACAAATATGAAGTATGGCATTTTGGTAGAACAAAAGAAGGCAAGACTTATACAATTAAAAGTATACATTGGGTAGTGTCATAGAACAGAGAAACTTAGAGGTTCAGGAACATAATTCTTTGCGTGACAGGTAAATTGGGTCGTTAAAAAGGTATATAGCACACTTGCCATCATTGCTCAGACCTTTGAGTATCAGAGTTGGGATGTTGTGTTGAGGTTGTACAGAATATTAGTGAGGTCTCTTCTGGAGTACTGTGCGCAGGTTTGAAGGATATTATTAAACTGGAGAGGGGCTTACTAGAATGTTGCCAGAAATGGAAAGTTTGAATTATAAGGAAAGGCTGGATTGTTTGGGACTTGTTTCACTGGATCGTCGGAAGTTAAGTTCCTTATAGTTTCTAAAATCATGAGGAACATAGATTAGGTGAAGAGGAAAAGTCTTTTTCCTCAGGTGGGGGAGTTCAAAACAAGGGCATACTTTTAAGGTGAGAGAAGAAAGAAGAAAAGGACATGAAGGGCAATTTGTTTACACAGACAGTGTTTAGTGTGTGGAATGAACTGATAGAGAAAATGGTGAATGTAGATACAGTTGCAATGTTTAAAAGACATTTGGTTAAGTACAGGAATAGGAAAGGTTTGGAGGGATATGGGTCAAATGCAGGCAAGTGGGACTAGTTTAGTTCAGGAGCATGGTCAGCGTGGACTAGTTGGACCGAAAGGTCTGTTTTCATGTGCTATGACTCTATGATTCTATGACTGTAGTTCATTTAGATGAACACTTACAATACCAAGGTATACAAGGCCCAGTGTTGAAAAGTGAAGAATGGTTAGATAGGCTAAAGAGCTTTTTTTTGTGTGGAAATCTGTTTGACTTCATGACAGATTATCTTTAAGCAGGACAGGCTTTCTTCAAGAGGACAGTCTATCTTTAAGAGGGGCAGGCTATCTTTAAGAGGTACAGTCTTCTTTTTGAGGGATAGATTACCTTTAAGAGGATAGATCATTTTTCAGAGGGACAGACTATCTTTAAAAGAAACAGTCTATCTGAAATATGGGCTTACACACACACTGTGGCGCCCCCTCTTGAGGATGCAGGAAATCAGCAGCTTGTGTTACACAATGCTAAACATTAAAATCGATCAATTAAGAAGGCAGTACTCAATTTGTGTAGTGTCAACCTCGATAAGAACAGACACACAAGGCGTGATCCTGCATAACCAAAAACTGGAACAATTGAACTTTCCATCTGCGCAAAGTGACCTTGGCCAGTCCCTTTAAAAAGAAAATGTACTTTCCTTTCCTCGGCAATTACATGCATGAATCATAACTACTCAAAGATTAAAGATTTATTCTGGAGTTGTAACATTTTTCACTTCCTTAATTATCTGTTCATCAATCATTCAAAATGTTCCTCAACCTCTAACTAAAATATTCATATTTTACTTCTGAACCTTTCTCAGGCCACATTCCTTTTTAAATGTAAAACCTATGAACTTGTCCAGCAATGACAATAAAGATGAAACAATCAGGGAAGAAATAGAGACAAAATGATTTAGACTATGTGAAGCTATTAAATAGAAACTAAAAGGCATTAATCTCTCAGACTATTTATAGCTGCATAGCTTTGAAGTAGACGATTGATGACCTTTGGCTGAAGTGCAGTGATTTGAGATTTTTCATCTAATCTTTTGGCTTTGGTGTTGTTTTTGCTACGGTTCTGAACATTTCAGAGTGTTTCATGCTTGAGTAGCTGACAGCTCCCGTTGACGACTTTGGGAACAGCCTAAAACATAAACTCCCATTATCCTTTTTTAGGGATTTTGCATCACTTTGTTCTCTTCATGCAAAGGATCGGGAAAGCAGCTGTATTCTCCTTTTAGGGAAGATTTTCAATTTGAGTATGAGGCATTAGTTTCCTTTTCTCTACCTCCCTGCTGATACCATGGTAACATCATTGGCAAGCATACTTGGGTATGTTGATAATACTGTTATCATCCCCCAGAGACTGATCATCTTGTAAAAAGAGATAATATTTCAGCAACTGACAAAAAGAGCCAAAGGGCGACGTTTAACATTTGAAGACTTTTACAGTAACAAAGTAGTAACAGAGAACTAAAGTGGACTGGGAGCAGTTACTTCAAAGAAAGTCTACATTGGAGTAGTGGGAGTCATTCAAAAAGAAAATGGTGAGAGTGCAGGTAAAGTTAAGAGTGGAACCAACAAATCCTTGATGGATTTGTTGAGACGGGTGGAGGATTGGATAAATAAAAAAAGATTGTGGCAGATACCGAGGGTTAAAACATCAGAAGCCTCATTAATGGTGCAATGGACCTTATCAAAATTCAACTTCCTGTTTCACCAAATTTGCCAGAGAAACTGGACACTGGGAATTTTCAACATCAGTGTGGATGCCAGTTCACTGCAAAAGATCGCCATGTTGGACATTGATCATCAACTTCTCAGGGCATAGTCCATGGGCACTACCCATACATGCACAGACATTGACATCTGATATGTACCAGTCTGATAAGAATCCTCATGGCAATGGGGATCCAAGATGGCGGCAACCCAGCAAGTCTGAGTCTATAGTGCTCTTCCCAAGACTTGGGTAAAATGGGTCACCCACCCCCACCACACTCACCAAATCATTCATAATATCTGTTAAATTTAAATAGTTGCTTAGTATTATATCTAAATAGTCTAATATATAGTAAAAATGACCAAAGGGAAGGGAGCCCGCAGCTCTCAACAAGCAGGACCCCCTCCCCCACCCTCTCCCTCTTCAGCTGCAGCAGAGGCATCCACAGCCGCCCCGGGGGACTTACCGACAGTAACAAGCCTTGTGGAGATGATTACCAAGCTGGACGCGAAGATCGATGCCTTCATCGAGGAGTCCCGACGTTGCTGGGAATCACTCTCGGCCGCGCTGCAGAAGCACGGCCGAGACATCCAGGAACTGGAGCGCCGAGTCGGAGGGGCGGAGTTAAAGGCCGCGACCTCGGAGACTGCAGCTCAATCAGCCGCTGATCAGGTCCGGACTCTCGAGCAGCGAGTCCAGACCTTAGAAAATCATATCGATGACCTCGATAATCGAGGTCGTCGAAAAAATATTTGTTTGCTGGGCCTTCCTGAACGGGAAGAGGAAGGCCAGCTCACAGCATTCCTGGAACAGTGGCTGCCACAGCTTTTAAATCTGCATGCTGGATCAGGCCAGGTAAGGGTGGAATGGGCCTACCGGGTCGCAATACGTGGGCCCGGCTCAAACCAGCGCCCACACCTGGTCCTGTTCCGGCTGCAGAGCTATAGGGAGAGGCAGATGCTCCTAGAAGCTTCTAGAAATCTTGGAAAGGTCCCCAAGTCATGATCTATAAAGGAGCCAAGATCATGTTATTTCAGGACTTTCCCCAGCTCTGGTCCGAAAGAGGAAGGCATTCGATGAGGCGAAGAAGCGTTTAAGGGACTTAAATATTCAGTACTCCTTACGCTACCCAGCGACGCTACGCTTTAACCATGAAGGATCCATATATAACTTTGGATCACCAGAAAAGGCTAAGGAATTGTTGGACTCTCTTAGATAAACTGTAAGAGATAGTGGATGTTGGTTTGCATTTCCCCCTACTTTGGTCAATATCACCCCACTTTTTTTTTCTTTTTTCTTACCTTACTGTTTAATATTATCATGGGGAGTGGGGAGAGGGATTTGATTTTCTCTCCCCCACCCCACCCCACTTTGGGGTTGTTTTCTTTTATTATTTTATATATATATATGTGGGTATGTATGTGTATGATATATATAAGTTGGGGTGTTTGGTTAATGTTGGTGGGGGGAGGTGGTTACCTTATTCTATTTTACCTCTGTCTTTAGGAGCGGGGTTGTTTCTCCTTTGTTATTTTGTATTATTATATTTAATTATTACTTGTTGAGGTTGTAATTTTATAGTTATATATTTATATATGGTATTAACATTCCCAAATATATCCAGGTGTTGGTGTGGGCGGGGGTAGGGTGCTTACTGTTAACTCTAGCTTTGTAGTAAACTTGAATTCTCCTCATTTTATTGAGGAGCACCTGGGTCAAGGGTGGGGCATTGGTTGGGAGAGGATAAGATGGACTTTTGGAGAGGAAGTGACGCTCCCTGGGAACAAGGGGGAAAATCTCCACTTAGGTACGTTTTATTTTTTTTTATTTAGAAATAGTTTTTTATTATATTGTTGTGAGTGTATGAGAGAGCCTTTATTTTTGTAAATTTTATATGCTCTATGCTCGGGATGTTCCAGATAGGGTTTCCCCTCCCGAAGGGTCTCGGATTTGCCCAGATGATTATGGTTGATCAGTCGGTTAAGTGGTGCACCTGGAATGTCAAGGGGAGTAATTCGCCAGTCAAAAGGAAGAAAATATTATCAAATCTTAAGAAAGAAAGAGTTGATATAGCTCTCCTACAGGAGACACACCTGTCGGATAAAGAACACTTGAAATTACGACAGGGTGGATTTGATCAGGCATTTTTTTCTTCTTTTAGCTCAAAAAGCAGGGGAGTTGTTATTCTTGTTTGGAAGAATTTCCCTTTCAAAATCCTAAATCAGATAAAAGATGGATCTGGACGATATATTTTGATTAAAGCCCTCATAAATGGAGAGGAATATGGGATTTTAAATTTGTACTGCCCACCGGCACACCCCTTTAAATTTATAACGGAAGCTTTTTCAAAATTGATGGCTCTTGGTGCCCGTCATACAATTATAGGGGGAGACTTTAATTGTATTCTGGGTCCAGAAATAGATAGGATTCCCAAGAGTGCTGCAGGAGTATCTCCCAGATGTAGACAATTGGCGGATCTGAACAAAGAATTAGGATTAGTAAATGTATGGAGATGTCTTCATCCACAGGGCAGAGAGTTTTCTTTCTACTCTAATCCACATAAATGTCATACCAGAATTGATATGTGTTTTGCCCCCTCGATTTTTTAAAATTCCATATCATCCTGTAAAATAGGTACTATAGCAATTTCCGACCACGCTGCTGTATATATGGAAACTAAGGCGATGAACAATGGGACATCCGCTCGGCATTGGCGTATGGACCCCTTCCTGATGATAGATAGTAAATTTGTAAAGTACTTCTCCCAAGAATTTAAAACTTTTTTAGAAATTAATTCAGTTACAGCTAGCAACCCATCAATGATGTGGGAGACCATCAAAGCTTACGCACGAGGTTTGATCATCTCCTATTCAGCGACCCAGAAAAAAATTGAAGGGAGAACAACAGCGTCTGCTCGAAGCTCGCTTAAAAGCAGCTGAAACAGCATACGCTGATAGACCTTTCATTATAAAATTGCAAAGGATTACGGCTCTTAGGACAGCTCTAAACACTACGCTTACTCAAACGGCTAAGAGGGAAATATTATTTGCAAAACGAAGGTTATATGAATATGGCGATAAACCGGGTAGATACTTAGCATTTCTTGCAAAGAAAAAAAAGGCCCCTCAGACTATTACGTCTATCAAGGAAAGTACAGGTATTTTGACTCATGATCATAAAAAGATTAATGCGATCTTTAGAGAATTTTATTCTGAGTTATATAAATTGCAGGACTGTGAAGATAGGACTAGGAGGATGCAGTCATTTTTTAAAACTTTGACTTTTCCGGGCCTAACTCCGGAACAGGTATCGGTCATAAATGCTCCTCTAACAGTCCAAGAAATACTTGATGCAATTAGGCAACTTCAGAGCAGTAAGGCACCTGGCCCAGATGGTTTTCAAGCTGAATTCTATAAAGAATTTACAGAAATATTGGCTGGTCCACTTATGGACATGTATAACTACGCATATAGTCAGGGCTGTCTCCCGCCTTCGCTGAAAGAGGCAAATATCTCTCTTATCCTTAAAAAAGGAAAAGATCCAGAAGATTGTACGTCATATAGACCAATATCCTTGCTAAATGTAGATTTTAAAATCCTTTCTAAAACGTTAGCACTGAGACTAGAAAGGGTACTGCCACATATCATAAAGGAGGATCAGACGGGGTTTATTAAGGGCCGTAGATCATGCAATAATATTAGAAGGGTTTTGAATATGATTCAAGCCTGTCATCAGGGAAAGATAACAGGAGTAATAGTTTCATTGAATGGTCATATTTATTTTACACATTGGAAAGGTTTGGCGTTGGACAGGTGTTTACCAAATGGGTCTCAACATTGTATAGTGATCCCAAAGCATTTGTGGTTACCAATGGATTAGGTTCGGATAGCTTCAGTGTGGGTAGGGGCTGCCATCAAGGATGTCCTCTCTCACCATTGTTATTTACGCTAATAATTGAACCACTAGCAGAAGCTATACGGGGGCTGATCCTAATATAGCGGCCCCGATAATTGGTACAGGTAAACATAAAATTACCTTTTATGCAGATGATGTTCTTTTATTCCTCAGTAATCCCCTGATGTCCGTACCTCGCCTAATCCAAGTTATTAATACATTTAGTGCATTCTCAGGCTATAAAATTATTTTTTCAAAATCGGAGGCTATGCCAATGGGTGGCCTTGCTATGACACCTCACTTAGAGGACGGATCTCTTTTTCCCTTTCGTTGGTCCCTGGAGGGCTTCTTATATTGAGGCATTTTTATTACTCCAGTATTTGGTCAGTTGTATAAGGCTAATTTTGTGCATTTACTGGAAAGGATAAGGCAGGACCTCCAGCAATGGGGAGACCTCCCAATTTCCTGGCTGGGTAGAATAGCACTAATTAAAATGAATATCCTGCCCCGTCTCCTATATCGTATGAGAATTCTTCTGGTGATGCTGCCGAGGATGGCTCTACGTAAATTATATGGCTGGCTGGGTTCCTTTATCTGGAATCATAGACGGCCCCTAATTAAGCTGAAGAAGCTACAGCTTCCACAGGCAAGGGGAGGACTGGACTTCCCAGACTTTAGGAAATATCAGTTAAGTTCCTATTAAGTTACATAGCTGATTGGGTCTTGTCTGATCCACAATCAATCTGGCTGGACATCGAGGCTTCTCAAGTAAAATACCCACTTATTAACCTCTTATTTTCAGACAGAAGGAAAATCATTACAGATCACTGTAAAAACCCCATAATACTAAACACAATTAAGGCTTGGAATATAATATAGCAAAATGAGGGTAATTTACATAAAACATCCCCCCATGCACCGATAGTAGGGGCATGGGGATTCCAACCGGGGTTTACAGATGCCACTTTTAAACTCTTGAGATCCAGGGGTATCTCATGTTTAGGGGACCTATTTAAAGATAGGGTCCTGATGTCTTTTGAACAGCTGCGTCAGAAATTCGGATTACCTAATGGAGACCTCTTTCGATACTTCCAATTTCGAGATTATATACAGAAGAAGGCTACGTTATTAGATAGTCTTTATAAATCAGATAGAGAATGTAATGTCCTACGACCAGTGGGGGTATCCTCCGTCAGTACTATTTATCATTTACTACATGATGAAGTATCGGGAAATATGGACAATCTGCTTAAAACATGGGATCAGGATTTGGGACTAGAAATCTCTATAGAAATGTGGAATGATATTTGGGAAAATGCTAGAAGAATTACTATTGTAACAGAACCCAGGCTATCCAGCTGAAGATACTTCATAGGGCCCATATAGCACCGGTTCGATTGGCAAAATTTAAGGCAGGAGCATCTCCAATGTGTCCCAAATGCAAAATAGAGGTGGGCAGTCTTGTACATTGCCTATGGACTCGTCAGAAGATCCATAGATATTGGACTAAAGTAGCAAGTACCCTGACAGAAATTTTAGGAACGGAAATTAGAGTGGACCCTATATCTCTCCTTTTGGGCTTTTCGAACTTTCCCTCCCTGGACATGTACGGGAAGAGACTATTTTCTATTCTCTCTTTCTGTGCAAGGAAAAATGTTTTGGTGAACTGGGTGGCTGAGGGCCCCCCTGGACTTTCAAATTGGCACAGATTAATTATGGAATGTATTCCCCTTGACTTTCCAACAAATATAGTGCACCGAAAGACTGAATTATTTTATAAAATATGGCAGCCCTTCTTGAATTACATAAATACAGATATTTCGGCTATCCTAACAAGGGCTTTTATTTAATGGAGATTACAAACCTGGCTGCTCCGGGGCCTCTTAGGAGAGGAATCCCGCACGAATACGGGTTTTATTACATTTGATGTTAACACATTCTGAGCATGTAAGAGACTTAAATACACACTCTGGTTAGTTGTAGGTTAGATTAGTAGAAAGTTAAGTTTTGTTTTTTTTCTATTTCGGTATTTTTTTTTCCTTTGTTAAATTTTGACTATTGTATATTTGATTTAATTGTATATCAATGTTTGTATTTGAGAGTTTTGTTTATTTTTGTAAACTTGTAAAAATGTTACATTTCTAATAAAAAATCTTAAAAAAAAAGAATCCTCATGGCACATCCCAATCCGCTTATAATGTTTTCTGTCCTTCAGTGCTGCACCTTGAGCTACACTAGTAACTCTTATTATAATGCTGCAGCAAGGACTCTGGGTGCTCAGGGACACACACTCAGCTCATTAACTGGGCCAGATTACGTCTCCAGATCTTCACTCACTGTCATAGCATCCTTAGAGTGTGGAAATCGGCCCATCAAGTTCACACCAACTCTCCAAAGAGCAGGACACCTGATCCCTGTAACCCTGCCAATTCACCTAACCTGCACATCTTTAGACTATGGTAGGAAACTAGAGCACCTGGAGAAAACCTACATAGGCACAGGAAGAATGTGCAAACTCCACAAAGCCAGTTGCACAAGGGTGGAATTGAGGGAGCAGTGCTAACCATCCTCCTCTCTCTACAAGGATCTCAGTGGGTCTCTCTCTCTCTCACTGTATCCTCTAGTCGTTAGTTACCTTCTCCCCAGCCCCAACACCCCCCTCCCCATTTATCTCTCAACCCCCTGACCCACAAGCCTAATTTCTGACAAAGGGCTAATGCTTGAAACGTCGATTCTCCTCCTCAGATGCTGCCTGACTGGCTGTGCTTTTCCAGCACCACACTCTTGGCTCTGATCTCCAGCATCTGCAGTCCTCACTTTTTCCATTGAGCCATCATGCCACCTCATAGTGTTCACGCATTCTGAGCCTTCTTGCTTGCTCACAGCATCCTCGCCTTGTCTTGTTGTGCCAGTGATACCAGGCTCCAAGTATTGCTGTCTTGTCATGCTGTTTAATGCAGACACAGAGCCACAAAACTGTTTTTCAGCAGCCCTCAGTCAAGCAGAGTAAAGAGTTGTCAGTCCAGGATCCTTCACAGGACATCAAGATCAGCCTGAGCATGGTCAGTCACAGGGCCAGTCAGATTCAAAATGCCATTTATGCAAAGGGTGTGGACTTGAATGTTGGGCATCTCAGTCTTTCTGTTTGCTGTTTTTCTTGAAAGGGGAGAGAGAGAGAGAGAGGCTGCTATTACAGAAGATGAAAGTGAATGGCACAGCTGTTTCTGTTGGTGCAGGTGGACAGGTGTTAAAGCAAGTGAGTAGGCAGCACAGAGGGTATGCAGGGTTAGTGGTGTTGTTGGCAGGGGTAGGTGCGAATGAGTGAGGGAAGTTGGTGAGGGCAGTGGTGAGAGTGGCAGAGAATGAGCCTTGGTAGGAAGTGGGTGCAGTAGCAGAGAGAGAGTGAGTGTGAGGTATCAGACAGAATGTGATGATATCTCTGCTGGCAAAGTGGAGAAGGTCATTGACCATCTTTCCAGGGTTCCGGGCATTCCGCCAGATGCCTGAGACTGCATTGCCCTGACATGAGTGGCACCCTCTGAGCAGGCGGGCATGCTTTAATGTCATGGTTGCCACTGCCAATCCTGGAAGAGGTGGGCATTCCACCTGTACACTACCCCATCTATCAGGACCTCCATATCTCTGTCCATGAAGTAGGATTCAAATTCCCTTTGGCTGCCGTATCGAGGACAAACATCAGGAATTGTGCAGGGCAGCTTCGGAAAGTTTGTGTGCATGATAGCCTTTTCACGATAGCACAGGTTTCACAGAACCAGTGCAGAGTTCTTCCAGTAATGGCATGTGGTGAGGCTCATAGGGAATATAAAGATAATGTTTTTAATCGTGGGTATTTGGAACTCACAGTATGAAGAGGTAGGTGTAGGAACCATTATAACATTTCATAATTAGTTCAATGCTCACTTGAAAGGCCATAAATGGGAAGTGTGACTAGAGTAGATAGGAGGTCAATGATTGGCTTGTGCATGATGGGCTGAAGGACGCCTTTCTGGGCTGCAATATTCTATGGACTGAATTCTACTTCTTTTTAGCCAAGTTCTATCAAGCTTTTTGGAGCATTTTCACAGCGAGGCCTAGTAGTGTTTTGTCCAAAGCATTTGATAAGATTGGGATAGAACTGTGGATGGCATAGCTGCTCAGTGGTTAACACTGCTGCCTCACAGCACCAGGGACCCAGATGCAATTCTATCCTTAGGCTACTGTCGGTATGTAGTTTTCATATTCTTCCTGTATCTGCATGGGTTTCCTGTCACAGTCCAAAGATTGCAGGTTAGGTGGATTGGCCATGCAAAATTACCCATAGTGTCCAGGGATGTGTGGGTAGGTTGAGTTAGCCATAGAAAATATAGAATTACAGGGATGGGGTGGATCTGGGTGGGATGCTTTTCAGAGTGTTGGTGTGGACTTGATTTCCACACGGTAGGGATTCTATGATTCTAACCTGATGTGGGACACTATAGGGGTGGGGTCGATAATTAAAGAGGCACATGTGGTAAGATTCAATGGGAAAATCCGCAATGACTGGCAGGGTTTTCACTTTCCGATAGCATGGTAACTGGACTACAGAGTACTGCAGCTGTGGCTTAACTAATGTTACATACTGCTCCATCATAATGTTCTCCATCATAGTTATACTCTTGTATTCAGTGCCTTGACTAATAAAGGCAGTTATCCCATATGCCTTCTTTATCACCTTCCCAGCCTGTCCTGATGCCCTCAAAGATCTACTGATATGCACACTAAGATCCCTCTGATCCTCTGTACTTCCTAGAGTCCTACCGTACTCCCTTTCCTTGTTAGTCTTACCAAATTGCATCACCTCACACTTTTCAGTATTAAGTATCTTTTTCCACTCTCCAGCCCAATTACCTGCTTATCTGTATCATCCAGTAGTCTAAGGTTTTCCTCTCACTGTTTACCACACCAAAACCTTTAAACTTACAAGTTATGCTGCCTACATTCCTTAATATAAAGAGTAAACAGCAAGGGACCCAGCACCAATCTCTGTGGTACATTACTAGGCAAAGGCCTCCATTCACAAAAACAGCCTTAGCCTGTCACGGTCTGCTTTCTGCCACCAAGCCAATTTTGGTTCCAATTTTCCAAATTGCCCTGAATCCCATGAGTCCTTAATATCTTGACCAGTCTCCCTTGTGACATCTTCTCAAAAGCCTTGGTAAAGTCTGTGTGAACTACATCCACTGATGACAGAAGAGGAGCGGGTAAGATGAAGACCTTCACAAAAACAAGAAGATTTTTCTGGTCTATACTCATGCCGGAGTCAGGATAAAATAAAAGTAAGGGTTTAAAATGTATACAGTTAATGAGTACCTGAGGAGCTCAGGCCCATGGTGTGCACATCCTGCACTACAGGTCATTCTGCTATAATGCATGCTTTATGAATGAATTATAGATATTATTTGGATAATATGAACTTTCTACTGAATGGGTATAGAGATTTTCTATCAGTGGTCTTCTACAATGCGATTTTCTATTGTGGTTTTTCACAGCACAATATCACATGAGGTTACAGAGGAACACAACTGCCACATTATAGAAGAATGACCTGAATGTGGAGAATCCTACACACTTTGATGGTTCTGGATGACCATGTACAGGATGTGCCACAGCTGCAGCAACATGAGATCTGGACTTTGGAGCTTGAAAGCTGGGAGGCCAACAAGGCATTCATGAGTCTGGCAAGTTCATGGATCATATATTTCAGAATGTGGTCACCCCACAGCTTAAGAAAGGCCAGGGAGAGAAGGAATAGGTAACCATCACAGAGAGAAAGGTGATTAGGCAGGGAATGAGGAAATTCCCCGAGTGCATCATACTTACAAACAGTTTCTCATCCTTAGAAATCAGTGAGAGTGATGATTCCTATGTGCAGGCCAGCCATTGGACTACGGGTGCTCCGAGAGGGGCGAAGAAAGACGTTTGGAAATGGCGATAGTGGTTACGGATTTGTTAGTGAGGAGAGCAGCCATGTATGGGTCCTTAGGATGGTATGTGTCCTCTTGATGGCAGGCTTAAAGGTGTCGCAGAACCACTACATTTTGAAAGGGATGAGTGAACAGCCAAAGGCCATGGTCCACATTAGGAACAATGGCATAGAAAGAAAGAAATGAGGTCCTGTCAGCAGACTTTAGGGAGCTAAGTAGGAAATTGAAATACCAAAGGTAGTAATCTCCAGACTTTTTTTTTTACTCATTCCTAGAGGGCAGTTAAGAGTCAACCACATCACTGGTCTGGAGTCACATGTAGTCCAGACCAGTAACGATGGCAGTTTCCTTCCCTAAAGGACTTTAGTGAACCAGATTGGTTTTCCCCAACAATGGTTTCATGATTATCATCAGATTCATAATTTCAGATTTTTATTGAATTCAAATTCCAACATCTGTCTTGGCGGGATTCAAACCCAGGTACCCAGAACATTACCTAGCTCTTTGCATTAACAGGCCATCCACTAGGCCAGTTCCTCCTGAACAGAATTACTCCTATTGCTAAACTGTACTGAGTATAGCAAATACAGGCTTGGAGAGTAGGTGCAAGAGGAAAGATTGAGTCTAAAAGCATTGGGACCGCTTCTGGGGAAGTGGGACCTGTTAAAGTCAGACAGTTCCATCTGAAGAGGAACATGACAAACATCCTCTTAGGGAGGTTTGATAATGCAATTGGGATTTAAACTACACTGGCAGGGTGATGGGATCCTGTCAAGTAGTTCAGTGGAGAGAGAGGCTGAGGTGGATTAAAAGTTAAAAGGTCGAGTGAGTTTGAAAGGAGACGGAAACACAAACTAGTTAAGAAAGGACTAAGTGTTGCAAGACTAAATGGAATATATTTTAATGCAAGGAGCCTGAGAAATAAGACAGACAAGCAGATGCAAGTATGATGTCATAGCTATGACTGAGACTTGGCCGAAAGATGGGCAGGATTGGCAGCTCAACATTCCTCATTCTAGGGTATTCAGGGAAGTTTGAGGAGGCACGGGTTATGCAATATTGATCCAAGAATGAATTATGGGAGTGAGGAGGGATCAAACCTCAGAAGAATCATCAAAGGTGATGTTGCAGCTGTACAGGACCTTGGTAAGGCCACATTTGGAGTACTGTGTGAAGTTCTGGTTGCCTCATTTTAGGAAAGATGTGGAAGCTTTGGAGAGGGTGCAGAGGAGATTTACCATTATGTTGCCTGGAATGGAGAACAGGTCATACGAGAATACGTTGCGAGTGCTAGGCTTTTTCTCAATGGAACTGCGAAGGATGAGGGGTGACTTGACAGAGATTTATAAGATGATCAAGGGAATCGATAGAGTAGACAGTCAGAGACTTTTCCCTCGGGTACAACAGAGTGTTACAAGGGGACATAAATTTAAGGTGAAGGGTGGAAGGTATGGGGGGATGTCAGGGGTAAGTTCTTTACCCAGAGAGTAGTGGGAACATGGAATGCGCTGCCTGTGGGAGTGGCAGAGTCAGAATCATTGGTTACCTTTAAGCGGCAATTGGATAGGTACATGGATAGGTGCTTAAGCTAGGACAGATGTTCGGCACAACATTGTGCCCCGAAGGGCCTGTTCTGTGCTGTATTGTTCTATGTTCTATGTCCTAAATCAGGCCTTTTGGATAGAAGTGAAAAACACAGCAGGGACAAACATGCTGCACCCCGAAATAATCCCAGCAAGATCAAGGTTGAAATGTGTAATCAACTTCAGAGGTATAAGGCTATTAAGGTAGTAATAGTAGATATTTCAAATATCCAAATAGTAACTGGGATAATTTCTGTATGCAAGGTGAGGTGGGAACAAATTGTTAAATTGCATTCAATAAAACCTTTTTAACCAGAATGTAGGAAACCCAACAAGGAAGAGGTGGTTCTGGACTTTATATTCAAAAACAAACCTAAGCAGATGGAGGCACATCAGTTGGGAAAAAGTTTCCTGATGAAGGGCTTATGCTCGAAACGTCGAATTCTCTATTCCTGAGATGCTGCCTAACCTGCTGTGCTTTGACCAGCAACACATTTGCAGCAGATGATGACCATAACTCAGCTAGATTTTGGATTACTATGGAACAGATAAGGATGGACTGGAATAAAAATTCTAGACTGGGAAAAGGCTAATTATACAAAGATTACGAAGATCATTTGACTGTAAGCAACTACTTACAGGTAAAACATTGTTAGAGAAGTGGGAGACATTCAATGAGGAAATAAAAAAATGCACAGGACAAATATATTCACACAAAGAGAAAGGGTAGGACAAAGACCAGGATCCCTGGATGTAAACTGATGCAAAATTTAGGATTAAGGGTAAAAGAAAAGTTTATGGCAGAGTCCTTCGAGGGGCATAAAAATATAGGGCTGAACTTCTAAAAGAAATGAGAGTGCATGAGATGGTGTTGGCAGATTTAAGTGGTTTTTCAGTGTTGATGAGGGTATTTTCCTACATGGACTTGTTAAGGCTTTTGATATAGTTTAAGATGGTTCTGTGACTGGAAGCATGTTTCCAGTGGGTTTCTGCAGTCCCCAGTTCTGGTGTGCTCACTCTTTGTGATATACATTAATAATTTGGACTTAAATACATGAGGTATGATCAACGACTTTGTGGATATTATAAAAATTGGTAGGGAGGTAAATAGTGAAGAGGAAAGCCATAACTTCATAATGGATTGATGAAGTAGACAGATTAGTGAGAAATGGCTTCTCAAGCCAGAGAAGCAATGCACTTAGAGTCATAGAGTCATAGAGATGTACAGCATGGAAACAGACCCTTCAGTCCAACCCATGCATCCCACCTGCCAACACCCGCCCATATCCCTCCAAACCCTTCCTATTCATATACCCACCCAAATGTCTCTTAAATGTTGCAATTGTACCAGCTTCCACAACATCCTCTAGCAGCTCATTCCATACACATACCACCCTCTGCATGAAAAAGTTGCCCCTTAGGTCTCTTTTATATCTTTCCCATCTCACTCTAAACCTTTGCCCTCTAGTTCTGGACTCCCCCACCCCAGGGAAAAGACTTTGTCTATTTATCCTATCCATGCCCCTCATAATTTTGTAAACCTCTATAAGGTCACCGCTCAGCCTCCGACGCTCCAGGGAAAACAGCCCCGGCCTGTTCAGCCTCTCTCTGTAGCTCAGATCCTCCAACCCTGGCAACATCCTTCTAAATCTTTTCTGAACCCTTTCAAGTTTCACAACATCTTTCCAATAGGAAGGAGACCAGAATTGCATGCAATTTTCCAACAGTGGCCTAACCAATGTCCTGTACAGCCGCAACATGACCTCCCAATTCCTGTACTCAATACTCTGACCAATAAAGGAAAGCATACCAAACGCCTTCTTCACTATCCTATCTACCTACGACTCCACTTTCAGGGAGCTATGAACCTGCACTTCAAGGTCTCTTTGTTCAGCAACACTCCCTAGGACCTTACCATTAAGTGCATAAGTCCTGCTAAGATCTGCTTTCCCAAAATGCAGCACCTCGCATTTATCTGAATTAAACCTCATCTGCCACTTCTCCACCATTGGCCCATCTGGTCCAGATCCTGTTGTAACCTGAGGTATCCCTCTTCACTGTCCACTGCACCTCCAATTTTGGTGTCATCTGCAAACTTACTAACTGTACCTCTTACGCTCGCATCCAAATCATTTATGTAAATGACAAAAAGTAGAGGGCCCAGCACTGATCCTTATGGCACTCCACTGGTCTCAGGCCTCCAGTCTGAAAAACAACCCTCCACCACCACCCTCTGTCTTCTACCTTTGAGCTAGTTATGTATCCAAATGGCTAGTTCTTCCTGTATTCCATGAGATCTAACCTTGCTAATCAGTTACCCCATGGGGAACCTTGTTGAACGCCTTACTGAAGTCCATATAGATCACATCTACTGCTCTGCCCTCATCAATCTTCTTTGTTACTTCTTCAAAAAACTCAATCAAGTTTGTGAGACATGATTTCCCACGCACAAAGCCATGTTGACTACCCCGAATCAGTCCTTGCCTTTCCAAATACATGTACATCCTGTCCCTCAGGATTCCCTCCAACAACTTGCCCATCACCAAGGTCAGGCTCACTTGACTATAGTTCCCTGGCTTGTCTTTACTGCCCTTCTTAAACACTTGGGTAGGGCTATGAAGGTAACAAGCACATTATGTATGGTATGTAGCTTTAAAGGACTGAAGATCAGAGGGGCTTGGTTGTGCATACCCACAGCTATCTGAGGGGAGTACAGCAGGTAGAATCAGTTGTCAGGAAAGGATTTGGGATGCTTGCCTTTGTTAACCAAGGCAAAGACTACAACAGCAGGGGAGATTATACTGTATTGAGCTGTGTAAAATTCTATTTCGGCCACAATTGAACTGCTATGTTCAGTGCTCGGCACCACATTATATGAAAGGTATGATTGCACTAGAGGTGGGGAGTGCAGAGGAGGTTTACTAGGATTAAGTTGGCTAGGTTGACTACTAGATTTTAGAACAGACAAAAATTTATTCAAAAATTACACAATGAAACACAAAGAACAGAATAATGAACCCCTACAGAACTCAACCTATCCAACTAGACTTAATTGTGCTGTTTCGCATATACACAACAGTCCCAATAAGCAAATTCCCTTTAAAACCCAGTATAAATGGAACACATGCTTACAGGCTGAAGTTGAAGGGCAGAAAAGAGAGAGTTTCCACACAACTCCCTGTTGAACTTCCCAGTTCAGGACTGCTCAGCTCAGCTAAAGAGCTGACTACTCCCTTTCATTATACAGGTCACTTCTAAAACAAAAGCTTTTCAAAATCTTTTTCATCTCTGTACCAAACCAGACTGATAGGAGCCTGCCTCAGTTTATTACCCCTCTGAAAAAAATCAAGGACAGAGTTTCTTTGAGCTAAGGAACAACTTTCAGAAAAGAAGGGTATAGTCATTGCCTGACATTTGTGTGGCATAAATGTTACCTTCCACTTGTCAACCTGAGCCTGGATATTGTCCAGGTCTTGTTGCATTTGAACATTAACTGCTTTGGTATCTAAGGTGTTGTGAATGGTGCTGTACAATTTGCAATCACTAGTGAACATCCTTTTTTCTGACCTTTTCATGGAGAGAAGGTCATTGATGAAGCAGCTTATGATGGTTGAGCCTAGGATGATACCCTGAAGAACTCCTACAGAAAGGTCCTTGATCTGAGATGACCTTCAACAACTAACAACCACAAACATCTTCCTACACCCGATGTATAAGTCCAACCAATGGAGATTTTCCCCCCAGTTCCCATTAATTCCAATTTTGCTAAGGTTCTTTGATGCCATATAATGAGGTCAGGAGCTGAGTGGCCCTAAGGGAACCCCAGCTGGGTGTCACTGAGCAGGTTATTGCTCAGCATGTGCTCTTTGATTGATGCTGTTGATGATACCCTCCATAATTTCACTGATGATTGAGAGTAGACTGATGGGGCACTAATTGAATGGGTTATATTTGTCCTACTTTTGGTAGACAGGACACACCTGGGTAATTTTCCATGTTATCAGGTAGATGCTCGTGTTGCAAGTGTACTGGAACAGCTTGGCTAAGGAGGCACCAAGTTCTGGAGCACAAGTCTTCAGTACTATTGTTTTCTTGGAGTAAGGGTTGCTGCACTGAGATCTCAAAGACATTTACAAGATTATAAATTGGTTAGAAAGGCCTTTTTCCCAGACCTGGTTGGGCCAAAAACAAAGGAGCACAGATTTAAGGTTGAAAGCTAAGAGGAGAGGTGATTTTTCACTTGAAGGGTGGTGGGAGACAAGAAATCATTGCCTGAAAGCGTGGTTGAGTCAGAAACTCTGGTAATAATTGGAAGCACCAGCTTTTAGAGCACTGTTCCTTCATCAGGTGGTTGAAGGAGAGCGGTCCGAAAGCTAGTGCTTCCAATTAAACCTGTTGGACTATAACCTGGTGTTTGTGATTTTTAACTTTGTCCACCCCAGTCCAACACGGACCCCTCCAAATCATGGTAATAATTAAGTAGTATTAAGATATCGATTTGTCATAGTCTCCAAATTATGGGTCAAAGCTGGAAAATGGAATCAGCATCATCAGCTCTTTGTCAATTAGCATGGGCATGATAGGCAGAATGATCTCTTTCTATGCTGTAAACATCTACATGTCTCTGAGGATTTTCACACCGCATCTGTACTTAGAACAGCATGACTATGGCAGAATTTAGAGTAGGGCCATGGTATCTCAACTGTATCACGCTATGGAGGAAATCTGTCAATTCTAGTCTGACAACTGGAATGGAGATATTGCTTCCCAATTACAGTCAGTGATTTAACACAATTTCTGATGTGGTTGGGAGGAGCAGGCTCAGAATGTCAGAAGTCCAAGTTCCATTTGCTCTTAGCTCAAGTGTGATCTTAATGCTGCAGTGTAATGAAGCTCAGAGCTGGCATCTTTTTGGTGAGTACTTGAATTGTTGTCCTGTTTGCCATTCAGCAAACCTAAAAGCCTAGTTAGTTTTTCTCCTTTACCTTCACCCTCTGCAGTAAATTACTTGGGCTATTTATTTTGTTACTGCTTCTGGGACATAACTTCAATGAAAAAATAATAGGGGGCAAAATCTTGTATCTTTCCCAATGGACAATTTGGCAATGGGACATTTAATCAAGTGGTACAAGGATAGGTCAGGGTCTTTATCACCTTGGCACCTCTACTCCAATGAAGTCTGTAGTGGGTAGGCCTGAGGACGTCTTTCCTGCACCATTACACTGAGGGCTCTGGAGTGGACAATTAACTCCCATTTAGCCACATCCCACCTTCACTGATCAATGTAACAACAGGAAGAGAGCTTGCAAAACAGCAGGCATGACCAGCACACCCTGGTGAAGGGAGACAGCATTTAGAAAGTGCCTTTCACACCATTAGAACATTTCATCGTGCTTCATAATCAATGAATTATCTTTCAAAAATACGATCACTTGCTGCAATCTTGTGAAGGCAATGGGAGTCTCAGCAGTGTGCTGGAAGGTCAGTGACATGCTTGGGTTTTCTCTTTCTGAGAAGCTTTTGGCATCTTGAGCACATTTAATGACTTGACAGGGCAGGGACATGCTCCTGGGGTGGGGCCAGGCTGATAGCCAGCAAGGTAAAAACAATGACTGCAGATGCTGGAAACCAGATTCTGGATCAGTGGTGCTGGAAGAGCACAGCAGTTCTGGCAGCATCCAACGAGCAGCGAAATCAACGTTTCGGGCAAAAGCCCTTCATCAGGAATAAAGGCAGTGAGCCTGAAACATGGAGAGATAAGCTAGGGGAGGGTGGGGGTAGGGAGAGAGTAGCATAGAGTACAATGGGTGAGTGGAGGAGGGGATGAAGGTGATAGGTCAGGGAGGAGGGGGGGGGAGTGGATAGGTGGAAAAGGAGCTGGGCAGGTTGGAAAAGTCCGGACAAGTCATGGGAACAGCACTCCAGTTGACTCCTGTCTTTCCTACATCATTCAACACAATAAATCTGGGAATAAAAGAGAGACTTGGATTTTCCCGGTACCTTCCACAACATAAAGCCATCCTTGGGTACCCACAAAGTACTTTTAAAGTGGAGCCAGGTTCTAAAGGAAACCTAGCAGATGACATTGCAGAAATAGGAATGAGAGAATGTGTTCATCAGTTTTTAATGATATTTCTTGATCGAAGGCCAAGAAAACGCCACCTGTTCATTTTGATGCTATGGAATCTTTTTGCATCTAGCTAATAAATTGAATTAGCTTTACAGTCACATGTACTCAGATAAGTACAGTAGAAAGTTTACAAGTCAGCACTTTCAGGTACAGATTCTTGGGTACAAGTTCTTAGGAAAATAATTAGAAAAGTAAAGAAATGAAAAGTCCAGCATTACAGATCATAGAAATAAATTAGAAAAGCATAGAAATAAAAAGTTCAGAACAGCAGTTTTTCAACCCAGTTCACGCCAGCACCTAGCCTCCGGTCCACACTGGGCCTTCTACCCAGGCTATGTTGGGCTTCACCTTGAGGCTCACGAGGGCGGGAGAACACTCTGGAATCATCTCAATACTGGAAGTCCATGCTGAGGTCACGCCAAGCTGAGAGGCTACCACACCAGCTGGGTGTAACCCAGCTTTGTCAACCTAAGTGGGTCACTTGGGCTGCCTGCAACATACATTTCTCCCTCCTGAGGAGTACCCCCATCTCGGAGAAACATTTAAACATTATGCCCATGTTCTCTGAACACTCTTTAGTGGTCATCCTGGTGATTAGCCGATCATGCAGATAAATGGCGACCAGTGATAAACCTCATGAAATGTTACTCCATGTTACTGGAAAATGGGACAAGCAGATGATAGTCCAAATTGGTATTAATTGGCATTAGTTGTAACATAATTCTGGGAATCCTCATCTACCACAATCCAAGTACACATGGCTCAGCTTCATGAAGGACAGCCACACCCTACCAATTTTGCATAAAAATCCTTTACGCGGGGGACTGGGTATCTTTTCTGTCAAACAAGAAGTAGTTCCCGATTTATTAAAATCCTCATTTATTTAAAATCCTCATAAAGATGAACCAAACTGTATAATTCTATGACTCTATGAGTTCTGCCTCTACTTTTGCGGGGCAGACCTTGCAAAATTGTGGAACAGCTTCCTGGTCAACTTGCAAGGTGGTCTAGGCTCCTTGGATAGTCTCTAGACCTCCTTGACAAACTCCCATGTAGTTATTTAGGACATCACTCAGGCTGCCATTTTCTAATTGAAAAATGTAGAGCTGATCTAGGTGAATCTCTCTCAACCAATTTTGTCCCATCAAGCTTGGGCCCAAGCCTTTTACTACAAACAGTGGCAGACTGAACCAGCTGCTTCTCATGAGAGAATGGAATCAAATTTGTCCCCTTAATGTGTAGCATATGTTCTCAGTCTAGCCAAGGTCTTGTGCAAACTTAAGCATTGGAGTCCAGAGTGAATTTTGTTAAAAGCTAGTTCTATGATCACTGAAATTGCTGCACCAGTATTGACCTCCTTTAGAACTGGATGACCATTTACCCAGATATTTATTTTAATTCCTGTATATGTGGATGTCCACACCCACAGATTCCTCTCCTGGCTAGGCCGGAGCTGGTGTCTGGTCTCTGACTGTCCTCTGAGTGTCAAGGGTCTGGAGTTGTATTTTCCTCAACTGACTGTGGTACTGTTGTTGTGAGCTGCTCGCCAGATTGTGCACACAAAATTTCTGAGGTTAACATTTTCCATTCCAACCCCACAGACGGGCATCTGAGCTGCTGGGTGTATAGGAGTCAGCTTTGCTGTTGCTGCCTCTGAAGACCCCATGCCCTCACCCCATGCTAAGGAGCCACAAATTTCTCCACAGTTGTTATCACTGCCTTCCCCCAGGACCAGTCCTGCTCTTCTTTTGTGAGCACTAGCATCTCTCCTGTTAGGGGGTGGGGAGCCTAATGTTGGTTGTCCCTATATTTGCACACATTCTCTCGGCCCTTCTCCTAGCATTAGATAAAGGGAAGGATTGAATGGGGTGAAAGTGGGTGCCACAGCTATAACTGCTGGTATAGGTGATCAAAGGTAGGGAGGTGCCCTGAGCGAGAAAGTAGGCAGTGCATGTCAAGTTAGTGATGTGAGGGAATAAGCTGCAGGCAATGTTGAAAATGGCAGAAAGTGAACTTTGTTAGGAGATGGGTGCAGTAGCAGAAAGAGAGAGGGTGAAGTACAAGATGATTAGGGGTTTACAAGATGATTAGGGGTTTACAAGATGATTAGGGGTTAAGATAGGGTTGACCATGAGAACCTTTTTCCACGTATGGAGTCAGATATTACGAGGGGGCATAGCTTTAAATTAAGGGGTGGTAGGTATAAGGACAGATGTTAGGGGTAGATTTTTCATGGAATGCCCTACCAGTAACAGTGGTGGACTCTCCCTCTTTATGGGCATTTAAACAGGCATTGGATAGGCATATGGAGGATAGTGGGCTAGTGTAGGTTAGGTGGGCTTGGATCGGTGCAACATCGAAAATGCGCTGTATTTTTCTATGTTCTATGTTCTATGTTCTATTGAAGAGATTGAGGCACTTACCTTGGTAGAGTGGAGAAGGTCATGCACCTTGTTGATGGTCCTACTGTGTATTTCTCCAACATATTGATACAACACCAGTCCAGGCGATGACCTCAGACCAGGCAGACGGCATCTGGTGTTGTGGCCCTCTCTGCTGGTCCTCTGTGAAGAGGACTCATCTCCTTTGTACTGCCCATTCCAACCAGACATCCAGATCCCTGTAAGAGAATTGCAATACCATCTTCCCCTTCTCCAACATGTACATATATGGCTTTCAATGAGCAGGGCATCTATGAAATGCCAGTATTCATCATGGTACATCACAGGGCTTTTAAAAATGGCACAAGGGGCAAGAATTGCTTGTACGTATGGGGATGTACACTGATGGTGAACCACTCTGGGAGAGGCAATTAGTAAGATGCATTTGGAATCAAACAGGAGGGATACCATGGGGTGGGTTAGGGAGTTAGTAAGGTAAAAAATAATGACTGCAGATGCTGGAAACCAGATTCTGGATTAGTGGTGCTGGAAGAGCACAGCAGTTCAGGCAGCATCCGAGGAGCAGTAAAATCAACGTTTCAGCCAAAAGCCCTTCATCAGGAATAAAGGCAGAAAGCCTGAAGCGTGGAGAGATAAGATAGAGGAGGATGGGGGTGGGGAGAAAGTAGCATAGAGTACAATAGATGAGTGGGGCAGGGGATGAAGATGATAGGTCAGGGAGGAGGGTGGAGTGGATAGGTGGAAAAGAAGATAGTCAGGTAGGACAAGTCATGGGGACAGTGCTGAGCTGGAAGTTTGGAACTGGGTTGAGGTGGGGGAAGGGGAAATGAGGACACTGTTGAAGTCCACAATGATGCCCTGGGGTTGAAGTGTTCCGAGGCGGAAGATGAGGCGTTCTTCCTCCAGGCGTCTGGTGGTGAGGGAGCGGCGGTGAAGGAGGCCCAGGACCTCCATGTCCTTGGTAGAGTGGGAGGGGGAGTTGAAATGTTGGGCCATAGGGCGGTGTGGTTGATTGGTGTAGGTGTTCTGGAGATGTTCCCTAAAGCGCTCTGCTGGGAAGCATCCAGTCTCCCCACTGTAGAGGAGACCGCATCGGGAGCAACGGATACAATAAATGATATTAGTGGATGAGCAGGTAAAACTTTGATGGATGTGGAAGGCTCCTTTAGGGCCTTGGATGGAGGTGAGGGAGGAGGTGTGGGCGCAGGTTTTGCAGTTCCTGTGGTGGCAGGGGAAGGTGCCAGGATAGGACGGTGGGTTGTAGGGAGGCGTGGACCTGACCAGGTAGTCACAGAGGGATGGTCCACCCCCATCATGGCCACTCCCACAACCACTTCCATCCTTCACAATTCCTCATGCATCACATGTGACATCACTTCCACCCCTCACATTATTGCTGATGTCACACGCTCAGTGACTTCCGCCACCCCTACTGCCATGTCTGCCACCATTTCCACCCCCACCAACGCCACTCACCTGCATTCTGCTGACATGCCCCCCACATATCCCACTGTCACCATTCCCGGCCCCCAGAACCCTGAGGGGAACACCACCCCTGTCATGACTCCATCCCCATTCCCCCCACCATCACACCCACTCCAGTTACTGGCTCTGCCCCACTCTCAGCTCCACACCCACACCAGATCCCACTCCCAGCCCTGCCGAGTTTTCACCATCCCTCCAGACCTCCCCCTCACTGAGGACGAATGATCAGTCCTCAGCAAAGGACTCATCCCTCCGTCCACACATCAATGAATTTAATACACGCCGTGACGTCAAACACTTCTTCCGCCGCCTCCGCCTCTGAACTTACTTTCACAATCAGGATCCCTTCCCACCTTCTGAGGTCCCCTTCGCCCACCTCCAACACACTGCATCCACCTGGACACCCCGCACTGGCCTATTACCTGTCCTTAACCTTTTCATTTCCAACTTCCACCAGGACATTAACTGCCTCAACCTGTCTACCCCCCTCCCCCAACTCCAACCTCTCACCCTCACAACGCACAGCCTTCCAATCCCTCTGCTCCAATCCCAACCTCACCATCAAGCCAGCAGATAAAGGGGGCTCAGTGGTAGTCTGGCGCACTGACCTCTACACCGCTGAAGCCAAACGCCAACTCAAGGATACCTCTTCCTACAGCCTCCTTGACCATGACCCCACTGCCCCATCACCAAACCATCATCTCCCAGAACATTCAGAACCTCATCACCTCAGGAGATCTCCCACTCACAGCTTCCAACCTCATAGTCTGGGAACCTTGCACTGCCCAGTTCTACCTCCTTCCCAAGATCCACAAGCCTGACCACCCTGGCCGACCCATTGTCTCAGCATGCTCCTCTCTGCCTACTCATCTCTACCTACCTTGACACTGTACTATCCCCCTTAGTCCAGGAACTCCCCACATACGTTCGAGACACCACCCACGCCCTCCACCTCCTCCAAGACTTCCATTTCCACGGCCCCCAATGCCTCACCTTCACCATGGATATCCAATCCCTCTACACCTCCATCCGCCATGACCAGGGCCTCCAAACCCTCCGTTTTTTCTTCTCCTGATGTCCCCAACAGTACCCTTCCACCGACACTCTCATTCGTTTGGCCGAACTAGTCCTCACCCTTAACAATTTCTCCTTCAAATCCTCCCACTTCCTCCAGACCAAAGGGGTAGCCATGGGCACACGTATGGCCCCAGCTATGCCTGTCTCCTTGTTGGCTACGCAGAACAGTCCATCTTCCATAATTACACCTGCACCACTCCCCACCTCTTCCTCGGTTACATTGATGACTGCATTGGTGCCACCTCGTGCTCCCGCAAGGAGGTTGAGCAATTCATCAACTTCACCAACACATTCCACCCTGACCTTAAATTTACCTGGACCATCTCTGACACCTCCCTCCCATCCCTTTACCTCTCCATCTCCATTAATGACGACCGACTTGACACCAACATTTTTTACAAACCCACCAACTCCCACAGCTACCTGGATTACACCTCTTCCCACCCTACCTTTTGCAAAAATGCCATCCCATATTCCCAATTCCTCCGCCTCTGCCATATCTGCTCCCAGGAGGACCAGTTCCACTACAGAACACACCAGATGGCCTCCTTCTTTAGAGACCGCAATTTCCCTTCCCACGTGGTTAAAGATGCCCTCCAACGCATCTTGTCCACATCCCGCACTTCCACCCTCAGACCCCACCCTTCCAACCGTAACAAGGACAGAACGCCCCTGGTGCTCACCTTCCATCCTACCAACCCTAGCATAAACCAAATCATCCACCGACATTCCGCCACCTCCAAAAAGACCCCACCACCAGGGATATATTTCCTTCCCCACCCCTTTCTACTTTCCGCAAAGACCGTTCCCTCCGTGACTACCTGGTTAGGTCCACACACCCCTACAACCCACCCTCCCATCCTGCCACCTTCCCGTGCCACTGCAGGAATGGCAAAACCTGCGCCCATACCTCCTCCCTCACCTCCATCCAAGGCCCCAAAGGAGCCTTCCACATCCATCAAAGTTTTACTTGCACATCCACTCATATCATTTATTGTATCCGTTGCTCCCGATGCAGTCTCCTCTACATTGGGGAGACTGGACGCCTCCCAGCAGAGCGCTTTAGGGAACATCTCCGGGACACCCGCACCAATCAACCACACCGCCATTTGGCCCAACATTTCAACTCCCCTTCCCATTCTGCCGAAGACATGGAGGTCCTGGGCCTCCTTCACTACCGCTCCCTCACCACCCGACGCTTGGAGGAAGAACGCCTCATCTTCCGCCTCGGAACACTTCAACCCCAGGGCATAAATGTGGACTTCAACAGTTTCCTCATTTCTCCTTCCCCCACCTCATCCCAGTTCCAAACTTCCAGCTCAGCACTGTCTCCATGACTTGTCCTACCTGCCTATCCTCTTTTCCACCTATCCACCTATTGTACTCTATGCTACTTTCTCCCCACCCCCACCCTCCTCTAGCTTATCTCTCCATGCTTCAGGCTCTCTGCCTTTATTCTTGATGAAGGGCTTTTGCCCGAAAAGTCAATTTTACTGTTCCTTGGATGCTGCCTGAACTGCTGTGCTCTTCCAGCACCACTAATCCAGAATAGCGAGTTAGTAAGCCAAGTTTGGTAAAATAATACTGAGAAAAGTCAGCAGATCTCACCATGAGAATCCCTCCAGAGAACTCAACACAACTTGGATTTCACCTAAAAGATGTAAAGTTCAGGGGTCTGAAGACATACACTCAAACTGGAGTCAAAATGTTAACTCTTTTCTCTCTCTCCATCTGCTTCCAGACCTGCTGAGCTGTCCCAGTTTTCAGTATGTTTATTTAGCACAAACACAAACTGCTCATGTTGCATAAGGCAGTTCATGCCTGTCTTGTTCTGTCTATCAGCATCCCAGAGCTAGTGGGAGTACTGAATGTGTTCACCAGAGGGTGTACAGTGTTTTAGCGATTGTACTTAGTGTTAAGACCATGTAGTTGATAAATAAACACATAATCAAGGAGCAGGAGTAGACCACTCATTCTCTTTAGCCTGTTCCACCATTCAATGAGATCATAGCTTAGCTAATCATATCCTCAAATCCACACCTCAACCATTCACCTCTTTCTTAACAAGAATCTTCCTATCTCTGCCTTAAAAATATTCAAGGTCTTTGCTGTTCAGGAAGGGAGTTTCAAAGAATCATGACCCTCAAAAAGAAATAAAATTGCCTCATCTGTTTTAAATGGGTGACCCCTTATTTTCAAATAGTGATCCCTAGTTCTAGGTTGCCCCACAAGAAGAAAAATCCTTTCCACATCTACCCTGTAATACCCCTCAGGATCTGATATATTTCAATCCATTCAGAACCTCAGCCACTACAATCCTAGCCTGTCCAATCTTTCCTCATACCTTCTCATTCAGTCGAGTGAACCTTCTCTGAACTGCCTGCAAGGCATCTAAACAAGGTGATCAAGGTGATCAATGCTGTGAACCCATATATGTGATCTCACCAGTGCCTGAAGCAGTGCCCTTTTGTATTCGATTCCCCTCATGATAAAGGAATACATTCTATTAGCTTTCCTGATTACTTGCTGTACTAAACTTCTGTGATTCATGTACGAGGACATCCAGGTCTGTCTGCATTCAGAGGTGTGCAATCTCTCACCATTTAGACACCATACTTCTTTTTCATTCTTCCTATCAAAATGGACAACTTCATATTTTACCACATTGTATTCTATATATATGATAACATATATATTATATACACACACACACATATTTTTGCCAGATCATTGCCACTCACTTAACCTGTCGAGACTTTTTTGTAACCTTTGTGTGCAATCTTCAGAACTTACTTTCTTACTTATCTTTGTGTCCTCAGCAAACTTGCCAACTATACCTCTGACCCTTTCACCTAAATCATTCATATAAATTGTGAAGAATTAGGGTCCCAGCACCAATCACTGTGGCACACCACTCATTGCATCTCGCCAAACTGAAAAAGACCCCTTTTCCACCAACTCTCTGCTTCCAATTAGCCAGCCAATCCTCCATCCATGCCAATACTTTATACCCTACACAATGAGCTCTTATTTTCCACAAAACATTTGATGTGGTACCTTATCACTATGCCATCTGCAAATCTAAGTATGATATATCCACCAGAACTCCTTTACCTTCTCAAAGAAAGGTTTGAGTTATAAGGAGGTCAGATAGGCCGAGACATTTTTCATTCGAGTGTAGGAGGTTGAAGAGGTGGCCTCATGGAGGTTTATAAAATCATGAGGGATATAGATAAGGTGAGTGGCAGGTGTCTTTTCCCTAGGATGTGGGATTTCAAGACTAGAGGCCATATTTTTAAGATGAGAGGAGAAAGATTTCAAAAAGATATGAGGGACAATCTTTTTAAACAGAAAGAGATTGGTGTGTGGAATGAACTTCCAGAGGATGGTGCATACAAGTACAGTTACAACGTTTAAAAGACATTTGGATAAGTTAATGAATAAGAAATGTAAGGAGGGTTATAGGACAAGCGCAGGCAGATGAGACTAGTGTAGTTTGAGGTCATGGTCAGTGTGGACTGGATGAACCGAAGGGTCTGTTTCTGTGCTGTATGACTGTAACTCTAAAAGGCCAGTCAAACATGAATTCCCCTTTGTAGAATCACGTTGGGCTGAATCTTACAATTTTTTTTTGGCTAAACCCAGGTTACACTGAGTTTTGAAGGTTTCCCACCAACAGGCCCAGCCAGTTTTTGCACTGCGTCTTACCAAACTTGCCTCATTAATTCCCTCATCCATCACTATGGTTTCTCTTGTTTCTGATTTCTGTCCCATCTTACCACATGCCATCTGCTCTGATGATATCCTGGAATTCAACAGCATCCCTTGTGTCTGAGGTATCTTTAAAATCCCACTGAACACCTGAATAATCATTGTCAGTTCAGATTTTCCTTGACATTTGCCCTGGGCATAGCAGACAAGGGGGAATCAGCACCCTACTTTGCAGGCACAGGTGTGCAGGTTAGGATATGATAGTGCACAGGTCAGACTTGCTCTTCCCTCGGGTGATACTAATAAGAAGGACAGGTGATAGTGAATCTACCCAAGGCATTACTGAGCAGAAATCACCACATTCAAGATATAACATCTATGGGTGCCTGAAGACTTTATTTCGCTATAATACACAATAGTTGGTGCCACAGCAGGTACAACAGATCTCTGGATTACTGGTTCAGTGACATTCCAGCATGACCACCAACTCCTCAAATATGCACATTAAGCAGAAATGAAAAGTAAAAATAAAGTCAGGATCATGTTGAAATCAAATTAATTAGCCAGTTTTTTCAAAGAAGGGAAGAATTTGGCAAGGTAAAGAGGTAGTAGCAGAGACAAAGTATATCAAGCAATCACTGATGATGGTGTAGAGACAGAAAAGAATCAGAGCTTCCTGGGTATTGGAGGAATGGAAGGGAAGAGTAAGACATTGGATGACAAGAGAGTGTAATGATCTGAGAGTGGAACTTAACCACTAGATCACAGATTTTAGTGGATCTGGTCAAGAAGTGAAGGACGGTCATAGGTGTGCCACAGTTGATCAGTGGTTAACACTGCTGCCTCACAGCGCCAGGGACCCAAGTTCGATTCCAGCGTCAGGCAACTGTCTGCAAGGAATTTGCACATCCTCCCTATGTCTGCATGGGTTTCTGCCAGGTGTTCCAACTTCTTCCCGCAGTCCAAAAATGCACAGGGCATGTGGATTAGCCATAGGAGATGCAAAGTTACAGGGATAGGGTAGAGGGGGACGTCTGGATGGTATGCTCTTCAGAGGGTTGGTGTGGAGTCGATGGGTGGAATAGCCTGCTTCCACACTGTATGGATTCTAAGACAGTGTGTGAGGACTATGGCTTTCTTTATTCCAGTGTCTCTCACATATTATCTAACTTGCAATGAGGGCTTTCTGTACAATAACGCAGGTCAGTTCTCCTTATTAAAAGAAGACATTTCACAAGACCCCGCACCCAAACAGTTATAAAATGAATTATCCATAACTACAAAAAAAATGGTGTAGTTTAGAAATTATTTCTGCATAAAATCTCACACTCAGTTGTTGAAGAATCATCTGCCTTGCAGCATAAAACACCTCATTGGAAACTTTAATGCTCAGGCTCTAAATTCTCCAGATGCCATCAGTATTCAGTCATACAGATCAGAAGGTCACAGGTTTAAACTTCTATTAATTTGAGCTCAGTTCAGGCAGATTAGATCCTAAATGAATATTTTTTGGCAGTATTTACCATTGAGAAAGGCATGGATGATAGAGAATTTGGGGAAATAAATAGTGATGTCTTGAAGAGAGTCCAATTTACAGAAGGGGACATGCAGGAAATCTTAAAATGCATCAAGGTAGATAAATCCCTGGGATCTGATGAGGTGTATTCCATGACTTTGTGGGAACCTAGGGAGGAAATTGTGGTCACCCCTGAATCAATTCATGGTCATCATAAAACTCTTAATTCCAGGTTTTTATTTAATCCAAATTCCATCATCTGCCATGGTAGAATTCGAATCCAGGTCCTTGGAAAATTACTTGGGTCTCTTGATTAGCAGTCCAGCGGTAATACCACTAGGGTCTCACATTCAACTTCCCCAATATTAATTGATGATGGTACCGGTTTTCTAATCATTCAGCCTGTTTTGCATCCTTAAAAAGAACATATATAATCACAAAATTTATCCTCCCTGGTTAAAGTAGACAAAAGCAAGTCTAAACTCTTGTTTAGTGTCATTTTCTTCTCAAGTATGTCCACTTTCTAATTACTGGATAATAACGAGAAAGGGAAAGTACACAGGTTGCAAAAGAAGACAAGACCAGTCTCAGTTGTAATGGCCACACAGTTGAATAGCCCAGTCATGTTCATTATCTCACCTTGTACCTGGCTATTTCAACAAAGTACCGGGGAGTTGACAAATGTATTCTGTTTCCTTCACGAGAGATGCATTGCAATTTTTAGGCTTAGTCCATCTATCTTTTGCACCCATACAATAATTTTGTAGCCTTTTTAAATAGTTTGGAAACAACTGAAATAAATAATAATTCTCCATCCAGAGAGCTTTAAATGCCAGAAACAGAAATTGCAAAAGACATTGTGGAACCTTCAGCAGATTTGATCAATCACAGGAGACATTAATTTTGTACTGTTGTTGCTAATTCAAGACTGTCACTAGAGATACCGTATGGGAAGAATGTGGGAAAATGGGACTGTCATATCAGCGCATGGAACTGACTCGCACTTGGATTATGACAAATTCTCAGGACAGTAGAAAAGAAACTCTGTTAATGCCAAAATTTGATGAGACATCAAACTCACTCGGAGATGATCTGCACTAAATTCATCGTCCAAAAAGACTGTTCCTGATTAAGTGGGACTTTTACAAGCAGGATGATCTGCACCTGAATCAGAATGGGTCTAACATCCTTATGGGAGGGTCTGCTGTTGCTGATAGGAGGCGTTTAAACTTGTTCAGTGGGGTAGTGTGCACTGTATTAGTTCAGTAGCCACACAGCATAACAGTCAATTCTATGCAGATATGCAGCCAATTCCTTAAAGTATGCAAAAATAACAATTTGGTAATTTTTAAAAAATATATTATTTCACAGGAGAGGGTGTTGCTGACTGGACCAGCATTCATTGCCTATCCCTAATTACCCAGAGGGCAATTTAAAAGTTAGCCACATTGTTATGGGTCTGTAGTTACAGGTAGGCCAGACCAGGTAAGGATGGCAATTTCCTTCCCTAAAGGACATTAGTGAACCAAATGGGTTTTTCTCAGCAATTGGCAATGGACTCATGGTCATCATTCAACTCTTAATTCCAGATTTTAAAAAAATTGGATTTAAATTCCATGATCTGCCGCAGCCAAATTCAGGCCCAGATCCCAGAACATGGGCCTCTATCTAATATTCTGGCCATAATACCATTAAAGAGGAGACCAGAGTTGAAGAGTGTGGTGCTGGAAAAGCGCAGCAGGACATGCAGCATCCGAGGAGCAGGAGCGTCAACGTTTTGGGCATAAGCCTTTCTTCAAGAATGAAGCTGGTGTGCCAAGCTGGCTCAGATAAAAGGTGGGGAGGGGTAATTTGGAGAGGGGAGCTGGGAATACAATAGGTAGAAGGAGGTGAGGGTGAGGGTGATAGGCCGGAGAGAGGGTGGAGGCGGAGAGGTCGGGAAGAAGATTGCAGGTCAAGAGGGCGGTGCTGAATCCGGGTGTTGGGACTGAGATAAGATGGGGGGAGGGGAAATGATAAAGCTGGAGAAATCTACATTCATCCCGAGTGGTTGGAGGTTTCTAGGCGGAAGTTTAGGCGCTCTTCCTCCAGGCGTCATGTGGTCAGGGTCTGGCGACGGAGGAGGCCAAGGACCTGCATGTCCTTGGCAGAGTGGGAGGGGGAGTTAAAGTGTACAGCCATGGGGCGGTTGGGTTGGTTGGTGTGGGTGTCACAAGGTGTTCCCTGAATCGTTCCGCAAGTAGGCGGCCTGTCTCCCCAATGTAGAGGAGACCACATCGGGTGCAGTGGATACAGTAAATGATGTGTGTGGAGGTGCAGGTGAATTTGTGACAGATATGGAAGGATCCATTGGGTCTTGGAAGGAAGTGAAGGGGGAGGTGTGGGCGCAAGTTTTGCACATCTTGCGGTTGCAGGGGAAGGTGCCAGAAATGGAGGTTGGGTTGGTGGGGGATGTGGACCTGACAAGGGAGTCGCAGAGGTAGTGGTCTTTCTGGAACGCTGAAAGGGATGGGGAGGGAAATATATCCCTGGTGGTGGGGTCTGTTTGGAGGTGGCAGAAATGATGGAGGATGATACAATATATACGGAGGTTGGTGGGGTAGAATGTGAGGACCAGTAGCGTTCTGTCCTGGTGGTGATTGGAGGAGTGGGGTTCAAGGGCGGAGGTGCGGGAAGTGGAGGAGATGCGGTGGAGAGCATCGTCGAACAGGTCGGAGGGGAAATTGAGGTCTTTGAAGAAGGAGGCCATTTGGTCTGTTTGGTAATGGAATTGGTCCTTCTGGAAGCAGATGTGGTGGAAGCGAAGGAATTTGGAATATGGGATCGCATTTTTACAGGGGGCAGGGTGGGAGGAGGTGTAAACTAGGGGGCTGTGAGAGTCGATCTGTTTGTAGTAAATGTCTATGTTGAGGCGGTCGCCTGAGATAGAAATGGAGAGGTCTAGGAAAGGGAGGGAGGAGTCTGAGACGGTCCAGGTAAATTTGAGGTCCGGGTGGAAGGTGTTAGTAAAGTGGATGAACTGCTCCCACGAGGAGATGGAACAGTCCATCCACTTTACTAACACCTTCCACCCCGACCTCAAATTTACCTGGACCGTCTCAGACGCCTTCCTCCCTTTCCTAGCCTCTCCATTTCTATCTCGGGCGACCGACTCAACACAGACATTTACTATAAACTGACCAACTCCCACCTAGATTACACCTCCTCCCATCCTGCCCCTGTAAAAACGCCATCCCATATTCCCAATTCCTTCACCTCCGCCGCATCCGCTCCCAGGAGGACCAATTCCACTATCGAACAACCCAAATGGCCGCCTTCTTCAAAGACCACAAATTCCCCACCGATGTGGTCGATGATAGGCTCCACCGCATCTCCTCCACTTCCCGCACCTCCGCCCTTGAACCCCGCCCCTCCAATCGCCACCAGGACAGAACCCCACTGGACCTCACCTTCCACCTCACCAACCTCCGGATACATCATATCATCCTCCATCATTTCCGCCACCTCCAAACAGACCCAACCGCCAGGGATATATTTCCCTCCCGACCAGCATTCCGGAGAGACCACTCCCTCAGCGACTCCATCATCAGGTCCACACCCCCACCAATCCAACCTCCACTTCCCTGCAACCGCAAGAAGTGCAAAACTTGCACCCACACCTCCCTCCTCACCTCCCTCCAAACCCCCAATGGACCCTTCCATATCCATCGCAAATTCACCTGCACCTCCATATACATCATTTACTATATCCGCTGCACTCGACGTGGTCTCCTCTACATTGGGGAGACAGACCGCCTACTTGCGGAACATTTCAGGGAACACCTCTGGGACACCCACACCAACCAACCCAACCGCTCTGTGGCTGAACACTTTAACTCCCCCTCCCACTCCACCAAGGTCATGCAGATCCTTGGCCTCCTCCATCGCCAGATCTGGCCACATGACGCCTGGAGGAAGAGCGCCTAAACTTCCGCCTAGAAACCCTCCAACCACACGGGATGAATGTAGATTTTTCCAGCTTCCTCATTTCCCCTCCCCCCACCTTATCTCAGTCCTAACCCCTGGATTCAGCACCACCCTCTTGACCTGCAATCTTCTTCCCGACCTCTCCGCCCCTACCCCCTCTCTGGCCTATCATCCTCACCCTCACCTCCTTCCACCTATCATATTCCCAGTGCACCTCCTCCAAATTCCCCCCCCCCAACCCCTACCTTTTATCTCAGCCCGCTTGGCACACCGGCTTCATTCCTGAAGAAGGGCTTATGCCCGAAACGTCGATTCTCCTGCACCTCAGATGCTGTCTGGCCTACTGCGCTTTTCCAGCACCACACTTTTTAACGCATAATACCATTAAGCCATTGTCTCTCTATTATATTAGGGGAGTTCAACTTTCCCAATATTAATTGGAATAATCTTAGTATAAAGGCATTAGAGGGGGTGGATTCCTTGAAATGTACACAGGAGAATTTTAATATCAACACGTAGATGGTCTGGCAAGGGATGGTGAAATGCTGAACCTAGAGATATGTTTGAGGCCTCAGTGGCAGGAGACATTTTAGTGATATCGACCCTAACACTGTATATTTTAAATTTGTTCTGAAAAAGAAAAAGTATAGTCCAAAGGGTTTTAGATTGAGATAAGGAAGATTTTACTAAAATATGCCAGGATCTGGGATAGCTACTTCAGGGTAAATCTACAGCAGAACAGTGGGAGATGTTTAGAAAGGTTCAGAGAGAACAGGCCCAACATGTTCCTTTTCGGGTGAAATATAGGAGCAACAAGCCCAGAGAACCATGAATTTCTCAGAATGTTCAAGACTGGATACAAAAGAAGGGAGAGATGTATAACAGGCACAGAGGCAGCAAAACAACCAAGTCCCTAGAGAAGTATAAAAATTACACAAAGAACTCAAGAAAACAATTAGGAGAGTAAAGAAGGATCATGAGAAAGTGCTGGTGGGCAAGATTAGGGAGAATCCCAAGATGTTCCACAAGTGTATCAACGGAAAGAGAATAACCAGGGAAAGAGTAGGGTCGATTTGGGATTAAGAAAAAAAAGTATAAAGCCATTGGAAGATTGTAAAATGAGTACTTCACATCTGTCTATATTCAGGCAAAGGAGGGTACAAGTACAGAATTTGAGAATATGGACTGCAACTTTGTGGAACAGATTGATATAAGAAGTGAGACAGTATTAGAAGGTTTGGCGTGTTTAAAAGTAGACAAATCCCAGGTCTGGAGGAGTTGTACTCCAGGTTGCCATGGGAGATGAGGGAAGAAATTTTAGGGGCCCTGCCGCAAATTTTCAAATTATCTCTGGCTCCAAGGGTGGTGCCAGAAGAGTGGAGTTCAGCGAATGTGGTTGCAAGAAGGAGAGGTAGACCTGGGAATATAGAGCAGTGAGTCTCATATCAGTGACAGGGAAACTATTGGAGAGATCACTCTCCATTTACAGAAACGAGGTTTGATCAGGGATAGTCAGCATGGCTTTTTCAAAGGGAGGTTAAGCATAACAAATTTTGTGGAAATGTCTTGAGGAGGGGACCAAGTGTTTGAATATGGATCGGGCAATTGATGAGTCCATATGGATTTCAGTAGGGCCTCATGAGAAACTGAACAAGTAGCAAACGCGCATGGGATATAGGGTAACTTGGCAAGTTGGATCCAAATTTGACTTAGTGACAGGAGACAGAGGCTGGTGATAAAAAGCTGCTGGTGTGATTGGAGCTGCAAATGTGTTGCTGGTCAAAGCACAGCAGGCCAGGCAGCATCTCAGGAATACATCAGGAATAAGGTGTGATTGGAGCCCAGCGTGCAGTAGTGTACCACAGGGATCAGTGCTGGGCCCCTTATTGTTCTAATATTTATCAATGATGTAGATGAGAATGTGGGAAGATAAGTAAATTTATTGATGACACGAAGATTGGTCAGGCGGTTGACAATGATGAAGAAGGGCTTAGGTCACAGGAGGATATAAACGAATTGGTCAGGTGGGCAGATCAGTGGCAGACAGAATTGAACCCTGATAAATGTGAGGTGACGAATTTTGGAAAAAGCAACAAGACAAGGGAGTGCTCATTGAATGGCAGGATGCTAGGGAAGCTCAGAGGAACACAGGGGTCTTGGGGTTCTTGTCCACAAATTCATAATGAAAGCAGGGCAAGTACATAGAGTAGTTAAGAAGACATGCCTTTATCAGTCATGACATAGATAAAATGATAAGGGCAGGAAGGTTATCTTGGAGCTGTACAGAACATTGGTTAGGCCACATCTGAAGTATTGTGTACAGTTCTGGTCACCTCACTATAGGAAGGATGTGTTTGCACTGGAGGGGGTGCAGAGAAAATTCACCCGGATGTTGCCAAGAGGGGCTGAACAAGCTCAGATTGTTTTCTTTGAGCAGAGAAGGATGAAAGAAGACCTGATAGAGATGTATAAGCTTATGAGGGGCATGGACAAGGTGAATGCAAAGCAGCTTGGTTGAAGAGTTGATAACAGGGGAGCATAGTTTTAAAATGAAAGGAGGACAGTAGAGGAAAATGTTTTCATCCTGAGGATGGTGGGGTCTGGAATGCACTGCCTGCCAGGGTGGGAAAAATTCACAACCATTAACAAGTATTTCAATGAGCACTTGAAGTGTCATCACATTCAAGGCTGTCAGACTACCGCAGGAAAGAGGGTCTGCTTTAAGTAATCGTGTATTTTTGGTGGTTCTGACTCAATGGGTCGAAGAGCCTCTTCTCCGCTGTATGGTTCTATGATTCTAAGATTAGAATCAAAGTGTCTCAAGTCAATTTGTAAATGCTTCTTTCAAAAGAGAAATTGATCTGAGCAGGCTAATGTAAAGAATATTTCTCTGTACATGGAAACTTCCTAGGATTTGGAAACATTCCTGAGGGGTCACAGTACATAGACTCTATGCTGGATGCCATGTTGGGATTGGAGACTGCTCACACATCACTAATATGATTTATGATGCTCTGCCTATCTCATTCACCTGATTTCCTGGTGATTGGACCCTACTCACTGCATTGCAGTCATTGAATTCTCTCAAGCAGAGTCAGCCCTTGCTTCGGCCAGGCAGACTCACTGTCAGTGGTTGCCAGCTGTCAGACTGCTCATCTTGCACTTGGTTATATAAGCAGCAGGATCAGGTTTCAGTAATAGCTTGCACTGTGTTGCTATCAGCCAGCAGCACTTGCTGTTCCTAGTCTCTGCTCCACGTCACACACTGTTCCAGCCGAATCAGAGAGAAATCAGTGCTTTCTCTCTGAGATGATGTCTACTGATGGGAAGCATGTTGTGTCATGTTGCAGAGTTTCCTGTAACTGGTTCAGATTTTGAATCTCCCTGCAGACCTGCAAGAAGAGAAAAAGGCATTTTGAAAATATGCTTTGCTCTGTACTCCACATCAGGAACTGAACATAGTATGTGGTAATATTCTTGAACAATGTTCCTATATCCTGCCTATTTGTTGTAAGATGTCCACCATAGACCCGTCAAACAGTGCATTAACTCACTATTTATTTAGGCTTACTAGCTCAAATTACCATTCCTTCCATCTGTAATGGCCCGAGAAGTTGAATATTAACTTTGCATGAAGTAGCTTTAAGATAATTAATTATATGGGCGATAAATATATACACCAGTGTCTTGTACCCAATAAAACTATATTGGTATTATCCAAGGAACTAAACCTCAAAGATTCTACAATCTAAAATGACAATCTGCCCCCTGTATCATAACATAAACTGTTATGAATTTTCCATAAAAAGGGAAAATCTCAGTTAATCATGGTTTTATGTTATTCAACTCCTGTAGATATTTTCTATTCAGGGATGTTCTTACACACACAACCAATGCCTCCTAGCTCAGAGTTGGAGCAGTACTACTGTGCCACAACAGCCACCTTCGAAATCTGTATGTTATTGGAAGCAAAAAACTTTCCACCCGGATCTGCTAAAGCCCTGCATAATGTGGCAATTCCTGTGATAGCATGATCTCTGGAATGGGTTTGACTGTCTGAGTGTATCCAACAGGAAACCTGTGTCAGCAGATGAGTTGAAGGTGTCCAGTAGTGGCAGGGCTATAGTGAAGGCATCACAAATCGCCATCTCCTCACTCTCTAACAATGAATTTGATTGCCTCCTCCACATGAGGAACCAGAAACCAAATCATTTCAAATCACAAAATCACAACCAAATGAAGAACTTATCAAAACAAATCCCTTGTCATAGTTTTTACTTTAACAGCAACCAGAACCAATGTGAATTAAACCTGAATTCACAGAAAATAATGAGGCAAAATAAAGAGAGCAATTTTGATCATAGACATATCCAAAATAATCTCAAGCATCTTTATCACTGCCCATAGTCATGTGATATTATGTCCAATCCAACAACGCATACAGTTCTCAAGGGTGTGATGATCATCGACGAGGGACATTGTCTCTCTATTGGATGGTGTAACTTTCCAGATTTTCTATAAAACCACCCATTCAATGACAGCCGGCTTCATGGTTGAGGAATTTCTGGGAAAACATCCAACTCCCTATTGCCTCTGAGCTATTCACACAATTTTCTCAGTCTCTGAAGTTCACAAAGATGCAAATGTGTAAAAAGCTTTTTGAAATATCCTTCAAAAACCACTACAGATTCCTCAGCCACTCTAAGCAAGTTACAAATTTTCCTTATTGTACTGCTTTTGGTTGCCTCAGTTCCTGCACTCTGATGGACCAGGAAGGTATGAAAGGGCAGTTTAGTGTAGAGTCAAAAGAGAACAAATGAAGCAGTAAATGTATTCAAAACGATAGATAATATTGGCAAGGGCAAGAACATTTCTGAATGCACAGGTAGAAGCTAAATTTCACTAAATGTACCATTGTACCATCAAAGGGAATGACAGAGCAGCAGAGATGGAGGAGCTGACAGTGTTGGGTTACAATAGGGAAAATTTGGACTGTACAAGAAATAAGGGAAATACAAAAATAAGCTTTACTTTAAATCATAGAATCATGTAGTACATATTTTGGCCCATCAAGTCCACACTGACAAAAACTATTCTAAATCTACACTGGTCCACTTCCCCACACTAAACCCATAGCCTTCAATACCACTGGAACTTAAAATCGTTCATCCAAGTACCTTTTAAAGGTTGTGCGGTTTCCCATCTCAACTATTCTTCTAGACAGTGGGTTCCAGATTCCAGCATTTGTGTGAAAAAGAATTATTCAATCCTTTCTAAACCTTGTGCCTTTCACCTTAAAATTGTGTCCCCTTGTTACAACTTTCTAATGAAGGGAAACAGCTGCTCTCTATCACCCTATCCATGCCCCTCATAATCTTATACACTTTTACCCTGCTGTACTCTAAAGAAAATAACTCGGTCTTATCCAGCCTCTCTTCCTATCATAGCAGGGAGTATCTTGGTGGATCTCTTTTGCATAATCTGCACTTCAACTTATAAAGCCAAAGTAGGGTCCTGAAGACAAGTAACAGCTGAAATATCGACTCCTCCACCTCCTAATGCTGCCTGACCTGCTGTGTTCTTCCAGCCTCCTGCCTGTCTACTTTAGATTCCAGCATCTGCAGTTTTTTTTGTCTCAACTTATAACTACCTTCTTAACTACGAACCTGTTTATCCACCTTTAGGGAAATGTGGAGATGCCCCAAGGAACTCCTATTTCTCTGAGCTCCCTAATGTGCTACCATTCATTGAGTACTCCATTGTCTTGATCCTTCTTCCAAAGTGCATCACTTCACATTTATCATCTGTTTCTGATCTGTCAATCTGACCAGTATATTTATACCTCCCAGTTACCTACATCCTTCTTCTTCACTGACAACCACCTGGTCTCCATGTTACCCGTAAACTTAATTAACATCCTTAGTTAGGGGAGACTTCACAAATATCCCAATCCTCAATGAGGGAAGAACCCAACACATCAATGCAAAAGATCAAACTAAAGCATTCTCGGCAATCTTCAGCCAGAAGTACCGAGAGGATGGTCCATCTCAGTCTTCTCCAGTTGCCCCCAGCATTACAGATACCAGTCTTCAGCCAATTTGATTCACTCCATGTGATATCAACGAAAGATTGGAAACAATGAGATACTGGAAAGGCTACAGGCACTGATGGCATTCTGGTAATAGTACTGAAGATTTGTGCTCCAGAACTTGCTGTTCTCCTCGCCAAGCTGTTCCAGTACAGTTACAACACTAGCATCTACCCAACAATGTGGAAAATTGCCCAGCAATATCTTGCGCATAAAAAACAGGATAAATCTAACCCAGCCACTTACTGCCCCATCAGTCTACTGTTGAGCATCAGTAAAGTGGTGGAAGGTGTCAACAGTACTATCAAGCAGGACCTGCTTAGTGACACCCAGTTTGGGTTCTGCCAGGACCACTTAGCTCCTGACCTCACAACAGCTTTGCTTCAAACATGGACAAAAGTGCTAAATTCCAGAGATGAGCTACAAGTTACAGCCCTTGACATCAAGTGTATGGCATTAATTTTGGAAAGGCAAATCATGGCAGGATTTATACACTTAATGGTAAAGTCCTGGGGAGTATTGCTGAACAAATAGACCTTGACGTGCAGGTTCATTGTTCCTTGAAAGTACAGTTGCAATTAGATAGGATAGTGAAGAAGGCATTTTGTATGGTTGTCTTTATTGATCAGTACATTGAGTAAAGGAGTTGGGAGATCATGTTGCAGCTGTACAAGACATTAGTTAGGCCAGTTTTGGGATATAGTGTTCAATTCTGGTCTCTCTGCTTTAGGAAGGATGTTGTTTCACTTGAAAGGGTTCAAAAGGTTTACAAGGATATTGCCAGGGTTGGAGGGTTTCAGGTATAGGGAGAGGCTGAATAGGTTGGGGCTATTTTCCCCAGAGTGTTGGAGACTGAGAGGTGTCCTTGTAGAAGTTTATAAAATCATACAGGGCATAGGTAGAGTGAATAGCCAAGGTATTTTCTTCAGGATAGCGGAGTCCAAAACTAGAGGGCATGGGTTTAAGGTGAGAAGTGAAAGATTTAAAAGGCACCCAAGGGGCAACTTTTTCATGCAGAGGGTGGTGCGTTATGGAATGAGTTGCCAGGGGAAGTGGTGGAGGCTAGTACAATTGCAACATTTAAAAGGTCTCTGGATGGGCATATGAAGGGAAGGGTTTAGAGGGATATGGGCCAAATACTGGCAAGTGGAAGTAGATTAATTTAGGATATCTGGTTTGGCATGGACAGCTTGAACTGAATGGTCTATTTTCATGTTGTACAGCTTTATGACTCTAAGGAGCCCTAGCAAAACCAGAATCAATAGGTTTCAGGATCAAACTTTCTGGTGGATGGAGTCATACCAGACACATAGAAAGATGGTTGTGATTATTGCAGGTCAGGCACCTCAGCTCCAGGACATCTCTGTGGGAATTCTCCAGAGTAGTGTCCTAAGCGCAACCATCTTCAGCTGCTTCATCGCTGACCTTCCCTCCATCATACTGTCATATCTTGAATGTTCACCAATGATTGCACAGTGTTTAGCACCATTTGTGATTCCTCAGATACTGAAGCTGTCCATTTTCAAATACAGTAAGATCTAGACAATATCCAGACTTGGGTTGACAAGTGGCAAGTAACATTTGTGCCACGCAAATGCCAAGCTATGACTATCACCAATAAGAGACAATCTAGCCATCAGCTCTTAATTTTCAATCATGTAACCATCACTAAATCCTCCATTCTCAACATCCGGAGGGTTAACATTGATCAGAAACTCAACTTGACTCACTACATAAACACAGTGGCTACAGAGCAGGTTAGAGGCTAGGAATTCTATGGCAAGTAACATATGTCCTGGACTCCCCAAAATCTGTCCACCATCTACAAGGGACAAGTCAGGCATGTGATGGAATACTCCCCTCTTGCCTGGATCAGTGTAGCCCCAAGAAAACTCAAGAAGCTTGACACCATCAAGGACAAAGCAGCCTGCTTGATTGGCACCGCATCCACAAGCATCCACTCCCTCCACCACTGACGTTCAGTGGCAGCAGTGTGTATTAGCTACAAAATGCACGACAGAAATTCACCAAAGATCCTCAGACAGTATCTTACAAATCCATGCCTACTTCCATTTGGAAGGACAGGGGCAGTAGATATATGGGAACACCACCACCTTCATGATCCCCTCCATGCCACTCACTATCCTGACTTGGGAATGTATCACCGTTCCTTCACTGTCGGTGAGTCAAAATCCTGGTATTCTCTCCCTATTGGCATTGTGAGTCAACCCACACCAGATAGGTTGCAGTAGTTCAAGAAGGCAGTTCACTACCACCTTCTCCAGGGCAACCCAGGACAGGCAATAAAATGCTTGTCAGCCAAATGATGCCCACATCCCACAAATGAACTTTTAAAATATTCCACCCCCAACCTTACATTTTCTTTATTACCCTGGTGAGATCATTCAATTTCTTCCTACAACGTTGCCATGTTTTCGGTGCAAAGCTACTGACAATGATGTATCCATCACCTCTGTCTTTTGTTGGTGTAGCAACATTGCATTTGTGTACCTGGTTTCCATTAGAGAGGAAGGTGATCCCGATAAAGGTGCAAGTGCAAATCTAGCTCTGCTTGATTTTCCACTTTCCCATCAGGATGAAACATATAATATGAAAAAGTGGGACTCAGTTACCTCAGCTCACCCCAGTTCCAAAAATGCGGACTTCAATAGTTTCCTCATTTCCCCTTGCCCCACCTCACCCCAGTTCCAAACTACCTTTCCCGATGTCCCCAACAGTACCCTACCACCGACACTCTCATTCGTTTGGCTGAACTTGTCCTCACCCTTAACAATCTCTCCTTCAAATCCTCCCACTTCCTCCAGACCAAACGGGTAGCCATGGGCACCTGTATGGGCCCCAGCTATGCCTGTCTCTTTGTTGGCTACGTAGATCAGTCCATCTTCCATAATTACATCGGCACCACTCCCCACCTCTTCCTCCACTAGATTGATGACTGCATTGGCGCCACCTCGTGCTCCCGCAAGGAGGTTGAGCAATTCATCAACTGCACCAACACATTCCACCCTGACCTTAACTTTACCTGGACCATCTCTGACACCTCCCTCCCCTTCCTGGACCTCTCCATCTTCGATTAGATTAGATTACTTACAGTGTGGAAACAGGCCCTTCGTCCCAACAAGTCCACACCGACCCGCCACCCACCCATACCCCTACATTTACCCCTTCAGCTGACACTACGGGCAATTTAGCATGGCCAATTCACCTGACCCGCACATCTTTGGACTGTGGGAGGAAACCGGAGCACCCGGAGGAAACCCACGCAGACACAGGGAGAACGAATTCATTAATGACAACCGACTTGACACCGATATTTTTTACAAACCCACCGATTCCAACAGCTAGTTGCATTGCACCTCTTCCCACCCTACCTCCTGCAAAAATGCCATCCCGTATTCCCAATTCCTCCGCCTCTGCCCTATCTCCTCCCAGGAGGACCAGCTCCACCACAGAACACACCAGATGGCCTCCTTCTTTCGAGACCGTAATTTCCCTTCTCACTTGGTAAAAGATGCCCTCCCATGCATCTTGTCCACTTCCTGCACCTCTGCCCTCAGACCCCAACACTCCAACCGTAACAAGGACAGAACACCCCTGGTGCTCACCTTCCACCCTTCGCATAAACTAACTCATCCGACGACATTTCCACCACCTCCAAATGGCCCCATCACCAGGGATATATTTCCCTCCCTATCCCTTTCTGCCTTCCGCAAAGACTGTTCCCTCCGTGACTACCTGGTCAGGTCCACGCTCGACAACAACCCACCCTCCCATCCTGGCACCTTCCCCTGCCACCGCAGGAATTGCAAACCAGCACCCACACCTCCTCCCTCACCTCCATCCAAGGACCAAAAGGAACCTTCCACATCCATCAAAGTTTTACCTGCACGTTCACCAATATCATTTATTGTATCCATTGCTCCCGAGGCGGTCTCCTCTACATTGGGGAGCTTGGACGCCTCCTAGCAGAGCGCTTTAGGGAACATCTCTGGGACACCCACACCAATCAACCACACTGCCCTAAGGCCCAACATTTCAATTCCCTCTCCCACTCTGCCGAGGATATGGAGGTCCTGGGCCTCCTTCACCGCCGCTCCCTCACCACCCGACGCCTGAAGGAAGAACGCCTTATCTTCCATCTCGGAACACTTCAACCCCAGGGCATCAATGTGGACTTCAACAGTTTCCTCATTTCCCTTTCCCCTATCTCACCCCAGTTCCAAACTTCCAGCTCAGCACTGTCCCCATGACTTGTCCTATCTGCCTATCTTCTTTTCCACCTATCCACTCCACCCTCCTCTCTGACCTATCACCTTCATCCCCACCCCCATTCACCTATTGTACTCTATGCTACTTCTTTCCCAGCCCCACCCTCCTCTCATTTATCTCTCCACCCTTCAGGCACTCTGCCTGTATTCCTAATGAAGGGCTTTTGCCCAAAATGTCGATTTTCCTACTCCTCGAATGCTGTTTGAACTGCTGTGCTTTTCCAGCACCACTAATCCAGAATCTGGTTTTCCAACATCTGCAGTCATTGCTTTTACCTAACAGAGCTGATTCAATTCCTGCACTGGATGAGATCCTGCCTTCTCCAACTCACCCATCACCTGAGGCTTGGTGACCCTCAGGTTAAACCATCACCAGGTGCATTCTCTAATGTGAGTAGGCATCTGGAACTATGGTGGCTGCCGTTATAATGTGGGTACATTGGACGGTACAATCAAGCATGTTGTGTCCCTGAGAATGGATTGGCTTCCCATTGACATCATCAGGCAGAGTTTCACATCACAGTGAGAACAGATACTCTTACCATGTGGCTCTCATCTGAGGCTTGTGCTTATCTTCATTGAATAAATGCCAGACTTTCTAACATAGAGCCCATGCAGTCATATTTAACTAAACCCTGTATAAATACAATAGCAATTTTATTGTGATAAAATCTCCCAGACTTCAAAACTAAACCAACTCTTTGAATTGTTTTTCTTATTGATGTAACAAGTTTCTCTGAAACATTAATTGGGGCGATGTGGCTATAATTCAAAACACATTCCAAACTGTCACTTATGAAAAGCTTAAGATTTATTACCACTTATTCAAATATAATTTAAAGGACTTTTACTTAAAATAAAACTGTCCCTAATAAAGATGTGTAATTAGTGACAACATCTGTCTGCAATGAGGTAATTGTCACCATGTGCTCATATTGTTCTGTGTGAAAGAGAATCACACTTCTAAAACACAGTCATTAGGGATCAGTACAGAACACAACCACAGCATTAGCTAATGTGAAATGGAAGAGTTACGTTTGGTTGGGGTAGAGATAAGCAATGCTGAACACAGATTGAGAATTCCTTTTTTTGATGAGAAACTGGTTAAAGTCTTATCTTTAGAGCTGAATTTGTTTTTGATATACTGGGAAGGTGCAAAGAATTGACCTACTCCCAGGCCCCTTGTAATCCTGCTTCATGGCCAGCTGTTAGATTAGACTCAGGGCTGATCCCCATCTGGTTTTCTTTCACCTCACTGGAACTCCCCTAATAATATCTGCCCAAAATAGTACGGCAAAAGTTAGGCACTCAGGGGTACATTTTGACTTTGGGTACAGCAGCTGGTGGGAATCATCAGGTTCTTTCATGTCTCTGAGGATTCTCATTTCCCTTCACTTCACATAACTGCCCAGAAGAATTCTGTGACATCAAAACAACAGAAACAGCCTCAAAGGATGATGCTGCCTCTTTGCTTGCTATCCAGTGGAGCTACAGAAGGTGCTCAGAGAGTTAGCTGTACCTCACAGGGCTTTGAGTTTCCTAAGATCTGGTTTACACTATTCTGTATGCCTTGGTACTAAATTCTCTGAGCCTGTACCCCCACATGTCTAGGTTCCCAGAAGATACATGTAGATGTCATACAGCCTCCTCAGAATCAATCCTCACCCCACACCACTACGCCCTACACAACTCTCCACCTCCTTTGCCATATCCATCCCTCTTACTCTTAGATTCACCTACCTGTTGGAATGATCACACAGATTCATGTTTGAGAACATATCTCCTCAACACAGTTGGTGACTTGCAGAAAGATCTGAGTGGGCAATTCCTAGGGTGGCCTCTCAAGACCTAGTTTATACCTGCCTGGAGAGTGTTGGTTTACCGCTATGTTTATTTTGCAGCCCGGGTTAAGTGAAAAATCACACAACACCAGGTTATAATTGTGGTGGAAATAAATCGACTTGACTCAACTGTTAGCAAGAGCAAAGAAAGGAGCTTTATTTAAATTCTGCAGAATTGAGCCAGTACATTCAGCTAGATGCCTCAATGTAAGGGGTATCTGAGCATTGTTCAGATACTCGCTTTATACTGTTTCTTATCATGCTCTCAAGAGCAAGATAGGGAAAATTCAAGTTGTTATCCTCTCATCCCCTGATCTTGGACGTAACAGTCCTTCACCTTTTGCTGAGTTTGACTGTCACAAAGCCAATTAAATGTTTACAAAATTCAAACAGAGACAAGCTGGCTGCAAACCTCATCAAAGTATTGTTTACAAAGCTCAGCACAGCATTAAATTTTAGAAAGGCATTCTCTTTCAAATTTCACAGTAAATGTAAAATTTCTTAATTTTCCATTACAATAATCCAACAAGTTTAATTGGAAGCACTAGATTTCGGAGCGCTGTTCCTTCATCAGGTGGTTGTGGAGTACACGATTGTAAGACACAGAATTTATAGCAAAAGTTTACAGTGTGATGTAACCTTAACTATACATTGAAAAATACCTTGATTGTTTGTTAAGTCTCTCATCTGTTCAAATGATCATGTTCGTTTCACTTCTTTCATATGTAACTTGCAAAACTTTTTTTAAAAGTTACATTCTCAAATTAATTTTAACAATTGATGTCAGCCCAGATGATGTATTGAAGGTGTTAGCCCCGATGTGCCGCTGTCTGTGCCATAATGTTTACACTGATTCTAATCTAAAAAATGAATTAATAGAATCTTACATGGATTCATACAGTTTTTGAGCAAAGTACAATGTAACTCTGCAAGTACAAATTCATCCCACAAACGTATATGTGCAGGTGTACGTGTGTGCGTGTGCGTGTGCGTGTGTGTGTAGGAGTATTTATATGTTTGTATAGTGCAATGGTGGTCACCTGTAGTGTAACATGAACACAAGGTCATGGTTGAGGCCCTCCCTATGCGTACGGAACTTAGCTATCAGCCTTTACTCAGTCACTTTTCGCTGCTGCCTGTCCTGAAGGTCCAAGGTCAAATGTCTCAAACCACTGAAGTGTTCTCCAACTGGGAGGGAACCCTCCTGTCTGTTGATTGTTGTGTGGTGCCCATTCATCTGTTGCCGTAGCCTCTGCTCGGTTTCACCAATGTACCATGCCTCAGGGCATCCTTGCCTGCAGCATATGAGATAGACAAAAGCAAATTACTATGGATGCTGGAATCTGAAACCAAAAGAGAAAAAGCTAGAAAATCTCAGCATGCCTGGCAGCATTTGTAAGGAGAGAAAAGCTTTGACAAGGGGTCAGTTAGACTCAAAATGTCAGCTCTTTTCTCTCCATACAGATGCTGCCAGTCCTGCTGAGATTTTCCAGCAGTTTCTCTTTTGGTATGAGATAGACAACATTGGCTGAGTCACGTGAGTGCCTACCAGGTACATAGTGAGAGGTGTCCCCAAGCATGGTATCCATGTCCACATTCTGACACATCTTGCAGCGCCTACTGTGACAGGGTTGTATGGAGCTGTCCTGAAAGTCAGGCAGCTTGCTATGAACAATGATTTGTTTGAGGTTTGGCAGTTGCTTAAAGATGAGCAGTGGAGGTGTGGGGAACATCTTGGCCAGGTGCTCATCCTCATTGACAATGTGTCGCAGGCCGCGAAGAACATGGCGTAGTTTTTCACCTCCTGGGAAGTACTGAACAATAAAGGGTACCCTGTCGGTTGCAGCACGTGTCTGTCTCCTGAGGAGGCCATTATGGTTCCTTGCTGTAGCACGTTGGAACTGGCGATCAATGAGTTGAGTTGCCTACGCTGCAGGCAAGAATGCCCAGAGGCATGGTACATTGTTGAGACCAAGCAGAGGCTATAGCAACGGATGAGTGGGCCCCGCACAACAATCAATAGTCAGGAGTGCTCTGTCCCAGTTGGAGAACACTTCAGTGTTCCAGGACTCTCTGCAATCCTTCACCATTTAGATAACGTGTTTCTTTTTTTTCTGACTGAAAAGGAAAATTTCACACTTTTCCACTTAGCCAGATGGTTGCCCACTCATTTAAACATTTTTATATCTCTTAATAGGCTCCCTATATCCTCTTCACCACTTTCTTTCCTACCTATGTCACCATCAAAGTTAGCAACCATACTTTCAGTCTCAAAATCATTTCCGTAAGTTATAAAGAGTTGAGACTCCTATGACACATCACTCATGACATCATGCTAGGCTGAAAAAGATCCACTTATTCCTACCCTCTGCTTCCTGTTAGCCAGGTAACCTTTAACCTATGCTGATGTGTTAGCCCAACACCATGAGCTTTTGGTTTCCACAATAGCCTTTGATGTAGCATCTTATCAAATGTCTCCTAGAAATCTGGATATAATACATCCAATGTTTCCTCAGCACAAGTTACTTCTTCCAAGAACAAATTAGTTTAACATTATTTATCTTTCACAAAACCATGTTGGCTCTGTCTGATTACTTTGAACTTATCCAAGTTCCCTATTATCTTTCCTAGACAGATTTTGACAAATGTTCAGCTAACTGGCTTTTAGTTCCCTGCTTTCTGCCTCCCTTGAATAAAGGAGTTATATTGTACATTAGTGGTTTTCCAACCTAAAGGAACCTTCCCCAAATCTAGTGAGTTTTGGAAAGTTAAAGCCAATGCATTACCTATCTTTACTTAGTGTACTTTCCAGGATGCTACTTGTATACACCCCAGCGAAGACCAATGCCAAATGTCTGTTCGATCCATCTATCATCTCTTTATCCTCCATTACGAATTCCACAGACCCATTTTCCATAGAAGCAGCATTTACTTTTTAACTCTTTTCCTTTTTAAACATTTGAAGATTTTTTTTCTGTTTTGTCCCTATTTTGCACTTTCTGGATTATCCCCTTCAATGTTTGCCATTGCATTTCTATTGACACATCCTTTAACCTTAATTGCCAGTTTAAATTTACTAGCTCTGCTTTCATGCCCTCATAATTTCCCTTGTATTAATTTAAAATTGTACTCATGGACCCACACTATTCTCCCTTAAATTTTATGAAAAATTCAATTATGTTATGGTTGCTGCTACTCAAGGGCATTTCCACCATGATTTCAATCTGAATAAATGAGAAGAGATTCATTTTGGAAGGTCGAATTTGAGTACAGGGTTAAAGACAGGATTCTTGGCAGTGTGAAGGAACAGCGAGATGTTGGGGTCCATGTACATAGATTCCTCAAAGTTGCCATCCACATTGATAGGGTTGTCAAGAAGGCTTATGTTGGTTTTCATTAACAGGGGGATTGAGTTTAGGAGCCATGAGGTTTTGCTGCAGCTCTATAAAGTTGCAGATCACCCTTGGAATATTGTGTCCATTATTGGTTAGACCACACTTGGAATATTGTGTCCAGTTCTGGTCATCTCATTATGGAAAGGATGTAGAAGCTTTAGAGAGGGTGCAGAGAAGATTTATCAGGATGCTGCCTGGATTAGAGAGCCATCCTGAAGAGGGGCTTAAGCCTGAAACGTCGATTCTCCTGCTCCTCGGATGCTGCCTGGTCTGCGTTTTTCCAGCATCACATTTTTCAACTCTGGTCTCCAGCATCCACAGTCCTCACTTTCTCCTCCTGGATTAGAGAGCTTGTCTTATGAAGAGATGTTGGTTGAGCTCGGGCTTTTCACATGGAAGAGAAGAAGGAAGTGAGGACTGCAAACGATGGAAACCAAAGTTTAGATCAGAGTGGTGCTGGAAAAGTACAGCAGGTCAGGCAGCATCTGAGGAGCAGGAAAATTGACATTTTGGGCAAAAGCCCTTCATCAGGAAGAGGTGTACACCTTTGTTAGAGGCGTACAAGGTAATGAGAAGCATAGATAGAGTAGATAGCCAGAGACATTTCCCCAGGATAGAAGTGGCTGACACGAGGCATCATAATTTTAAGGAGATTAGAGGAAGATATTGGGGAGCTGTCAGAAGTGGGTTCTTTACTCAGAGCAAAAAATGAGGTCTGCAGATGCTGGAGATCACAGTTGAAAATGTGTTGCTGGTTAAAGCACAGCAGGTCAGGCAGCATCCAAGGAATAGGAAATTCGACGTTTCGGGCATAAGCCCTTCATCAGGAATGAGGAGAGAGTGCCAGGCAGGCTAAGATAAAAGGTAGGGAGGAGGGACTTGGGGGAGGGGCGATGGAGATGTGATAGTTGGAAGGAGGTCAAGGTGAGGGTGATAGGCCGGAGTGGGGTGGGGGCGGAGAGGTTAGGAAGAAGATTGCAGGTTGGGAGGGTGGTGCTGAGTTGAGGGAACCGACTGAGACAAGGTGGGGGGAGGGGAAATGAGGAAACTGGAGAAATCCGAGTTCATCCCTTGTGGTTGGAGGGTTCCCAGGCGGAAGATGAGGCGTTCTTCCTCCAACCGTCGTGTTGTTATGTTTTGCCAGTGGAGGAGTCCAAGGACCTGCATGTCCTCGGTGGAGTGGGAGGGAGAGTTAAAGTGTTGAGCCACGGGGTGGTTGGGTTGGTTGGTCCGGGCGTGCCTGAGGTGTTCTCTGAAGTGTTCTGCAAGTAAGCGGCCCGTCTCCCCAATGTAGAGGAGGCCACATCGGGTGCAGCGGATGCAATAGATGATGTGTGTGGAGGTACAGGTGAACTTGTGGCGGATATGGAAGGATCCCTTAGGGCCTTGGAGGGAAGTGAGGGAGGAGGTGTGGGCGCAAGTTTTACATTTCCTGCGGTTGCAGGGGAAGGTGCCGGGAGTGGAGGTTGGGTTGGTGGGGGGTGTGGATCTGACGAGGGAGTCACGAAGGGAGTGGTCTTTGCGGAACGCTGATAGGGGAGGGGAGGGAAATATATCCCTGGTGGTGGGGTCCGTTTGGAGGTGGCGGAAATGACGGCGGATGATATGCTGTATACGGAGGTTGGTGGGGTGGTAGGTGAGAACCAGTGGGGTTCTGTCTTGGTGGCGATTGGAGGGGCGGGGCTCAAGGGCGGAGGAACGGGAAGTGGAGGAGATGTGATGGAGGGCATCGTCGATCACGTTTGGGGGGAATCTGCGGTCCTTGAAGAAGGAGGCCATCTGGGCTGTGCGGTGTTGGAACTGGTCCTCCTGGGAGCAGATGCAGTGGAGACGAAGGAATTGGGAATATGGGATGGAGTTTTTACAGGGGGCAGGGTGGGAGGAGGTGTAGTCCAGATAGCTGTGGGAGTCAGTCGGTTTATAGTAGATGTCTGTGTTGAGTCGGTCGCCTGAGATAGAAATGGAAAGGTCTAGGAAGGGAAGGGAGGAGTCTGAGACAGTCCAGGTGAATTTGAGGTCGGGATGGAAGGTGTTAGTAAAGTTGATGAACTGTTCGACCTCCTCGTGGGAGCACGAGGCAGCGCCGATACAGTCATCAATGTAGCGGAGGAAAAGGTGGGGAGTGGTGCCAGTGTAGTTGCGGAAAATGGACTGTTCCACATATCCTACGAAGAGACAGGCATAGCTGGGGCCCATGCGGGTGCCCATGGCAACTCCTTTAGTTTGGAGGAAGTGGGAGGATTGAAAAGAGAAGTTATTCAGGGTGAGGACCAGTTCAGTCAGTTGAAGGAGGGTGTCAGTGGAAGGGTACTGGTTGGTGCGGCGGGAAAGGAAGAAGCGGAGGGCTTTGAGTCCTTCATGATGGGGGATGGAGGTGTACAGGGACTGGATGTCCATCGTGAAAATAAGGCGTTGGGGATCTCCCATCCACCGCCTCCAACCTCATAGTCCCACAACCCCGCACCGCCCGTTTCTACCTCCTGCCCAAAATCCACAAACCTGACTGCCCCGGTCGACCCATTGTCTCAGCCTGCTCCTGCCCCACCGAACTCATCTCCCAATACCTCGACACGGTTCTGTCCCCTTTAGTCCAAGAACTCCCCACCTACGTTCGGGACACCACCCACGCCCTCCACCTCCTCCAGGATTTTCGCTTCCCCGGTCCCCAACGCCTTATTTTCACGATGGACATCCAGTCCCTGTACACCTCCCTGGTAGTAGAGTCAGAGACATTAGGGACATTTAAGTGACTGCTGGACAAACACATGGACGGCAGTAAATTGAGGGATGTGCAAGTTAGGTTGATCTTAGATTAAGACAAATGCTCGGCACCAGAGCCTGTACTGTGTTGTACTGTTCTCTGTTCTAATTTCTGTGAGGTCAGTAATAAATCCCACCCCCTTAATTGGAGCCCAGTCTTGTCTGGCCTACTGACTAGTTGTTGCCATAATATGCAGGTCTCAAAAACTGTTTGTACAGTCATAGTCACAAGGTCCACAAAATAGAAAGAGACCCTTCAGCCCATTGAGATCATGCTAGTCAAAAAAAGCCACTTAACTATTCTAATCCCATTTTCCAGCATTTGGCGCATGGCTTTGTATGCCTTGACATTGTAAATACACATCTAAATTCTTCTTAAGTGTTCTGACTGTTTCTGCCTCTACTATCCTTACAGGCAGTGAGTTCCAGATTCTCACCACCCTTTAGGTAAAAAATCTTTGCTCATATCTCCTTGAAACCTCCACCCTTTACTATCTATGGCCTCTGATCATTGATCTCTCCATCAAGGGGCAAGTTCCTTCCTGCCTACTCTGTCTAAGGTCCCTATAATTTTATACATCTCAATCATGTCCCCCGTCATCTATTCTGAGGAAAACAACCTGAGTCTCTCCATTCTCTCTCCATAACAGAAACTCTCCAGCCAAGGCAACATCCTGTTAAATCTTTCTCTCCATCCTCTCAAGTGTTATCACATCACTCCCATCACGTGGATGCCAAAATTGCACACATACTGTTTCTTACAGTTCCAGCATAATCAACCTGCTCTAACACTCTTTGCCTATGTCTTCCTAACCTCTTTATCCACTTGTTCTGATACCTCAAGAGATTGATCTACTTGGACACCAAGGTCCATTTGATCTTCATGTATCCCAGGGTCCTACTATTCATCATTTATTCTCTTGCCTTGGTTGTCCTGCCAAAATGCATCACCTCACGCTTATCAATTCAATTTTGCACTGACCGGCCTGTCTATATCATCCTGTAATAGAAATAGAACATAGAACAATACAGCATAGAACAGGCCCTTCGGCCCACGATGTTGTGCCGAACATTTGTCCTCGCTGAAGCAGCCATCCATGTACCCATCCAATTGCCACTTAAAGGTGATCAATGATTCTGACTCTGACACTCCCAAGGCAGTGCATTCCATGCCCCCACCACTCTCTGGGTAAAGAACCTAACCCTGACATCCCCCCATACCTTCCACCCTTCACCTTAAATTTAGGTTCCCTTGTAACACTCCGTTGTACCAGGGGAAAAAGTCTCTGACTGTCGCCTCTATCTATTCCCCTGATCATCTTATAAAACTCTATCAAGCCACCCCTCATCCTTTGCCGTTCCAATGAGAAAAGGCCTAGCACTCTCAACCTGTCCTCGTACGACCTATTCTCCATTCCAGGCAACAGCCTGGTAAATCTCCTCTGCACCCTCTCCAAAGCTGAGGCTTCCCACTATTTACCATCCACCAATTTTTTGTAACATTTACGAACTTACTGATCAACCCTTCTACGTTCAAATCTGATTAGTTTATATAAACCACAAACAGCAAAGGCTTGGACACTGACCCCACTGGACACAGTCTACAGTCAGAAAAACTCCCCTCAACTATCAGTCTCTGCTTCCTGTTACTCAGCCAATTGTGGATCCAATTTACCAAGGTACCTTAGATCCTGTGGGTTCTTACCTTTGATATCAGTCTCACATGCAGGACATAGAACATAGAACATAGAAAGATACAGCGCAGTACAGGCCCTTCGGCCCTCGATGTTGCGCCGACCGAATCCTACCTAACCTACACTAGCCCAATAACTTCCAAATGCCTATCCAATGCCCGCTTAAATGACCATAAAGAAGGAGAGTTCACCACTGCTACTGGCAGGGCATTCCATGAACTCACAACCCGCTGTGTAAAGAATCTACCCCTAACATCTGTCCTATACCTACCACCCCTTAATTTAAAGCTGTGTCCCCTAGTAACACCTGACTCCATTAGCGGTAAAAGGTTCTCAGTGTCGACCCTATCTAAACCCCCAATCATCTTATACACCTCTATCAAATCTCCCCTAAACCTTCTTTTCTCCAATGAGAACAGCCCCAAGTGCCTCAGCCTTTTCTCATAAGATTTTCCTACCATTCCAGGCAACATCCTGGTAAACCTCCTCTGCACTCGTTCCAATGCCTCCACATCCTTCCTATAGTATGGCGACCAAAACTGCACACAATACTCCAGATGAGGCCGCACCAGAGTCTTATACAGTTGCAACATGACCTCAGGACTCCGGAACTCAATTCCTCTACCAATAAAGCCCAGTACACCATATGCCTTCCTCACAGCACTATTTACCTGGGTGGCAACTTTCAGAGATCTGTGTACATGGACACCAAGATCCCTCTGCTCATCCACACTACCAAGTAGCCTATCATTAGCCCAGTAATCCATCATCTTGTTACTCCTACCAAAGTGAATGACTTCACACTTAGCTACATTGAATTCCATTTGCCACCTTTCTGCCCAGCTCTGCAACTTATCTATATCCCGCTGTAACCTACCACTTCCTTCCTCACTATCCACAACTCCACCGACTTTTGTGTCATCAGGACCTTACGGAAAACTTTGCTGAGGTCCTTCACTAGGTCATATCTTCAAAACTTTCAATCCAGTTGATCAGACATGACCTCCTGTTAACAAAACCATGCTGTTTGTTCTTGATTAATCCCTGCCCTTCCAAATACACATTGGTTCTGTGCCTCAGAATTGCCACCAATAGTTTCCCTACTGGAGGTTAGACTGACTGGCCTCTAGCTTCCTAGTTTATTCTTTGCTCCCTTCTTGAACAATGGCACCACATTGGCTATTCTCCAACATCTCTCCTGTGGCCTCAGAGGAACTGCAAATGTTTACAAGCATCCTTGATATTTTATCCTTTGCTTCACTCAGCAATCTGGGTTACAGCCCGGTATCTACTTTTAAGCTCACTGGACCAATCAAAACCTCCTCTATGAATATGCTAATTGATTTAGATTCTCTACAATGCACAAACAGGCCCTTCGGCCCAACCAGTCCACACTGACCTTCTGAAGAGTAACCCATCCATACCCTTTCCCTCTGACTAATGCACCTAGCACAATGGGCAATTTAGCATGGTCAATTCACCTAACCTGCACATCTTTGGACTGTGGGAGGAAACCCACGCAGACACGGGGAGAATGTGCAAACTCCACACAGACAGTCGCCCGAGGCTGAATCGAAACTGGGACCCTGGTGCTTTGAGGCAGCAGTGCTAACCACTGAGCCACCATGCCATCATTGTATCACAGTCCTGCTCCCTGATTTCTAAACCCATATCATCCCTTAACTCATATTCATTCAGAGTGTCGGAGGCTGAGGGGTGGCCTTATAGAGGTTTATAAAATCATGAGGGTCATGGATAGAATGAATAGCCAAGGTTTTTTCCCTAGGGCTGGGCAAAACTAGAGGGCATAGGTTAAAAGGTGAGAGGAAAAAGGGACCTAAGAGGTAACTTTTACACACAGAGGGTGGTGTGTGTATGGAATAAGCTCCAGAGGAAGTGGTGGAGGCTGGATCAGTTACAACATTTGAAAAGCATCTGAATGGGTATATGAATATGAAAGGTTTCGAGGGATATGGCCCAAATATTGGCTAAGGGGACTCAATTAATATAGGATATCTAGTCAGCATGGTTGAGTTGCACTGAAGGGCTTGTTGCTGTGCTGTATATTCCTATGACTATGACTCTCACTACTGAACACTGACGCAAAGTATTCATTTTACAATCTTACCTAAGTCTTCTGCCTGCGTACAGAAATCACCACTATTGTCCTTAATGGACGCTACTCTTTCCCTTGTTATCCTTTAACCCTTAATGGTCCTGTAAAATAACTTAGAATTTTCCTTTATTTTACCTGACAGTATCCTTTTATCTCCCCTCACAGCTCTTCCAATCTCCACTTTAAGCTCCCACTTGCAAATCTATACTCTCTGGGGTTTCTGCTGTTTCAAGCTCCTGCTACCAGCCAGAAACCTCCCTTTTTCTCTTAATACAATCCTGTACATTCCTTGAAATCCAAGGTTCACAGGATTCATTGATTCTACCCTTTTCTTTAGAATATGTCAGCGCTATACTCTCCCTATGTGCCCTACATCTTAAAACCTTCAATACATTTCTTATTCATTTTCCCAACTGTTTCTTTTTCCAGTTTACCTGTAGGTTAAAACCCCTCATGATAATTGCTGTACCCTTTTGAAAAGCACCTTCTTCCTTTACACGCTGTCCCATCATGTGGTTACTGTCAGGAGGCCTGAACACAACTCCCAGAGTGAGTTCCTGCCTTTATCACTCCTCAGCTCTATCCAGGACTGCTGCTGCATTCTGGATTCCTGAATTTAGGATACCAGTATCTATTATATTAATATTAGACTTAATTAACAGGGCCACTCTTTTGCCCTTTCCTAGCTTCCTTGCTCAATGCCACATACCCCTCAATATTCAGGCCCCAGTGCTGGAGCCATGTCTCAGTAATGGGCAGTAGGCCATTACTTACTTAATGATCGCACTGATTTATCTCAATTTGAACGACCATTTTGTTTGAAAGCCACATACATTCAAATACTGTGCCTTGTGCTTTGTCCTTTTATTGTTTTTGTAACAATTTGGTCTTATCGCCTGATTTGCTCTGAGATCTGTACTCTCTACCCCTTCCTGTCATTGTGTATTTATTATTTGCCACATTAATTCCTTCCTCTATTGAAATATTCCACACATTACAGAAGCTGAAACAATACTTTGACACTTGTCTGAAACCACCTCAGCTGGTTTGTATTGATGTAACCACTGGCTAGGGGGAAATCCTGTGCTATTCCCGCATTCTGGAAGGTTGCAAGCTGCAAGCACCAGAACCTCCACCTGAGCGACAAATATTCTCTAAACTCATTAAGCTGCAAGTATGTTTATGGAGACTGTGACTCGAGTCTCATATTCAGTCAGAATGCCTGGCCCCTACCTATATTCCAGCTGGTAGCTGAGTGTAAAGTTTTCATTGGCTGGGAAACAAGACAAAATGCACCTTCTTTAATATTTCAACCTCACAACTTCACTAAAGAGTAAAAGCAGATTCTGTTGAGATATTTTTGATGCAATACTACACAAAAACTAAGCTGTTGAAGGTGACATAGTTTATGTGCCATCCAATGGTAAGCATCTTTCCCCACTTCTAACCTGAGCCCCTCAAATTGTATGTGAAAGCTCTCTTCACACCTTTTGAAGAATAGCAGGAGAATTCAGTCCATGTCCTGCTCAATATTTATCCCTTGTCACTGAAATAAAGTTATTTGCTCTTTTATTATCACTTTGCTGTTAAGTGCTCACCGTGCACAAACTGGATATGGAACTTCCTACATTGCAACAATAATTAAGCTTCAGAATCACTCTTGGTTAGACTCAAAAACACTGCAGATGTTAGAATCTAAACTAGACAAGCAGGAGGCTGGAGGAACACAGCAAGCCAGACAGCATCAGGGGGTGGAGAAGTCAACATTTCAGGTACAACACTTCTTCAGGACTGGGGGCCGATGTGGGGGGAGCTGCAGATAAAGATGGTGGCAGGGACAGGGTGGTGAGGTGGAGACAGGTGAAGACAGGTAGAGAGTACAACCTGGTTGGTCAATGGGAGGAATGAATCCGGTTAGTGGCAGGGAGCAATGGAAGGGAGGGGGAGGGACTGGGAAGGAGGTCAGGGGATGGGGAGGGAGATTATTTGAAATGAGCTAACTGAATAGTGAGTCCTCAGGGCTATAGGCTGCCCAGGCAGAAGATGAGGTGCTGTTCCTTCAATTTGTGTTTTGTTTTGTTTTGGAAATGGAAGATGCCAAGGATGGTCATATCGGAAAGGGACTGGGAAGGGGAATTGAAATGGGCGGGGACTGGTATGTCTGGTCAGTCCCTGCGGCCCCAGCTGAGATGCTCAGTGAGCTGTTCCCTCAGTTTTTGTTCAGTCTCCTGATGTAGAGAAGAACACAGCAGAAGCACTGGATGCAGTAAACTAGGATGGAGGAGAGACAGGTGAACCTCTGTCTCACCTGGAAGGACTGTTTGGGGCCCTATATAAAGGTGATGGAGAGGTGGTGTGCCGGCAGGTTTTACATCTTTTCCGGTTGCAAGGGAAGTATCTGGGGGTTTGGAGGGGTTGTGGAGGGGATGGTGGGGAGAGTGGCACAAACCAAGGACTGTCAAAGGAACGGTCCTTGAGGAAGGCTGAGAGGGGTGGAGAAGGAAAGATGTTGTTGATGATTGGAGTTTGCAGAAGTGTTTAAAGATGCATTGGGTGTGGAGGCTGGGGGTGGTGGTAGGTGAGGACCAAGGGGACTCTGTATTCATTGCATTGGGGGGGTGGTTTTGAGCAGTGGAACAGGGAATGGAGGTGATATGGCGGAGGGGCTGTCTGCATGATGGGGGAGGAAAGTTCAAAGTAGTGGATATCTGGAAAGCTCACGAGTGGAATGTCTCTTCATCTGGGCAGATGTGGCAGAGGTGGAGGAATTGGGAGAATGGGATGGAGTTCTTGCAGGATATTAGGTGGGAGGAGGTGTAGTCCAGGTAGTTATGGGAATCTATAGGTTTGTAATAAACGTCCGTCTGGAGACTGTCACCAGAGGTGGAAATGGTGAGGTCAAGAAAGGGGAGGGAGCTGTCTCAGATGCACCAAGTGAATTTGGGGTGGGGTGGAAGTTGTGGGCAAAGTTGATTAATTGCTCCAGTTCAGCCTGGGTGCAAGATGCTACATCAATGCAGTCATTAATTGTAACAGCAGAAGAGTTGGGGCCCAGGCACAGTCATCAAGACAGGCCTCCACAACACCACCTCCATTCTCCATTCCACTGCTCTAACCCCCTCCTCCCAACGCAATAAAGACAGAGACCCTTTCCTCAACTACCACCCACCAGTCTTCACAACCAACACGTCATCAAACACTTCCGCCAACTTCAACTAGATCCCACTACCCAAAACATTTTCCCCTCCCCACCCCTCCCTGCCTTCCGCAAGGACCATTCCTTTTTACAGTCTTTGGTTTGCGCCACTTTCCCCAACAACCCCCACGAACCCCCAGGTACCTTCACCTGCAACCGGAAAAGATGTAAAACCTGTTGGTACACCACCCCCTTCACCTTCATCCTAGGCACAAAACAGTCCTTCCAGGTGAGACAGAGGTTCACCTGCCTCTCTTCCAACCTAGTTTACTGCATCAGGTGCTCCCCATGTGGTCTTCTCTACATCAGGGAGACCAAACATAAACTGAGGGAACAGCTCACCGAGCATCGCAGCTGGGCCCGTAGGGGCTGACCGGATCTTCCAGTCACCACCCATTTTAATTTCCCTTCCCACTCCCTTTCCAACATGACCACCGTTAGCCTCCTCCATTGCAAAAATAAACCACAGCACAAATTGGAGGAACAATACCTCATCTTCCACCTACAGCCCAAAGGATTCAACATTGAGTTCTGCAATTTCAAATAATCCCCCTCCCCGCCCCCGACCTCCTCCCCAACCCTTCCTTTACATTGCTCCCTGCCACCAACTGGATTCATTGCTCCCATTAACCAACCAGTTCATATCTTCACCTATCCCCATTTCACCACCCTGCCTCTGCCACCCCCCCCTTATCTGCATCTCCCTCACACCCACCACCAGTCCTGAAGAAGGGTTACACCCAAAATGTTGACTTCTCCACGTCCTGATGCTGCATGGCTTGCTGTGCTCTTCCTACCTTGTGCCTGTCTACTTTGGAATCATTCTTGGGCATTAAAGGTTATGTGGCAAGTGACCTAAAAATTTATTATTTTATTTTGAACCTATCTCTCCCCTGCTGTGATTGTCAATGTGAAAAATCATTCAGACACTGCTACTGGGAGTGAGAGGCATATGGAAATAGTTAATTGGTGGTGCTAAAAAGTATAGCATGTTGGATGAACTGAATTGTCACCCGGGAACTACCCATGGATTGAAAATCAGGGAATGTCGTATCTCAGTGTGTATTCCCGACAAACAAATTCAATAATATAATTTCATAAAAGTCACCATCCTCCCCTGCCCCCAGCAGCTGAGGGATGGGCACTCCAAAACTTTCAAAGGAAATTGATTCAAATGTCAAAACGTAATCTGTCCCATGAAGACAGCCTCTTTGTCTCTGAAATGGAATGGGTTGGTTTGCATCATATAGCAGTAATTACCAGTCTCTGGATTCACAAGTTAAAGCAAAGGAAGCACTTATTACACTGTTATTATTACACAGAGCAATTAATTATGAGGGACATGACACTATACTGAACCTATATTTAAGACTAACTAATAACACATTATGGAGTTTGATTAATTGATATCTGTGCCTTGTCAGCTTGTCAGGAAACACATTTCACACAGACCATATTCAATAATGCCAGAGACAGTCCTATCTGAGAAGACACTTCACTTTAACCCATTCACAGCCATCCAAGACCACAGACAAAGTGGGTGATTTGCCTGATCTTGGACCATTTGAAATGATATTGCACCAATGAATCAAATAACAGCAAGAAGATGACAAACGGTTCTTATTCCATTTGAAAATTGTAATCTATATCTGAACAGATATGGGAGCAGTAATGTTGTTGAGTTTACTTGCTGATGTTAGGTATGAGACTGGCAGAGTAGGGTTTTAGCATTGGATAAAACTTTCCCATTTTGTTCTAAGTGAGAGTCCAGATATAAAGAGAGGTGGGAATGCCACTCCCATCAAACAGTGTGACTGGAGGGACCACCCGGTAAAGTGCCTTTCATAAAATTAAGTAGTTGAATCACGGGTCATGATTGAATGGTGCAGCAGGCCCGATGGGCCAAATAACCTAATTCTGCTCCTATACCTCATGGTCTTAAATATATCTTGCGCTCACCCATTGGGATTTCTGCTGGGATCATTTTAGTGGGCTTGCACTGTGCCAAACATAAGATTGAGCCTTAGATTAGATTACTTACAGTGTGGGAACAGGCCCTTCAGCCCAACAAGTCCACTCCCTTACACCTAACACTACAGGCAATTTAGCATGGCCAATTCACCTAATGAGCACTTTTTGGAGTGTCGGAGGAAACAGAGCACTTGGAGGAAACCCACGCAGACAATGTGCAAACTCCACACAGACAGTTGCCTGAGGCAGGAATTTGAGGCAGCAGTGCTAACCATTGTGCCACCGTGCCACCCTGTGTCTTGAATGCAGCTTGCCTTACTGCCTGGTTGGCAGAGAGCCAAAAAATGGTGGCCTGTTACACGTAATCTGACTCTCCAGTGAAGCCATGAATATGCCCTATTAATGCACTTAAACAATTGATTCTTGGCTGTTTAATTCCTAGCTCAATGCAGATAACATAATGAGATATAACAGAGAGAATGAATAATTTAAATGAATAATATCATGATCCAATGTCCCAATGCCCACTGCAGAACTGCAGCTTGTTAATGTCCAGTCAGGAAATATCACACATAGCAAATAATTGGACAATTCCAAAGATGAGCATTTATTTACAGATAGCAAATGGGAACAAAACCAACAGAGGGTGCAGTCCACCTCAACAGTAGAAACATGACTGCTTTAGACATTGCGATAGTCTGCTGTTCCCAGCTGCCATCGACTCGAGCCAGCCATCAGTCAGCTCCTGTCTGCCTTGTAGAGCCTGATGTAGCTGAATTCAGTCATGGATAATGGCAGCTTCCTCCTCGCAGTGACTTCCTTCTCTGAAGACTGCTCCCCGTTCCCCCAGTTTTTCAGCATCTCTGGAGCACTGTGTGCAGTTATGGTCACCCTACTACCAGAAGGATGTTATTAACCTGGAGAAAGCTCAGAAAAGATTTATAGCATGTTGACAGGAATGGAGGGTTTGAGTTATAAAAATAGATTGGAAATGCTGGAACATTTTTAACTGGAGTGTAGGAGGTTGAGGGGTGACGTTATAGAGGTTTATAAAATCATGGGGGCCATCAATAAGGTGAATGACAAGGGTGAGAGAGTTCAAAACTATTTTTAAGGTTAGAAGAGAAAGATTTAATAAGGATATGAGGGGCAACATTTTTACACAGAGAGTGGTTCGTGTGTGGAAAGAACTGCCAGAGAAACGGGTGGCTGAGGGTACAGTTACAACATTTAAAATATTTGGATAAGTTAATGAATAGTTACAATTTGGAGGGATATGGACCAAAGCAAGTGGTACTACTTTAGTTTGGAAACATAGTTGGTGTGGACTGTTTGAACCAAAGGATCTGCTTCCGTGCTGTATGCCTCATTTCACCTCACCACCTGTTCCAATGGTCCAGAGCACAACTGTCTAGGATGATGCAGCCCAATCTGTCTGGACTATCCTGGAGGCTCCTCCCCCAAGACTGGTCCAAGCAGCAGAACCACATCTGCAGCCGCCCCATTGTCTGATCAACGACGGCGCTGGACACAGCAGCATGGGCAGCATTGTATCAGTGCCCCACTGGGGTTGTGCAATGCTGTCATGACCCATGGTCGCTGTGGCGAGCCCCTTGATCCCAGGAACCACCTTATCACCCTCAAACACACCTGATGCATAAGAGGGCTCCAAGGTGAACAAGTGGTGGTAGCTGCTAGGATAGATAATAGGATAAACACACAGGAAAGTTACCGAGTATTCTGGCAGACAGAGACAATTTTGTATGTTTTTTATGTATGGAGACTGTGGCTCTGTCTGCAATCTCTCCCAAATGACTGGCACAGAATCATCACATGTCCTTTCAGCAAACCTGTGTTATTGCTATCGCAATATCATCCCAGTGTGGTAGCAAGTCTATGTAGCAGAATAGCACATTGTCAGACAGCATCTGTGCTGACAGCTGTTAACAGCATTAAAACTGATCAACTGAATCAAAATAAAACCCTACCTCCAACTTAAATAGTTACTAAATATCTGAATAAAAATACTCCAGGGACTGTATTAAGGCAACATGCAAAGTTCTAGTTTCAAATTATACTCATAAATCACTTTGTACTATTGCAGTGTAGTTGCGATGTCCCTGAACTCCTGGGGTAATTTCCTATTACAGTCTCTGTACAATCTCATCTTTCAGTTACCTAACCTCCCTCCCCCCCCTCCAAAACTATAACAGAGAGTGAGTGTCACTAATAGATCATATCTGTAGCATACAGCTTTCCCGAATGTTACTACACTGTTTCTTTCTCCTCTACATTGGGGAGATGGCACCTCTGAGCAGAGCGCTTTAGGAAGCATCTCCGGGACACCCGCACCAATCAACCACACCAATCAACCACAACATTTCAACTCCCCCTCCCACTCTGCCGAGAACATGGAGGTCCTGGGCCTCCTTCACCGCCGCTCCCTCACCGCCAGACACCTGGAGGAAGAACGCCTCATCTTCTGCCTCGGAACACTTTAATCCCAGGGCATCAATGTGGACTTCAACAGTGTCCTCATTTCCCCTTTCCCCCACCTCACCCTAGTTCCAAACTTCCAGTTCAGCACTGTCCCCATGACTTGTCCAGACTTGTCCTACCAACCTATCTCCTTTTCCACCTATCCACGCCACCCTCTCCTCCCTGACCTATCACCTTTATCCCCTCCCCCACTCACTCATTGTACTCTATGCTACTCTCTCCCCACCCCCACACTCCTCTAGCTTATCTCTCCATGCTTCAGGCTCTCTGCCTTTATTCCTGATGAAGGGCTTTTACCCGAAACGTCGATTTCACTGCTCCTTGGATGCTGCCTGAATGCTGTGCTCTTCCAGCACCACTGATCCAGAATCATGTTTCCTAATCATTGCAAACCACTAGACTGCTGCAGAGGCAAGGCGGCCTTACAAAATAAAGAATTGGCATTTGTAAAAACAGCAGATTCTGTCAGAGAAGCTGAGATTAAGAGGGAACATGGCATGCAATTTATAGTTCAGTGCCACATCAAGCTACAGTTAATGAAATCCACTGCTGGGTCAGTTGAGGCTGCCTTGCTCTAACAGTACGCTGCCCTGGTCAGACTGAACTGCCAGGATTGCTTTCAGTTCTCATTATAGAATTCCTAATAGTCAGCAGGAAATTGAGAAACAAATTTGGAAGGAGATCTCAGTTATTTGTAAGAATAATAGGGTAGTAATGGGTAGGGGATTTTAACTTTCCAAACATCGACTGGGACTGCCATAGTGTTAAGGGTTTAGATGAAGAGGAATTTGTTAAGTGCATACAAGAAAATTTTCTGATTCAGTATGCGGATGTACCCATGAGAGAAGGTGCAAAACTTGACCTACTCTTGGGAAATAAGACAGGGCAGGTGACTGAGGTGTCAGTGGGGGAGCACTTTTGGGGCCAGCGACCATAATTCTATTAGTTTTAAAATTGTGTTGGAAAAGGATAGACCAGATCTAAAATTTGAAGTTCTAAATGGGAGAAAGGGTAATTTTGATGGTATTAGAAAAGAACATTCAAAAGTTAATTGGAGGCAAAAGTTCACAGGTATAGGGATGGCTGGAAAATGGGAAGCCTTCAGAAATGAGATAACAAGAGCCCAGAGACAGTATATTCCAGTTAGGGTTTAAGGAAAGGCTGGTAGGTATAGGGAATGCTGGATGACTAAAAAAATTGAGGCTTTGGTTAAGAAAAAGAAGAAAGCATATGTCAGGTACAGACAGAATAAATCAAGTGAATTCTTAGAGGAGTATAAAGGAAGTAGGAGTATACTTAAGAGGGAAATCAGGAGGGCAAAAATGGGACATGAGAAAGCTTTGGCAAACAGAGTTAAAGAGAATCCAAAAGGGTTTTACAAATACATTAAGGACAAAAGGGTAACTAGAGAGAGAATAAGGCCCCTCAAAGATCAGCAAGGTGGCCTTTGTGTAGAGCCACAGGAGATGGGGAAGATACTAAACGAGTATTTTGCATCAGTGTTTACTGTGGAAAAGGACATGTAGGATATAGACTGTAGGGAAATAGATGGTGACATCTTGAAAAATGTTCATATTACAGAGGAGGAAGTGCTGGATGTCCTGAAATTCATAAAAGTGAATGAATCACCAGAACCTGATCAGTATACCTGAGAACTCTGTGGGAAGCTAGGGAAGTGATTTCTGGGCGCCTCAACGAGATATTTGTATCATCGATAGTCACAGGTGAGGTGCCGGAAGACTGGAGGTTGGCCAACGTGGTGCCACTATTTAAGAAAGGCCATGAAGACAAGCCAGGGAACTATAAGCCTGATGTCGGTGGTGGGCAAGTTGTTGGAGGGAATCCTGAGGTGTAGGATGTACATGCTTTTGGAAAAACAAGGAGTGATTAGAGATAGTCAACATGGCTTTGTACCTGGGAAATTATGTCTCACAAACTTGATTGAGGTTTCTTGAAGAAGAATTAAAGGCAGGATTGATGAGGGCAGGACGGTAGAGGTGATTTTTATGGACTTCAGTAAGGTGTTCAACAGGGTTTCCGATGGGAGACTGATTAGCAAGGTTAGATCTCATAGAATACAGGGAAAACTAGCCATTTAGATACAGAACTAGCACAAAGGTAGAAGACAGAATGTGGTGGTGGAGGGTTGTTTTTCAGACTGGAGGCCTGTGACCAGTTGAGTGCTGGGTCCACTACTTTTCATCATTTATATAAATGATTTGGATGTGAGCATAAGGGTTATAGTTAGTAGGTTTGCAGATGACCCCAAAATTGGAGATGTAGTGGACAGCAAAGAAGGTTATCTCAGATTACAATGGGATCTTGATCAGGTGGGTCCATAGGCTGAGGTTTGGTAGTTAGAGTTTAATTTAGATAAATGCAAGGTGCTGCATTTTGGGAAAGCAAATCTTAGCAGGATTCATACACTTAATGTTAAGGTTCTAGGAAGTGTTGCTGAACAAAGAGACCTTGGAGTGCAGGTTCATAGCTCCTTGAAAGTGGAGTCACAGGTAGATAGGATAGTGGAGAAGGTGTTTGGTTTGGTTTTCTTTATCGGTCAGAGTATTGAGTACAGGGGTTGGGAGGTCATGTTGCGGCTGTACAGTATATTAGTTAGGCCATTGTTGGAATATTGTGTGCAATTCTGGCCTCTTTCCTATCGGAAAGATGTTGTGAAACTTGAAAGGGTTCAGAAAAGATTTACAAGGATGTTGCCAGGGTTGGAGGATTTGAGCTACAGGGAGAAGCTGGATAGGTTGGGGCTGTTTTCCCTGGAGCGTCGGAGGCTGAACGGTGACCTAACAGAGGTTTTTAAAATCATGAAGGGCATGGATAGGATAAATAGACAGATTCTTTTCCCTGTGTTGGGGGAGTGCAGAAGTAGAGGGCATAGGTTTAAGGTGAGAGGGGAAAGATATAAAAGAGACCTAAGGGGTAACTTTTTCACACAGAGAGTGGTACATGTATGAAATGAGCTGCCAGAGGATGTGATGGAGGCTGGTACAATTGCAACATTTAAAAGGGATCTGGATGGGTACATGAATAGGAAGGGTTTGGAAGGATATATGCCGGGTGCTGGCAGGTGGGAATAGATTATGTTAGGATATTTGTTCGAGATGGACAAGCTGGACAGAAGTGTTTGTTTCCATACTGTACATCTCTCTGACTCCACCTCAACAGATGGGAAAATTCAAACACTACAGGCAATCCTGAGAAAAACTATAAATATATTGCAAACATCAAAGGATTGGGTAACAATGAAAGGCTCTTTGCTCCTAAAAGGATGAGTGAGAGGGGGCAATTGGAGGGAAATAATACTATAGTGCAGTGACTGCAGAACTCCACAAAGAGAGATGCGAGAATTAAAATCACAGAATTATAACATTGTTATGGTGCAGGAGGAGACCATTTGGCCTATTGTATCTGCACAGCTCATTAAATGAGTGTCCTTACTCTACTACCAATGTCCAGCCTTTCCTCCACACATTTGCACATTATTTTTATCCAAGTACTCATCTATTGGAAGTACTAGGTTGTTACTGTGCCTACAGCTCCTAGCTCTCATTTCTTGTCATTTATTTAGTTTCAATTTTGCTTTTATTGTGTTCACAGGCAGTAGTTAAACTTTAAGGATTACATTAATCACAGGTTATAAAATTCAATCCGACATTCAATAGTTTGCCCATACTCAGTTTATGGTAAGAAAGTGATGTTTGAGTAATGCTGGAAAAGGACACATGATGTGGAAGCTTTTCATTTTGCACTCATCGGGACAAAAACATGATAATACCAAACTTCATAATGAACAACAATTACAACAATATGCAATAAAGTTTGATGACAGATCAAGGCATTGCCATGAAAATGTTTCTCATGCTTTTGCTTTATTGAAAAAAGTCACAATGCCTGGACAGGTTCTTTCAGTTTGCAGAGGACAGAGCCCTGTGTATGAATATACGTAGCTTCAAGTAAGCATATAATAACCCAATTGTGAGTTCTTCTGATAATCATCAACTACTTGTCAATGTAATTGTCAGCACAATCAGCAAATACTTACCAATCAGCACCTATTTTTACCTCCAGTATAAAGTTAATGTTTGCTTTGAGATTTGGCATTCTGGCACCCATCCTGATGACTGCAAAAGTAACGTTTCAACAGCGCATCTCTGTTTTTCAGAAGTATTCAAGTTCTGTTCAACCAGAGAATGAAAATGATCTTTCTGATTGTTCACTTATTTAAGAAACTCTCTACATATAATTAATAAGTTTTTTTCAATAACCTTGTGGTGAAATGAATTTCCCAGTGAAGCATTCTGCGTACACAGGAAAAAATCCAGCTGAAGCAGTGATTAAGGTGATGGAATCATCCACAATGACTGGCTTCAGGAATAATAAACATCTCCCAGGATTTTGAAACTCCCACCGGGAAGTCTGGAAGTTGATGTCCAGAGGTACTTAAAAGCATAGCTGATGAACCTCGATTAGGCCAACACTGTGGACCAACCCTGCCCTACAATTAACAAAGAGACAGTATTCAAGGCTGGAGGAAGATTTCAGGATGTTGTGGTTCTGTTCGCCGAGCTGGAAGTTTTTGCTGCAAACGTTTCGTTCCCTGGCTAGGGAACATCATCAGTGCTATTGGAGCCTCCTGTGAAGCGCTGCTGTGATGTTTCTTCCGGTATTTATTTATTTATAAATACCGGAAGAAACATCACAGCAGCGCTTCACAGGAGGCTCCAATAGCACTGATGATGTTCCCTAGCCAGGGAGCGAAACGTTTGCAGCAAAAACTTCCAGCTCGGCGAACAGAACCACAACAACGGACACCCGAGCTACAAATCTTCAACCAGACTTTAGATTTCAGGATTTTGGGACAGTGCAATTAGATTAGCTTTCAGACTACACTTCCAGCAATATTGTGACTTTAAGATGGCCCAACATTTATGAAGAGAAAACCAGCCTTGGCAGGTTCCTTTAAGAGTCAAATAACTTGTCTACATATACTGTTCACATTTTCTCACATGGATTGTGGGGTATATTGGAGAGCTGGTCATGGTCATACAGAGAGTAGAGAGAGAGAGAGAACAATTCAAATGAAATGAATATTTCAATGTGGTAAGTAGGAAAACACAGGGTGGCTAGCTGATCGGCCTTGTGGGAAGCCTGCAGACAGAAACACAGCAAGGACCAGAGAGGAATTCCCGGCTGCTAAATATCATGTCACCACACAAGATAATCAATTTGGTCGTGTCTCAGTTTACTGACCTTGAAATAGTTATAAAGTAGTCCACAAGGAAATGGAATACTCTGTGATCATGAAACCAAGTCAACGCTGTTGGTTTTAGAAGATAGAACTTAGAACAATACAGCCCAGGGCCAGGCCCTCGTGTGCTGACCATGATTCCATTCTAGGTAAAAACAAGGACTGCAGACGCTGGAAACCAGATTCTGGATTAGAGTGGTGCTGAAAAAGCACAGCAGTTCAGGCAGCATCCGAGGAGCAGTAAAATTGACGTTTTGGGCAAAAGCCCTTCATCAGGAATACAGGCAGAGTGCCTGACGGGTGGAGAGATAAATGAGAGGCGGGTGGGGGTGGGGAGGAAGTAGCATAAGAGTTTCAGGGCAGAGTAAATGACCTGGGAGTTGCAGTGAGAGAGGGATTCCTGAGATTCTTGTAGAGAGAGGAGGAAAACTTCTTCAAGGCAGGCATCCTTGCAAGAGGATTCGCAATAGGGAATCAACTTGGTAAAAAAAATGACTGCAGATGCTGGTAACCATTCTAAAATAATCCTAAGTGCACATACCTTTATTCTCTGCCTGTCCCAGAGATTTCTACAGATTTTTAAGGCTCTATCAAAGAAGAGTTTACTTTATAAAGCCAGAAAGTTTCTATCATATAGCATTCCAGATATTGTTGTGCTGCGACTGGACATATTATCTATTAACATGTTATTGATTTACATTATCTAATAATTATACATGTTGCCTAATTACATGTTATTGATTGACTGTACATGCTGTCTATGTAAATCTAATCTAGTACAGCAAACATTTTATTAACTTGCATCTATGGGACCATGATATGCCAGTTGATCAAATATTCCGGTTGATCAAGAGGTCCACTTAATCAATATAAAAATACATACTGACTAATAGAAACATAACGCAGGCAGTATAACATGTCACTGTTATACTTTAATTACAGCATAAATTTTGTACAGAATAATGCAACTTTGCCTTAAATAATACAACAGCAGAGACCCTCCTCATTTGCACTCTCAACAGCATTGCAGAGACCGTGATAATATAGTAAACTTCCAATATTCAGGTATTTTGCTGGTTTATTGAGAGTGCTAATTCATGAGGTGCAGTAAAGACAAAATTTGCTGTAATTCTACACATTCTCTGTGCATATTTCTATTAACTCTACATGTTGTCTATGTACATGTTATACATTTGTTGTCTATTAACTGTGCACATCATCTATCTATATTGTTACGACACAGGGTAAACCCCTTTACTAAATTTAAACCAGACAGACAGAGAAGGTCACCTCGCACCATAATCTGTTACATTTTGAGGGGCACTATTTAAAGTAACAATTAACAATTTTATTCTTAGTAAAACCACTCATTACAACTCCTTTCTCTTAAACCTATCTTTTACCTCCCACTCTACAATACTGATTGGATTTTTTAAAAACCCGATTAAGATTCACAAAAAAATGTTTCAAAACCAACCAGCTGTGTCGATTCTCCTTGGTAGACGTCACTCTGTAGATGTTTCTCTGGGTTTTCCTGGGTTGTCTCTTCTTCAGTCTGTCACTACATAACTTTTCTTCTGGACAGGTACCTCTCAGAGAGCTATTCAGCTAGCAGTGTGTACTTGTTAGTTTTCTTGGCCATTCTCCCTCTAACTGTGCAAAATGTCCAGCTTTAGACCCCAAAACATCAGATCATTTCATTGGTTTGATGTCAACGAAACAATAAATTCAAATTCAATTAGGTTTTGGTATCTGTGGCATAATTTAAACTGATTGGCCAAATTTGAATTTGTTTTTGTTCCATGGCAACTCAATTCCAGCTAATTGTTTCAACCAAGCTTAACATTTTTAAATTATTCAGGACACTCGGTACTTTCAGTCAGTCCTGGCTAGCTACCTCTCTCTCTTAAAGGTATAGTACACCTCTACAACTTCATAACACCTCCCTCCTTTAGAAAAAATGAACCATCATAATGAAAAGATGGCTTCATTTTTTTCTCTATTCCTTAACCACAGTATAATGATATATATGTATATATATATATATTATATGACTTTAATCTAAGTTTATATTAACTTCTTCCCACATACATATAACGTGAAGTGGTACCAATCTTTATCAGTTAAATTCACAATAACGTATCTGTGTCATCTTACGACCCACATGTACGATTTGTAAATTAAAAGCCTCACATAAGATTCCAATGAAATAGTCTCATATTCTTGTCTTTAAAGCATTGATCGTGGAGCATTTCCTCTGGTGGAAGTTGAGCTTCTTCAAAAAGTGGCAGTTCAATCCAATCATCATCTTCCCGTAGCAGTATAGCTCCAACTCCCATATTACTAGCATCGATGGCAACTTCGAAAGGTTTTGAAAAGTTTGATGTAGCTAAAACTGGTGTGGTGGTTAATATTGATTTCAAATGGTCGAAGGCCTTCTGGCATTGTTTTGTCCGCTGAAACTTTGTCTTCTTCGTCAGCAAATCAGTTAACGGTGCCAGTGCATTGCTGAATTTTGGAACAAACTTCCAATCGAATCCGTTTAGTCCCAAGAATCAAACCTCTTTCTTTGAGGTTGGTCATGGAAATTCCTCAATGGCCTTCGTCAACCTTCCAAGACTGATGTTGTGTCCCAAGAATGTCACCTCTGCTTTCACAAATTCGGTTTTGTTTACGTTTATCACCAGTTTTGCTTCTCATAGTCATTCAAAGAGCTCTGCCAACTGTACCATGTGATCTTTCCAGGACTCACTGAAGATCATCCTCCAAATAGACTGCACAGTTTGTTAACCCAGACACAACTCTGTTCATGAGTCTTTGGAATGTGGCAGGTGTGATCTTCATTCCAAAGTGCACCACTTTAACCTGATATAGCCCATTTGGGTTACAAATGTAGAAGTGTCTTTCACTGACTCTGATAAAGACATCTGCCAGTAACCACACAGTAAGTCCAACTTGGTGATGTAACTGGCAAGTCCAACTGTCTTGATACAGTCCTCCTTACACTGTATTGGATATGAGTCCAATTTTGTAATGGTGTTTAACTTCCAATAATCCACGCAAAATTGTTGAGTCCTGTGCATTTTGGGAACTAAGATGATCGGCAAAATCCATGCTCTTTGGCTCGCTTTGATGATATCCTCGTTGAGCATGGCCTCCACCTCCTTCTGGACGTCTCTAGCTTTGAAAGGATTAAGCCAATAGGGGTATTGTTTTATTGGATCAGCATTCCCTACGTCTACTTCGTGTACAGTAGCTTTAGTCTTCCCCATCTGATTCTGACATATGTTGTTATACTGCAGTAAAAACCCCACAATTGCATTCTTTGCTCCTGAGACAGATAGTGTATTAACCTATCCTACTCCTCAAGGATGTCTTCACTTTTTAATTTATTTTGAGGCACATCAGAATCCACATCATGTGGATTTGATTCCTCACTCTGTGGGGCAGTAATGAAAACCTGTTTTTCCAGTTCTTTCTCTCTAGTAAAGTACGGTTTCAACATGGTCACATGACACACCCAATACAGTTTTTTTCTATCTGGCATCTTTACTGGATAGCTCACCAGACTCAACTTTTTCTCAATCTGATAGGGACCACTCTGGCTTTGAAGGACCTCCTATTGTTGGTAACAGTATTAACATGTCATCCCCTCAGGAAAACATCCAAGTCTCAGAATTTTTATCTGCCACCTGCTTCATTCAATACTGTGCCCTCTTTAGGTGCTGTTCAGCTAACTTACCTACTCAATTTAATCTCTCCCTCACCTCTGATACATACTCTAAGTGTGAAACCTCCAACTTTGGTCTTGTCAATGTTTCTTTAATTAATTTCAAGGGCCTTTCATTTCTTGCCCGAATATAACTCAAAGGGAGTGAACTGAGTAGATTCATTTGGGGCATCTTGAATGGCAAACAATACAAATGGGATACCTTTATCCCAATCACACAGGTAATCCTAACAGTATGCTCTCAAATGGTCTTCAAGATCTGATGCCACATTTCTAAAGCTCCTGGGATTCAGGATGATACGCACTTGATTTAAAGTACTGTTTACCTAATCCATCCATGACCCCTTAAACAGCCGGGCAGTAAACTGTGACCCTTGGTCCATCTGAATCTCTCCGGGTAGCCCATACTGCATGAAGAAAGTTACTAACTCCTCTACAATCCTTTTTGCCTTAATACTCCATAATAGAATTGCCTCTGGAACTGTGGTAGACACATCCATTATGGTTAACAAGTACTGGTTCCCACTTTTATTTCTTGGGAGGGGACCCACACAATCAATTATAACAGCATGAAAGGTTCTTCGAATGTGGGAATTGGCAACAAAGGTGCTGGCTTTATTACCACCAGTGGCTTACCTAGCATTTGGCATGTAAGACAGGTTTGACAAAAGTTAACCACACCCTTGTGCATTCCAGGCCAATAAAAATGTTTTTGGACCTTAGCCTGAGTCTTTCGTACACCTAGGTGACCTCCTACAGGTAGTTCATGTGCTTTCCATACACCTCCTGCCTGTACACTACAGGCAACACAATCCGGTGCACTTTGGCCCATTTCTCCTCTGCACTAACCTGCTATGGTCTCCATTTCTGTCTTTGGATTCTATCTTTCAGGTAATAACCCACAGGAATATTCTCTGCTTCCTTTTTCGTATATGCATCCACATATATATCTTTTATCATCTTGTCTTGCTGCTGCAAGTGCCTTAGCCTTTCAGGACTAAACACTTCTGTCTGACCATCTGCCTGTTCAGGTTTTTCCTACACCATTACATCAAACAGGATATCTGCTAACTGAACCTCAACTCCTTCAACTTCCTCTTTAGTGTTTGCTCCGTGCTGTGACTTATGATAGTGGGATCTTGTTGTTACATAGTCTGGGAAAAATACCAGGATATTTTCCTTTTAACTCTTCAGTTTCTTGATCTTCCTTGGGCTTTTCTGGAACAAGGCATGTCAATCCCACCATGGATCCTGCTAAATCATTTCCAAGAACAAAATGAATTCCTGGAATTGGCACTCTGTCAATCACTCCCACTGTTATTTCCTCAGTCTTGAGTTGGCATTCCAACCTGATCTTACACAGGGAAACACTAAATTTCTGTCCATCTATCCACAAATTAACATACTCTCGGGTAACAGATCAGAAAGAGTGCAAATTCGCTCATCTTGAACCATTAGAGACTGGTTAGATCTTGTATCTCTCAAAATTATAACTTCTCGCCTTTCTCCGCCTGTTCTTTCTGAGTAAACTTTACCCACAAAGGAAAATTCTTCATAGAGATCAGGCACTAACTCCATACCCAGACCCTGCCAATGCTGTGCACTCTCCTGCAGCTCCTTGGCTCTTCTTGGGGTTTCCTTTACTATTTTCACTAATGCCACTGGCTTAGCTTCTTTTACCACATGTGTTCCCACAGTGCCTTTCTTTAACAACCACTGAGACTTTACATGCCCAATTTACCACAGTGGAAACACCTGAGGCCTTACACCTCCTTTCCACCCTCTTGGGCTTCTTTTTTAACTCGTGGTAAACACGAGTGTTCGCTACTCTTTGTTCTGTGGTGTAAGATTTCCCCTTCACCCAACTTCTATCCTTCACAGGATGAAATTCTGGCTTGAAGCTTGTGTTATGCACCAACATGTAATCAATTGTGTTAGGGGATTCTGTAGTTTGAGGTACAGACAGATGTTTCTGTGGTCAGAAGAGAAAAAACAGAATGGTGGGTTGTTTTCCTGGTGCCAGGACCAAGGATGTCTCAGAAAGGGTGCAGAATGTTCTCACGAGGTCATTGTCCACATTGGAACCAATGACATAGGAAGGGAAAAGGTTGAGATTCAGAAGGGAGATTACAGAGAGGTAGACAGAAATTTAAAAAGCAGGTCCTCAAGGATAGTAATATCTAGATTACTCCCAGTGCTACGAGCTAGTGAGGGCAGGAAAAGGAGGATAGAGCAGATGAACGTATGGTGAGGTGCTGGTCTATGGGAGAAGGATTCAGATTTTTTGGATCATTGGAATCTCTTTTGGGATAGAAGTGACCTGTACAAGAAGGATGGATTGCATCTAAATTGGAAGGGGACTAATATACTGGCAGGGAAATTTGCTAGAGCTGCTCGGGAGGATTTAAACTAGTAAGGTGGGGGGATGGGACCCAGAGAAATAGTGAGGAAAGAGATCAATCTGAGACGGGTACAGCTGAGAACAGAAGTGAGTCAAACAGTCAGGGCAGGCAGAGACAAGGTAGGACTAATAAATTAAACTGCATGTATTTCAACGCAAGGGGCTTAACAGGAAAGGCAGATGAACTCAGGGCATGGTTAGGAACATGGGACTGGGATATCAGAGCAATTACGGAACATGGCTCAGGGATGGGTGGGACTGGAAGCTTAATGTTCCACGATACAAATGCTACAGGAAGGATAGAAAGGGAGGCAAGAGAGATAGGGGAATGGCATTTTTGATAAGGGATAGCATTACAACTGTACTGAGGGAGGATATTCCTGGAAATACATTCAGAAAAGTTATTTGGGTGGAACTGAGAAATAAGAAAGGGATGATCACCTTATTGGGATTGTACTATAGACCCCTCAATAGTCAGAGGGAAATTGAGAAACAAACTTGTAAGGAAATCTCAGCTATCTGTAAAAATAATAGGGTAGTTTTGGTAGGGGATTTTAACTTTCCAAACATCGACTGGGACTGCCATAGTGTTTAAGGTTTAGATGGAGAGGAATTTCTTAAGTGTGTACAAGACAATTTTCTGATTCAGTATGTGAATGTACCTACTGGAGAAAGTGCAAAACTTGACCTACTCTTGGGAAATAAGACAGGGCAGGTGACTGAGGTGTCAGTGGGGGAGCACTTTGGGGCCAGTGACCATAATTCTATTAGTTTTAAAATAGTGATGGAAAAGGATAGGCCAGATCTAAAAGTTGAAGTTCTAAATTGGAGAAAGGCCAACTTTGACGGTATTAGGCAAGAACTTTCGAAAGTTGACTGGATGCAGATGTTTGCAGGTAAAGGGATGGCTAGAAAATGGGAAGCCTTCAGAAATGAGATAACAAGAATCCAGAGAAAGTATATTCCTGTCAGGGTGAAAGGGAAGGCTAGTAGGTACAGGGAATGCTGGATGACGAAAGAAATTGAGGGTTTGGTTAAGAAAAAGAAGGAAGCATCTGTCAGGTATAGACAGGAAAGATCGAGTGAATCCTTAGAAGAGTATAAAGGAAGTAGGGAGTATACTTATGAGGGAAATCAGGAGGGCAAAACGGGGACATGAGATAGATTTGGCAAATAGAATTAAGGAGAATTCAAAGGGTTTTTACAAATATATTAAGGACAAAAGGGTAACTATGGAGAGAATAGGGCCCCTCAAAGATCAGCAAGGCGGCCTTTGTGTGGAGCCACAGAAAATGGGGGAGATACTAAATGAATATTTTGCATCAATATTTACTATGGAAAAGGATATGGAAGATATAAACTGCAGGGAAATAGATGGTGACAACTTGCAAAAAGTCCTGATTACAGAGGAGGAAGTGCTAGATTTCTTGAAAAGGTTAAAGGTGGATAAATCCCCAGGACCTGATCAGGTGTACCTGAGAACTCTGTGGGAAGCTAGAGAAATTATTGCTGGGCCTCTTACTGAGATATTTGTAACATCGATAGTCATAGGTGAGGTGCCAGAAGACATGGCTAACATGGTGCCACTGTTTAAGACAAGCCAGGGAACAATAGACCGGTGAGCCTGATTTCAGTGGTGGGCAAGTTGTTGGAGGGAATCCTGAGGGGCAGGATGTACATGTATTTGGAAAGGCAAGGACTGATTAGGGATAGTCAACATGGCTTTGTGCATGGGAAATCATGTCTCACAAATTTGATTGAGTTTTTTGAAGAAGTAACAAAGAAGATTGATGAGGCCAGAGAAGTAGATGTGATCTATATGGATTTCAGTAAGGCGTTCGACAAGGTTCCCCATGGGAGACTGATTAGCAGGGTTAGATTTCATGGAATGCAGGGAGAACTAGCCATTTAGATACAGAACTGGCTCAAAGGTGGTGTTGTCTTAGATTAGATTACTTAGATTAGATTACTTACAGTGTGGAAACAGGCCCTTCGACCCAACAAGTCCACACCGACCCGCCGAAGTGCAACCCACCCATACCCCTACATTTACCCCTTACCTAACACTACGGGCAATTCAGCATGGCAAATTCACCTGACCTGCACATCTTTGGACTGTGGGAGGAAACCGGAGCACCTGGAGGAAATCCACGCAGACACGGGGAGAACGTGCAAACTCCACACAGTCAGTCGCCTGAGTTGGAAATTGAACCCGGGTCTCTGGCGCTGTGAGACAGCAGTGCTAACCACTGTGCTACCGTGTCTTCTTTAGCATTACTTATACACTTAATGGTGGTAGAGGGTTGTTTTCAGACTGGAGGCCTGTGACCAGTGGAGTGCCACAAGGATCGGTGCTGGGTCCTCTACTTTTTGTTATTTACACAAATGATTTGGATGCAAGCATAAGAGGTACAGTTAGTAAGTTTGCAGATGACACCAAAATTGGAGGTGTAGTGGACAGCGAAGAAGGTTACCTCAGATTACAACAGGATCTTGACCAGATGGGCCAATGGGATGAGAAGTGGCAGATGGAGTTTAGTTCAAATAAATGCGAGGTGCTGCATTTTGGGAAAGCAAATCTTAGCATTACTTATACACTTAATGGTAAGGTCCTAGGGAGTGTTGCTGAACAAAGAGATCTTGGAGTGCAGGTTCATAAGCTTCTTGAAAGTGGAGTCTCAGGTAGATCGGATAGTGAAGAAGATGTTTGGTATGCTTTCCTTTATTGGTCAGAGTATTGAGTACAAGAGTTGGGAGGTCATGTTGCAGCTGTACAGGACATTGGTTAGGCCACTGTTGGAATATTGCATGCAAAACTGGTCTCCTTCCTTATCAGAAAGATGTTGTGAAACTTGAAAGGGTTCAGAAAAGATTTACCAGGATGTTGCCAGGGTTGGAGGATTTGAGCTACAGGGAGAGGCTGAACAGGCTGGGGCTGTTATCCCTGCAGCGTCGGAGGCTGAGGGGTGACCTTATAGAGGTTTACAAAATTATGAGGGGCATGGATAGGATAAATAGACAGATTCTTTTCCCTGAGATCGGGGAGTCCAGAACTAGAGGGCATAGGTTTAGGGTGAGAGGGGAAAGATATAAAAGAGACCTAAGGGGCAACTTTTTGACACAGAGGGTGGTACATGTATGGAATGAGCTACCAGAGGATGTGGTGGAGGCTGGTACAATTGCAAAATTTAAGAGGCATTTGGATGGGTACATGAATAGGAAGGGTTTGGAGGGATATGGGCCAGGTGCTGGCAGGTGGAACTAGATTGGGTTGGGATATCTGGTCAGCGTGGATAGGTTGGACCGAAGGGTCTGTTTCCATGCTGTACATCTCTATGACTCTATCTGCTAACCCTGCTGCCCTTCTCACTTTGTAATGTTTCGGTTCATCCATATGAATTCTTATCATCTCTGGAAGTGAGTTTTTAAACTCCTTCAGCAGAACAATCTCTCTTAGAATGTCACCGGTCTTATCTATATTTAAAACCCACATCCACCTATCAAAATGACTTTGGTTAATTCTTTCAAACTAACCAAAAGCCTGACCTGGTTCCTTCTTTATGTTTCTGAACCACTGTCTATATGCCTCTGGTACCAATTCATGAACTCTTAAAATAGCCTGTTTGACCTGTTCATAATCTCTTGACCCCTCATCTGACAGCGCTGCAAATACCTCACTAGCCCTGCCCACCAGCTTAGTCTGAACTAGCATTACACATAATTCCTCAGACCACCCCATCTGCCAAGCCAATTTTTCAAATGAAATAAAGAAGGCTTCAACATCTTTCTCATTAAAATGTGGCAGAGTTTTAACATATTTGTAAAAATCACTACCTTCTTTCTCAATCTCCATCGTTAACTTGACTTTGCTGACTAAGTCGCAACTTCTCAATTTCAAATTCTCTCTTTTTACTCAGTAAGAACATTCCCTCTCTGTCTTTGCCCACTCTCTCTCTCTTTCTCATTCTCTCTCCCTTTCCTCAGCTAAGAATCTTCTCTCTCTTTCTCTCTTCCTTTGTTTCTCTTCTACTCAATTTTCCTCAATTGTAATTTAAGTTTTTCTACCTCTACCGCACTTCTCTATTTCTCTTATGTGTTTGAATAATTCCCATAAAATTTCAGCTTTACTTTTGTCCTTGGTTAAATCCAATTCTAACCTCTTTGCTAATTCTACGAGTATGGTCTTTCCTTTCCTTTCAAAACTTTCTTGGCAAATTTAGGAATCACCTTCAAACCTCAGAACCTTTTTAGCCATTTTAACATCAATTTCTCTCAATTTTAATTTAATTGACCACAAGTAACCGAAATTAAACAAATTGTCCCACTTACATTTTATCCAAAGCTCTGGGACACTAACCAGCAAGTGTATTAATCCACTGGGCATTTCTCGTATCCCCAATCTATTCAAATCCATCCAAATCTCAGACTGGATCTGTCTAAACCTGTTCAAATCATGGAAGACAGCCCCCAGACTGTTACGACACAGTGTAAACCCCTCTACTAATTTAAACCCAACACACAGAGAAGGTCACCTCTCACCACAATGTGATAAGTTTTGAGAGGCAAGGAGCCATCCCAGAGCTCACTGTTTAAAATAACAATTAACAATGTTATTCTTTAAGTCCAACAGAGAACACTAAAACCACTTTTTACAACTCCTTTCTCTTAAGCCTATCTTTTACCTCACAATGTACAATGTTGGTCTGATTAAAAGAAAATCCCAATTGTGACTTACAAAAATATATAACATTTCAAAACCAGCCAGCTGTGTCACTTCTCCCTTGTGGATTTCACTCTGTAGATCTTTTTCTGGGTTTCCCTGGGTTGTCTCTTCTTCCGTCTTCCACTGCACAACTTTTCTTCCGAACAGGTACCTTCAGAGAGCTACTTGGCTAGCAGTGCGTACTTGTTAGTTTTCTTGGCAGTTCTCCCTCCAACTGTGCAAAATGTCCAGTTTTATACCCCAAAACATCAGATCATTTCATTGATTTGATGTCATCAAAACTGTAAATTCAAATTCGATTGGATTTTGTGATCGAGGACATAATTTAAACTGACTGGCCAAATTTGAATTTGTTTTTGTTCCATGGCGACACAACTTCAGCTATTTGTTTCAACCAAGTGTTACATTTTTAAACTGTTCAGAACATTCTGTGCTTTCAGTCAGCCCTTGCCAGCTTTTTCTCTCTCTTTAAAGGTACAGTACACCTCTACATCTTCAAAACAATATGTTGTCTATTAACTGTGAATGTTGTCTATGTATTGATGGCTCTTACCTGTATACATTATTTATGTATGTTATCTGTTACCAAACATGTTACCTATGCAAATGTTGTCTGTTAATTGTTCACATTGACTATGTCCCTCTCAAGTTACCATTATAAAATAAGAAGATGGTGTGTGTATGGTTTTGTAACAGTTACGTTAGCAGAATGAAAGAATGGAAGATAGTGGAAAGAAAGTTAAAAATCACACAAACCAGGTTATATTCCAACAGGTTTAATTGGAAGCAGAGCTTTCAGAGCACTGCTCCTTCATCAGGTGATTGTGGAGTACACAGTTGTAAGACAGAATTTATAGCAAAGTTTACAGTGTGATGTAACTGAACTTATACATTGAAAAATGATTGTTAAGTCTCTCATCTGTTAGATTGACCATGTTAGTTTCATTTCTTTCATATGTAACTCACAAAATGTTTTTTAAAAGTTGCATTCTCAGGTGAACTTTAACAATTGGTGTCAGCCCAGATAATGTGTTGAACGTGTTAGCCCCCTGTGTGCTGTTGTCTATGCCATAATGTTTAGACTGGTTCTAATCTAAAAAATGATTTAACAGAATCTTACGTGGAATCATGCAGTTTTTGAGCAAAATACAATGTAATCTGCAAGTACAAATTCACCCCACAAGTGTGTGTGTGTGTGTGTGTGGCGTGGGGTGTGAGAAAGAGTGTATATTGTGTGTATGAGTGTGAAGGGCTCTACGTCTATGAGAGGGTGCACATGTGTCTGTAGGAGTGTGTGTGTGTATGGAGAGGAGTGCCTGTGTGTGTATGTGTGTAAAGTGCAATGGGGTCACCTGGACATGAACCCAAGGTCCCAGTTGAGGCCCTCCCTATGAGTATCAAACTTTGTTATCAGCCTCTGCTCAGCCACGTTTCGCTGCTGGCTGTCCCGAAGTCTGCCTTGGAGGATGGTCACCTGAAGGTCCGAGGTCAAATGTCCTGGACCGCTGAAGTGTTCCCCAACTGAGAGGGAACACTCCTGTCTGTTGATTGTTGTCCATTCATCCTTTGCCGTAGCCTTTGCTCAGTTTCCCCAATGTACCAGGCCTCAGGGCATCCTTGCCTGCAGTGTATGAGATAGACAACGTTGGCTGAGTCGCACGAGTACCTGCCACATACATGATGGGAGGTGTCCCCACGTGTAATGGTGGTGTCCATGTCCACACTCTGACACGTCTTGCAGCGCCTACCGTGACAGGGTTGTATGGAGTTGTCCTGAAAGCCAGGCAATTTGCTATGAACAATGAACTATTTGAGGTTTGATGGTTGTATAAAGGTGAGCAGTGGAGGTTTGGGGAAGGTCTTGGCAAGGTACTCATCCTCGCTGAAAATGTGTCGCAGGCCGCGCAGAACATGGCGTAATTTTTCAACTCCTGGGAAATACTGGACAATGAAGTGTACCCTGTCAGTTGCAGCACATAATTGCACACAATATAAAAGTGACCTAACCAATGTCCTGTACAGCCACAACATGACCTCCCAACTCCTATACTCAATGCTCTGACCCATAAAGGACAGCATACCAAAGGCCTTCTTCACTATCCTATCTACTGTGACTCATGTTTTGGAGGTGCCAGTGTTGAACTAGGGTGCACAAAGTTAAAAATCACACAACACCAGGTTAAAGTCCAACAGGTTTATTTGGAAGCACTACCTTTTGGAGCACTGCTCCTTCATCAGGTGGTTGTGGAGTATAAGATCGTAATACACAGAATTTATAACAAAAGGGTATAGGAAGATGGAGCAGATGAATGCTTGGCTGAGGAGCTGGTGCAGGGGAGAAGGATTCACATTTTTGAATCATTGCAATGTCTTCTGTGGTAGAAGTGACCTGTACAAGAAGGATGAATTGCACCTGAGTTGGAAGGGGACAAACATACTGGCAAGGAGATTTGCTAGAGCTGCTCGACAGGAACAAAGCAGAGAATGTGATAGGCTTCCTTTTTCTGAACCAAACCCTCAACTTCACTAAAAGTCATCCAGCATTCCCTACACCTACCAGCCTTGCACTTCACACTAACTGGAACATCCTGTCTCTGGACTCTCGTTATCTCATTTTCGAAGGCTTCCCTTTGTCCAGCCATCCCTTTACCTACAAACATACTACCCTGAATCAGCTTTTGAAAGTTAGATTAGATTAGATTACTGACAGTGTGGAAACAGGCCCTTCAGCCTACGGGCAATTTAGCATGGCCAATTCACCTAATCTGCACATTTTTGGACTGTGGGAGGAAACCGGAGCACCCGGAGGAAACCCACGTAGACATGGGGAAAATGTGCAAACTCCACACGGACAGTCGCCTGAGGCGGGAATTGAACCCAGGTCTCTGGCACTGTGGGGCAGCAGTTCTTGCCTAATACCGTCAAAATTTGCCTTCCTCCAATTTAGAACTTCAACTTTTAGATCTGGTCTATCCTTTTCCATCACTATTTTAAAACTAATAGAATTATGTTCTCTGGTCCCAAAGTGCTCCCTCACCAACACCTCACTCACCTGCCCTGCCTTATTTCCCAAAAGTAGATCAAGTTTTGCACCTTCTCCAGTAGGTACATCCACATACTGAATCAGAAACTTTCCCTGTACATACTTAACAAATTCCTCTCCATCTAAACCCTTAACACTATGGCAGTCCCAGTCTATATTTGGAAAGTTAAAATCCTCTACCATTACCACCCTATTATTCTTACAGATAACTGAGATAGAACATAGAACAGTTCAGGACAGTACAGGCCCTTCGGTCCTTGTTGTTGTACCGACCTTCTATCCTATTCTGAGATCTGATTAACCTACATATCTTTCATTTTACTATCATCCATATAACTATCCAAGAGTTGCTTAAATGTCCCTAATGTATCTGGCAGTGCATTCCACACATTCATCACTCTCAGTGTAAAGAATGTACCTCTGACATCTCCCCTAAACCTTTGTCACCTTAAAATTACGTTCCTCATGTTGGACATTTCTGCCATGGGAAGAAGTCTCTGGCTATCCACTCCATCCATGCCTCTCAACATCTTGTACACCTTTATCAAGTCACCCCTCATCTTTCTTTGCTCCATTGAGAAAGGCCGTAGCTCTCTCAACCTTTCTTCTTAAGTCATGCCCTCCAGTCTAGGCAGCATCCTGGTAAATCTCTTCTAAAGCTTCCACATCTTTCCGATAATGAGGCAACCAGAACTGAACACAATATTCCAAGTGTGGTCTAACCAGGACTCTAGCGCTGCAGCATAACCTCATGGCCCTTAAACTCAACCCCTCATTACTGAAAGCCAGCGTACCATATGCCTTTTTGACAACCCTATCAACCTGGGTGGCAATGTGAGGGATCTATGGACATTGACCCCAAGCTCCCTCTGTTCCTCCACACTGCCAAGAATCCTGCCTTTCAAATCTGTTTCTCAATTTCTCATTGACTATTGTGTGGTCTATAGTACAATCCCAATAAGGTGATCATCTCTTTGTTATTTCTCAGTTTTACCTAAGTAACTTCCCTGGATGAATTCCCAGGAATATCCTCTCTAAATATAGATATAATGTTATCCCTTATCAAAAACACCATTCCTCCTCTGCTCTTGCCCCCCTTTTTATCCTTTCTATAGCATCTATACCCTTGAATTTAAGCTGCCAATCCTGTCCATCCCTGAGCCACATCTCTGTAATTGCTATGATATCCCAGTCCCACATTCCTAATCATGCCCTGAGTTCATCTGCCTTCCCTGTTAGGCCTCTTGCATTGAAATAAATTATTTATTAATTTATTAGTCCTACCTTGTCCCTGCCTGCCCTGACTGTTTGACTCACTTCTGTTCTCAGCTGTACCCGTCTCAGATTGATCTCTTTCCTCACTATCTCCCTAGGTCCCAGCCCCCACCTTACTCGTTTAAATCCCCCCGAGCAGCTCTAGCAAATCTCCCTGCCAGTATGTTAGTCCCCTTCCAATTCAGGTTCAATTCGTCCTTTTTGTACAGGTCACCTCTACCTCAGAAGTGATTCCAATGATCCAAAATATGTGAGCCCTTCTCCCACGCACCAGCTCCTCAGCCACATATTCACCTGCTCCATCTTTCTATTCCTACCCACATTAGCTTGTGGTACCAGTAGTAATCCAGATATAACTACTCTCATGGACCTCCTTTTTAAACTCCTGCCTAACTTCATGTATTCTCCCTTCAGAAACTCATCCCTTTTCCTTCCTATGTGATTAGTTCCAGTGTGTTCAATGACCTCCTGCTGGTCCCACTCCCCTTTGAGAATATTCTGCACTCTATCCGAGATATCCTTGATCCTGCAATCAGGGAGGCAACACACCATTCTGATTTCTTGCTGTCACCCACAGAAACATCTGTCTGTGCCTCTAACTAGACAGTCCCCTATCACAGTCGATCGCTTACAACCTGATGTACCCCTCGTTAAATTAGAGCCAGTCTTGGTACCAGAAACTTGGCTGTTCATGCTATGCATTTTCCAAAACAGCATGCTTAGATTCATAGAGATGTACAGCATGGATACAGACCCTTCCGTTTAACTTGCCCATGTTGACCAGATATCCTAAATTAATCAAGTCCTATTTGCCAGCACTTGGCCTATATTCCTCTAAACCCTTCCCATTCATGTACCCATCCATATGCCTTTTAAATGTTGTAATTGTACCAGCCTCCACCATTTCTTCTGGCAGTTCATTCCATAAACACGTGAAAAAGTTGCCCTTTAGTGCCATTTTAAATCTTTCCCCTCTCATCCTATACCTATGCCCTCTAGTTCTGGACTCCCATAACCCAGGAAAATGACCTTGACTATTTACCCTAATCATGCCCCTGATGATTTTATAAACCTCTATAAGGTCACCCCTCAACCTCCGACACTCCAGGGAAAACAATCTCAGCCTATTCAGCCTCTTCTGTAGCAAAAACCCTCCGATCTTGGCAACATCCTCATAAATCTTTTCTGAACCTTTTCAAATTTCACAAAATCCTTCTAAAAGGAGAGAGATCACACTGCACATAATATTCTAAAAGTGACTGAACCAATGTCCTGTACAGCTGCAACTTGACCTGTTTGGACCCCTGCACTGCCTGCTTCCCTCTCCTGCCTTTCTTGGAGGAAACCCATCTATCTGACTGTATCTGCAGTTTTTCTCCCTTCCTATAGATGCCATCCATCACATCCTCTAGCTCCTGTAAATTCCTTATTGCTTCTAACTGCCACTCCAAGCGGTCCATGCAATCTGATAGGAATCGCAACCAAACACACTAACTGCAGACATAATCATCAGTAGCATGGAAACTCTCCCTGAACTCCCACATTTGACAGGAAGAGCACATCATTTTGCTAAAGGCTATCTTGCACCTTAACAATTTACACACACAGTCTTACTGCTCTGAAAATACTGCTCTGAGTAATTTAATATCTATGCTTTACATTTTTTAATTTCAATCAAGAGACAGATTTCAACAAAACATATAACCAAAAATAATTCACTCTACTCACTATTGTAGAATTACAAAAAAACCCAGCAAGGTTACACTTAAAAATCAGGCACTTACCTGCTCCCGTGCTGTGAGCTCTCCCACACAGCATCCTCCAAGGTCAACTGTGATTTTCTCCATTTGTTCATTTTTCTTAAACGCACTCCAATGTCCAGAAACACTTGAATTCAAACAGCAAAGGCAGTAGCTGTGCAGATTCAGATGGCAGTGAAGGTTTCTTCCTCTCTCTCTCTCTCTCTCTCTCACTGACCATATGGGCTCTGCCTTTGCCTCTCTTCTGCCTTTTTAAAGTGCCATTGTTTTGATTTCTTTTCCCCCAAAGTTCCAAAACAGTGTAACAGCTTATAAAACAGCAACTACTGCTCCTGGAATTCAAGGAAATCAGCTCCAACACCTAAAATAAGTCATAAAAGGAGCAGCTCTTACAATCACAATTTTTTCCATTCCTCCCTGTTGGATTTCCCTTTCCTTTCCTTGGAACAGAGGAGGTCATGTGACTCTTTCCTCAGCCAGTTCAGACATAAATGGGCCAAGTGGTCTTGATGTATGTTCTATGATTCTATGACCCAGGAAAACATGGCAGCAACAACAGCAGTGACGATAGGAGAGAGAGAGAGAGAGGGGGGAAGCAGACGATATGTTCATTGGCTCATAATGCCAAAATGAATAAACCAGGAAGAATAAACAAATTAAATGAGAACTGTTAAATAGCAAACAGCCTGTGTTTTTTTGTTCTTTCACAGATGTGAGTGTCACTTTGTTGTCCAATCCTAGTTGCCCTTGAGCTGAATGGATCATTCAGCCATTTGCCCAAACGGTAGTTAAGAGCCAATCACATTGTTGTGGCTTGGATCACATGTAGGCAGGAAAAGGCAGCAGAGTTCCTTCCCTCAAGTTCGAACAATCTTGGCTGACTTTATTGTCACTATTGTTACCTTTCAGTTCCAGACTTCATTAACTGAATGGAAATTGCCTGGTGAGATTTGATCCATTTTGCTTCAGACCATTAAGTTAAACCTGTGGGTTATTAAGTTATTGATATTACCACTACATTTTAAACGATAGCAATGGAGAGAGAGAATTATGACAGCTCTAGCTCCCTGTGGATGCAGCAAATTGGTGTTTCTATATCTGTTCTGATGGTTTACACCTGATCTAATCAACCTTTCAGAGTATTCAGAAGAACAGAGCATAGATAACTAAATATTGCTTCTTGATAATGAGTTATGATTTGCTTCTACATACAAGGGCAACTCATCCTAGATTAATTTTCAATTTTCAATCTGAGGTTGATAGATTATTGTCAAAGGGAATGGCTATGGATCAGAGATGAATGTATGGAGTTAGGTCAGATATCTCCCACTCACTGAAATACCAGAACAGGTTCAAGAGGCTAACTGCCTCCCTCTTGTTCCCACGTTCCTAACTATACCTCACCTCTAACCTGAGATTTACAGTCATTGTGCCATGAATGAGACAGTGTGCCACAGAGCTAATAATTATCCTTCATTACTGTGTCAAAGTAGAAAACAAAACCAGATCAAAGGGATCTTTTCTCACTAGCTGGCAATTCATTAATCAAACTGAATCAAGAAAGAAACTCCAATCAACTTCCGTTTGTCCATTACCAATTGCATTATGTACCAAGCAGCATGTTTACTTTAATAAGAGCTGATGAATCTAGAACAATCTCTTTGTATCCAATAGGCAACTCCGACTTAACTTTTCTAACCTTATAATGGCATGAAGTAATGTCTATTACCGCATTTTGCAAGGGATTACACGGGATATACAGAAAAGAAGCAATCCTTCAGCCCAACCATTCCTTGCTGGTGCTTCATTTAATCATTCTTTCAACTTTCTTCCTCCAAGTCTACCATCATAACTTTCCATTCCACTCTCCCTCATTTACTTGTCAGCTTCATCCTGTTCACTTCAACCAATCTGGGCGGCACGGTGGCACAGTGGTTAGCACTGCTACCTCACAGCGCCTGAGACCTGGGTTCAATTCCCGACTCAGGCGACTGACTGTGTGGAGTTTGCACGTTCTCCCCGTGTCTGCGTGGGTTTTTTTTGGGTGCTCCGGTTTCCTCCCACAGTCCAAAGATGTGCGGGTCAGGTGAATTGGCTACGCTAAATTGCCTGTAGTGTTAGGTAAGGGGTAAATGTAGGGGTATGGGTGGGTTGCGCTTCGGCGGGTCGGTGTGGACTTGTTGGGCCGAAGGGCCTGTTTCCACACTGTAAGTAATCTAATCAATTTCCACATTCTCACTGCTCTCTGGTTAAAGAATTTGCTTCAGAATTCCCTTCTGGATCTTTCAAATACTATACCATATTGCTCTATACCTTCTCTAGTACAATTACATCCACTCTGCAATGAGATGACCAGAATCTCACACACTACTCAAGTTGTGGTGTCACTAATGATTTGTGCAGTTCCATTATAACTTTTCAGCTCCTTTATATTATATCTCAGCTAATTGAGTGATAGAATCATGCAGTTGAACGGTGCAGAAACAGACCATTCAATCCAATTCATCCATGGCAACAGATATCCTAAATTAATCTAGTTCCATTTCCCAGCATTTGGCCCATATCCCTCTAAACCTTTCCTTTTAGTATACTCATCCAAATGTCCTTTAAACATTGTAATTGTACAACACTCCTCTGGCAATTCATTCCAAACACACACCACTCTTTGCATGAAAACATTGCTCCTTAGATCCCTTTTAAATATTTCCCCCCTCACCTTAGACCTCCACGTCTAGTTTTAGACTCCTCTACCCTGGTGGAAGACCTTGGATATTCACCCTATCCATGCCCCTCATGATTTTATGAACTTCTATAAGGCCACCCCGCAATCTCTGACACTTCAGGGAAAATAGTCTACTCAGTCTTTCCCTAAAACTCAAACTCTCTAACCTGGCAACATCCTTGTAAATCTTTTCTGCACCCTTTCAAGTTTCATTACATCTTTCCTATGGCAGGGAGATCAGTATTGAATACTGTATTCCAAAAGTGTCCGAACCAATGTCTTGTAGCTGCAACATGACATCCCAACTCTTAATTCCATTTGTCTTCTTCATCACCACATCAGCCTATCCTGATACCTTCAGGGATCTGTGGATATTCACTCTAAGGTTCCTAACTGCCTCTACATCTCCCAGTAATTGTATATTCCTTCACCTTGTTTGAGCTCACCAAATGCATTCCCTTCCACTTCTCCATGTTGAGTTCCACTTGTCACTGTTCTGTCCATAATTCTGTTTCTACATTATCATCCAAAGCACTGAATACTCCAATCAATAAAGCAAGTTCCAGTTGGCGGTGCCATTACTTTTTTGTGTGAGCTGTGTTTCTTAATGTATTTATTGAGTGTAATGTAATGTGAATTTATGAAATGATATTGGAACATTTACAGAGAACTTCAAGAGCTGAATAAATAGTTATTTAGAAATCAGTGATGACATTTAATTACAGTGTGTCAATATGAACTATTATGTCTGTGGGTTCACATTCTCACAAAAAACTAATCAGCAAGGACAGCCACAAGCTGAGTGCTGCATTTATTGATTTTTTAAAAACAAAATACCTTATACTCTCCCAGACAGAGAAAAGCCAATGAATATAATCATGGATCAAACAGGTTAGCTTGTGACAGACTGAATCTCTCAGAATTGACTAGAATCACTTATAGCTGATGACACTTCAAGTCGAACCTCTTTGACCTTTCAAGAGTACTGAGGTAATAAAAGCAGTGAATTCTTTTGACGTAACTAATAAGCTGTTCAGCTGCATGTGTTCATTGCAGTCGGGAGAGCTCGAGCAGCTGGGAAGGTAAATGTGAATATAAAATACTTAACTCGTAAATCAGCCAAGCGAAGGCTGGACAGAAGTGGAAGTGGTCACAGGGACTGCTGGGTAAGTGAACTAATATATTTGGGCAGTGGCTAAATCTGACACACCACAATGTAGCATCTCCCACTCATTCTCCTTCTCTAACCAAAAAAGAAAGACTCTACGTGGAGGGTTGGTAAGAGATTTTAAAATCTCTTTTGGCAATTTAGAGCAGAGGGGATGGAATCTAGGGCAGTTGCATGTTCCTCTTGCAGAATGTGGGATGTAAGGGTTATCCCTGGTCTCCCTGTTGACTTCACCTCCGAGAAGTGTCCCCAACTCCAGCTCCTCACAGGCCGCGTTAAGAAACTGGAGCTGGAACTAGATAAACTTCAGATCATTCAAAAGGCTGAGGGGGTGATAGAGAGGGGTTATAGGGAGGTAGTCAAACCTGAGTTGTAGGATAGAGGTATCTGGGTGACCATCAGGAGAGGGAAAGGGAATGGGCAGATGGTGCAGGGATCCCATGTGGCCATTCCTCTCAATAATTAGTATATCACTTTGGATACTATTCAGGGTGGCAGCTGGGGTGGGAGCTATCAGGGTAAAGTCACAGTGGCCAGGTCTGCCTAGCTCTGTGCTTCACAAGGAAGGGGGGAGAATAGCAGAGCGATAATGATAGGAGATTCAATGGTTAGAGGAACAAACAGGAGATTCTGTGGTGGCAAACAGGACTCTTGGATGGTATATTGCCTCCCAGGATTCTTAAGTGGGAGGGTGGTCAGCCAGAAGTTGTGGTACACATTGGTACCAATGACATATCTAGGTAAAAGGATGAGGGATGAAAAGAAAATATAGGGAGTTAGGTTGGAAGCTAAAAGGCAGGACAAGCAGAGTAGTAATCTCAGGATTGCTATCAGTGCCATGGGTGGGTGAGGCTAGGAACAGAGAGCGACTGCAGCTGAACACTTGGCTGCAGGGCTGGACAGGCTGGGGCTGTTTTCCCTGCAGCATCAGAGGATGAGGAATGACCTTATAGAGGTTTACAAAATTATGAGGGGCATGGATAGGGTAAATAGACAAACTCTTTTCCCTGGGATCAGGGAGTCCAGGAGTAGACGGCATAGGTTTACGGTGTGAGGGGAACGATATAAAAGAGACCTAAGGGGCAATTTTATCACACAGAGGGTGGTACGTGTATGGAATGAGCTACTAGAGGAAGTGGTGGAGGCTGGTACAATTGCAACATTTAAAAGGTATTTGGATGGGTATATGAATAGGAAGGATTTGGAGGGATATGGGCTGGGTGCTGGCAGGTGGGACTAGATTGGGTTGGGATATCTGGTCGGCATGGACAGGTTGGACTGAAGGGTCTGTTTCCACGCTGTACATCTCTATAACTCTCTATGACTCTATGAAGGACAGCTCAGAGTGTGTCAGAAAGACAAGAAAATTCTCCAAGTTAAGTAAGTGCTGCCATTGTGTCTTAAGTGTGTGTGTTTTCTGGTGTTACGTGGAAGAGGGTAACTTTTTTCTGGTCTGATGAGATAGATCTTATATATTAAACAAGATATTGCTTATTGCATCTGTGGAGGACATTCTGGATAATACTTAGGTAAGGGCTGACTCATGGCAAATGACAGCTGTGCCACACAAATTACTAAGCAATGACCATCTCCAACAAGAGAAATCTAACTATCATCCCTGGTGTTCCCATCACGGAATGCCCCACTATCAAAATTCTGGTGTTACCATTGACCAGAAACTCAACTGGACTTGCCACATAAACAGAGTAACTGCAAGAGCAGGTCAGAGTCTAGAAATCCTGCAGTGAGTTACTTACGTCCTGACTCTCCAAAGCCTGGTCACTATCGACAAGGCAGGAGTGTGATGGAAAACTCCCTACTCGCCTGGATGAGTGCAGCTTCTACAACACTCCAGAAACTTGACACCATATAGGACAAAGCAGTCCACTGATTGGCACCAATCCACAAACATTCTCTCGCTCCACCAGTGGCACTCAGTAGCAGCAGTCTGTACTACCTATTAGTTGCACTGCTGAAATTTACTAAACATCCTTGTGGCAGTATCTTCCAAACCCACAACTACTTCCATCTAGAAGGACAAAGGGCAGCAGATACATGGGAACACCACTCCTCACAAGTACCCCTCCAAGCCACTCACCATCCTGAATTGGAAATATATTGCTGTTCCTTCACTGTCACTGGATCAAAATCGTGGAATTACCTCCCTAAGGGCACTCTGAGTTAACCCTCATTCTGGGTGGGGGACTATTGTATGTGGTGTAGGCTAGGAGCAGTGATTAAAATAAATGTGTCGCAAACTTCGGTGTGTGTAGGCCTTTGCTGAATCAGCGTAATGTGGAGGGACTCTTGTTAAATGATGTTTCCAAAGGCCAAAGGTTTTCAAGATGTAGCCAGGCAGCAAAGGCAAGGCATGGAATAGGTGAGCAAGGCCAGCAATGCATCCAGGTCCTGCCAGAGGAAGCTAAACAATCTCACCGGGATCATGGAGGTATGACTCTTAGTTCAAATTTTGTATTACTCTCTGTTAAACTCTGCACTGCTGGTCACCTGATCACTACACACGTTGGGATGGAGGCTTCTCCTTTGATTCTACCTGATTAACATGTTCTCTTACCACCTCCTGCTAGGTGTGTTGCTCTTACTCTATAGATACAAACAGAGCTCCTTTGGAAAGCTACTTTTGCAGTTCTCAGATAATAATGTTTAACTTCTCTTCTGCAGAACCTCTTCAAGCAACTTGCCAAATTTAAGTGAAGACTCCTCCTGAATAAAACCATGAAACTAATTTGGTGAATACACACAGATAATCAGAAGAAACCGACCGCAGTCTGAAATGGGGCTTCACCTTAGTCATTCATTGATGACCTTAAAGAATATGTCCAGGCAACAGCTCTATTGTGGTGTCCAATTGGAAAGTGTGTCTGGGAATTCAGGGAATTCTGTTTTTCTAACTCCACAGATGCAGCCAGACCTGTAGAGTTTTTCCCTTGCATTCTCTGTATCTGTTGTGCAATTAATTGACTCCTTCCTTCTAAGATTGCTGAGACACATCTTTCCAGTTCAGATTCATACTGCTGTTCAAAACCTCTTATCAGCTCAGAAAACTTGGTAACTTTGACACAAACTTACCCAAATTCCAGACATCATAAATGAAAAGTCAATCAGCAGAGTGGAGCACAAAGAATCTGGGAGAAACCAGCAGCTTCCAGATGAATACCAGAGGAGTGGAGTCAGTCAGAGTAGGACTGAGGATAATCAGAGCGGGACAGAAATCAAGTAATTTTTGTGGTTTATAGTTTGTTAGAAATGGACAGCGAGAGTGAGTAATCCCGTTCAGTGAGTAATGGGTGTAATGAGTTTATTGTTTGGAGTTGATAAGGTTTGAAATTGCAAGAAAAGCTGACACCCTGGAATTCTTCTCCTGCAATATTTGGGAAATCAGGGACACTTCCATCATGATTGTGACTACATATACAGGAAGTATATTCAGCTGCAGCTCCTGATTTGCTGCATTAAGTGCCTGGACTCACTATGGAGTGTCCATGAGGTTGAGTTGTGGGTAGTACAACTGGTCACATCCAGTAAGGGCTACACAGACAGAGAAGTAACCACCAGGAAGACCAGTTAATGTTGGCAGGCAGTGCAGGATGCCCTTTGGCCATTCCTCTCTCACACAGAGAAAACCATTGTGGATACTTTTGGAGGATAATGGCCTCTCGGGAGAAGGCAGCAGAGGCAGCCAGGTCAGTGGCAGCACGACTGGAATTGTTGTACATTCGGGAGGATTGAAGTGTAGGCAAGCTGTAGTGATAGAGGACTCTGTAGTCTGGAGCCACAGGCAAGACTCCAAGATAGTCTTTCGCCTCCCTGGTGCCAGGATCAAGGGTGTCTCTGAGCAGACACAGGATAATCTGAAGGGAGAAGGTGAGCAGCAAGAGGTTGTGGTCCATATCAGTACCAACGACATAGACAGAAAGAGACTTGAGTTCCTGCAGTAGGAGTTCAGGCAGTTAGGTAGGAAATTGAAAAGAAGGACCTATGGGGTTGTAATTTCCGGACAACTCTGCGCCACATGCCAGTGAGACCAGAAATAGGAAGATATCGGTTGTTCTGCTATAATACACACCTTGTCGACACAAATTCGCTATAACACAACTGATGAATTGAGGACATTGTTTCTAAAGCACGAAATTTTAAAACATGCATTGGCTATAACGTGATTCCAGCCCCATTAGTTTAAATGGTGCTGCTATTACACAATTTTGTTATAACATGGCATTGCACGAGAACGGAATTACTGTGTTAGAGCAGAACTGCCTGTAATACAGTTGATTGCATGGCTAAAGGACTGATATAGGGGAGAGGGATTCAGATTTTGGGTCATTGGGATGCCTTCTGAGGCAGGTGGAACCTGTACAAAAATGACAGGTTTCATAGAAACTGGAGGGGCACCAATTCACTCACATTTGTTAATGCTACTTGGGCGAGTTTTAACTAGTGTGGCAGGGGTCTGGGAATGAGAACAGTAGGTCCACATTTGGAATGCTTGAAGAAAAGGTTAATATTAAGTCAAGTAGGTTTAATAGGAAGGTCAAGTAGGGCCAGGTTAATGAACATGGCGGGACGGTCAGTCTGAAGTATATTTATTTTAACGCAAAGAGTGTAAGATCTTAGAATCCCTACACTGTGGAAACAGGCCCTTTGGCCTAACAAGTCCATTCTGACCATTAAAAGAGTATCCCACCCAAACCCTTCCTCTACATTTACCCCTGACTAATGCACATCCCTGAACACTATGAATAATTTAGCATGGCCAAATCACCTACCCTGCACATCTTTGGATTGTGGGAGAAAACCGGAGCACCCAGAGGAAACCCACGCAGACACGGGGAGAATATACAAACTCCACACAGACAGCCACCCAAGTCTATAATCAAACCTGGGACACTGGCACTGTGAGATAGCAGAGCTAACCATTGAACCATTGTGCCACCCCAAGGCAGATGAACTCAGAACCTGGATTAGTACATGGGATTACGATGTTGCAGCCATTAAAGAAACTTGGTTGAGAGAAGGGCAGGACTGGAGTTGTATTACTGGTTAATGAGACTGTCACAACTGTATGAAGAGAGGACATCTTGGAGGGAGGACATATGGGTAGAACTCAGAAAATAGGAAAGGTGCAATCACGATGATGGGGTTATACTACAGGTCTAATAATAGCCAGCAGGAGAACAGATACATAAACAGATTTAGAAGGGTATACAAACAACAAGGTTATTGTAGTGGGTGATTTTAACTTCATCAATGTTGACTGGGACTCCCTTAGTGTCAGGGACTTAGATCTGCAAAATTTGTTAGATTTATCCAAGAAGGTTCTTGAAACAAAATGTAGATAGTCTAATTAGGGATGGGGCTATACTAGACCATGTTCTGGGAAGTGAACCTGGTGAGGTGAGCAATGTTTCAGTAGAGGAACAGTCAGTTTTAAGACAGTTATGGAGAAGGATAAGACTGCTCATTGGGTAAAAGTGTTAAATTGGAGGAAGGCCAATTATAACAATATTAGGCAGGAACTGCAAACTGTAGATTGGGGGTGGTTGTTTAAGGGTCAAACCACATCTGGCACGTGGGAGCCTTTTAAAGGCCAGTTGATCAGAGTTCAGGTCCAGAATATTCCCGTGAGGATAAAAGATAAGAATGGAAAGAAACAGCAACTTTGGATAGAAATTGAAAGTTTAGTCTAAGAGAAAATTGAAGTATATCTAAGGTTGGGGAAACAGAAATTTTAAAAAAGGACGTGGAGGAGTATAAAGGAAATAGAAAAGAAAATGAACAAAAAATTAGGAGACCGAGAAGAAGCCATGAAGTGTCGTTGACAGGTAGGATTAAGGAGAATCCAAGGGCAAAAAGAGCATTGGGGGGTGGGGGTGTGGGTGGAGTTGGGAAAGAATAAGTCAACACAAGGACAAAGGAGAGAATTTAGGTATGGAGCCAGAGAAATTGGGTGAGGTCTTTAATGAGTACTTTGCATTGGTATTCACTAAGGGGAAGAACATGGATGCTGGTAAAATTATGTTGTTATTCTAGGGCATGTCAATAGTAAAAAGTGAGGTCTGCAGATGCTGGAGATCAGAGCTGAAAATATGTTGCTGGTTAAAGCACAGCAGGTCAGGCAGCATCCAAGGAACAGGAAATTCGACGTTTCAGGCCAGAGCCCTTCATCAGGAATGAGGAGAGGGTGCCAGGCAGGCTAAGATAAAAGGTAGGGAGGAGGGACTTGGGAGAGGGGCGATGGAGATGTGATAGGTGGAAGGAGGTCAAGGTGAGGGTGATAGGCCGGAGTGGGGTGGGGGCGGAGAGGTCAGGAAGAAGATTGCAGGTTAGGAGGGCGGTGCTGAGTTGAGGGAACAGACTGAGACAAGGTGGGGGGAGGGGAAATGAGGAAACTGGAGAAATCTGAGTTCATTCCTTGTGGTTGGAGAGTTCCCAGGCGGAAGATGAGGCGCTCCTCCTCCAACCGTCGTGTTGTTAAGTTCTGCCGATGGAGGAGTCCAAGGACCTGCATGTCTTCGGTGGAGTGGGAGGGAGAGTTAAAGTGTTGAGCCATGGGGTGGTTGGGTTGGTTGGTCCGGGCGTCCCAGAGGTGTTCTCTGAAGCGTTCCGCAAGTAAGCAGCCCGTCTCCCCAATGTAGAGGAGGCCACATCGGGTGCAGCGGATGCAATAGATGATGTGTGTGGAGGTGTAGGTGAACTTGTGGCGGATATGGAATGATCCCTTGGGGCCTTGGAGGGAAGTAAGGGAGGAGGTGTGGGCGGAAGTTTTACATTTCCTGCGGTTGCAGGGGAAGGTGCCGGGAGTGGAGGTTGGGTTGGTGGGGGGTGTGGACCTGACGAGGGAGTCACGAAGGGAGTGGTCTTTGCGGAACGCTGATAGGGGAGGGTCTTTGCGGACACATGTCAATAGTAAGAAGGAAGAGGTGTTTCAGTGTCTTAAAAAACATTGAGGTAGCTAAGTGATCATGGGGGATTTCAATATGCAGATGGACTGAGAAAATCAAGTTGGTAGTTGATTACATGAAAAGGAATTTGAGGAATGTCTACAAGATGGCTTTTTGGAGCTTGTGGTGGAGCCCACTAGGGAACAGGCAATATTGGATTTAGTGTTGTCCAAGACTAACTTAATAAGGGAGTTTAAGGTGAAGAAACCAGGGCAACACAGTGGCTCAGTGGTTAGCACTGTTGCCTCACAGTGCCAGGCACCGGGTTGAATTCCAGCCTTGGGTGACTGTGTGGAGTTTGCACATTCTCCCCATGTCTGTGTGGGTTTCCTCCCAAATTGCCCGTAGTGTTCAGGGATGTATAGGTTAGGTACATTAGTCAAGGATAAAGGTAGAGTAATGGGGAACAGGTTTGGGTGGTATACTCTTCAGAGGGTCGGTGTGGACTTGTTGGGCCGAATGGCCTGTTTCCACACTGTATGGATTCTATACATTGCATTCTATATAACTCTGAGGAAGTTGTGATTATAACATGATTGAATTTACTCTACAATTTGAGAGGGAGAAGATAGAATCAGTGGTAATGGCTGAACAAAGGCAACTACAGATGCATGAGGGAGGAGCTGGGTAGAATTGACTGGGAGAGGACCCTAGCAGGAAAGACAATGGAACAGCAATGGCTCGCGTTTCTGGGAGTAATTCAGGAGACACAGCAGAGATTCATCTCGAGGAAAAAGAAGAATTGTACAGGGAGGATGAGGCAACCATGGCTGACCAGGGAAGTCAGGGACAGCATAAACGAGAGAGTATATAAATTAGCGAAGGGCAGTGGGAAACCAAAGGATTGCGAAACTTGCAAAGACCAACAGACGGCAACAAAAAAAATGAGAGAGAAGGTTAAATATGAAGGTAAGCTAGCCAGTAATATAAAGGAACAGAGTTAGAGATTCTTTTGGGCAGAGAGGCAAAAGTGGATATTGTCGGTGGGTATTCAAAATGATGCTGGAGAGAAAGTAGTGGGGAACAAAGAAATGGCTGAGGAACTGAACAATTACTTCATGACAATCTTCACAATGGAGTAATTTCAAGAGAGTGAAGGAGCAGAGCTAAGTATGGTGGCCATCACCAAGGAGAAGGTGCTAGAAAAACTGAATGGCCTGAAGGTGGCTAAATCACCAGGACCAGATGGACTACATCCCAGAGTTCTAAAGGAGATAGCTGAAGAGATAGTGGAGGCATTAGTGGTGATCTTTCAGAAATCAGTAGAATCTGTGAGGGTCCCTGAGGATTGGAAAATTGCTAACATGACACCCCTGTTTAAAAAGGAGGTAAGGCAAAAGACCAATTAGCCTAACCTCAGTCAGGGGTAAGATCCTGGAATCCATTGTTAAGGATGAGATTTTTGAATACTTGGGAGGATATGGTAAAATAGGGCAAAGTCAACGTGATTTGGTCAAGATGAGACCATACCTGACAAATCTGCTAGAATTCTTTGAGGAAGTAATGAGCAGGTTAGACCAATGAGAGCCAATGGGTGTTATCTATCTGAACTTCAAGAAGGCCTTTGACAAGATGCGTCACAGAGGCTATTAAGTAAGATGAGGGCCCATGGTGTTAGAGGCAAGGTGTTAGTATGGATAGAAGCTTGGCTGTCTGGCAGGAAGCAGTGAGTGGGGATAAAAGGGTCCTTCTCAGGATGGCAGCTGGTGACCAGTAGTGTTCCATAAGGGTCAGTGTTGGGTACACAATTTTTGATTTTATACATTAACGATTTAGATGATGGAACTGAGGGCATTCTGGCTAGGTTTGCAGATGATACAAAGATAGGTAGAGAGACAGGTAGTATTGAGGAGGCAGGGAGGCTGCAGGAAATTTGGACAGGTTAGGAGAGTGAGCAAAAAAGTGGCAGTTGGAGTACAATGTGGGAAAGTGTGAGATCATGCACTTCAGTAGGAAGAATAAAGGCATGGAGTATTTTCTAAATAGGGAGAAAATTCGGAAGACTGAAAGGCAAAGACACTTGTGAGTTCTATTCCAGGATTCTCTCAAGGTAAATGTGCAGGTGGAGTCAGTAGTTAGGAAGGCAAATGTAATTTAGATTAGATTTACAATGTGGAAACAGGCCCTTACGGCCCAACAAGTCCACACCGACCCGCCGAAGCGCAACCCACCCATACCCCTACACATACCCCTTACCTAACACTACGGGCAATTTAGCATGGCCGATTCACCTGACCGGCACATCTTTGGACGGTGGGAGGAAACCGGAGCACCCAGAGGAAACCCACGCAGACACGGGGAGAACGTGCAAACTCCACACAGTCAGTCGCCTGAGGCGGGATTTGAACCCAGGTCCCTGGCGCTGTGAGGCAGCAGTGCTAACCACTGTGCCACCGTATATTTTGAAAGGACTTGAATATAAAAGCAGGGATGTACTTCTGAGGCTATATAAGGCTCAGTTCAGGCCACATTTGGAGTATTATGTGCAGTTTTGATCCCCATATCTCAGGAAGGATGTACTGGCCCTGGGACATATTCAGAGGATGTTCATGAGAATGGTCCCAGGAATTAAAAGCTTAACATATGAGGAACATTTGAGGACTCTGGGTTTGTTTCGATGGAGCTTAGAAGGATGATGGAGGTTCTAATTGAATCTTACTGAATACTGAATTGCCTGGACAGAATGAATGTTGAGAAGATGTTTCCATTGGCAGGAGAGGCTAGGACCCGAGGACACAAACTTAGAGGAAAGGGAAAACCATTTAGAATGAAGATAAGGGGAAACTTCTTCAGCCAGAGAGGGGGAATTTATGGAATTCACTGTCACAGAAGGTTCAGATTGAGGGCAGGTCATTGAGTGTATTTAAGATTAAGATAGATAGGTTCGTGATTGTCAAGGGCTTCAAGGGTTATGGGACAAAGCAGGAGAATGAGGATAAGAAACTTAGCAGCCATGATTGAATGACGGAGCAAACTCAATGGGCTAAACGGCCAAATTTCTGCTCCAATGGTCTTAAGTTCCCAGGGCCTGATGGACTCTATACCAGGACATTCACAGAGGCAAGGGAGGAGATGGATGGGACCTCAACAGAGATTTTTTTTACCCTGTTTAGGCACAGATGAGGTCCCAGATGACTGAAGAATAGACAGTGTTTTCTTTTGTTTAAAAAGAGCAACAGGAATAATCTAGGAAGTTATAAGCTAGTGAGCCTTACACCAGTAGTGGGGAAATTATTCGAGAAAATTCTTAGGAACATGATTTATTTGCATTGAATGGAATTAATTGAGGGTAGTCTGCATGGCTTTATGTGAGGGAGGTTTTGTCTCACAAACTTGATTGAGCTGTTTGAGGAAATAATGAAAATGATTGATGAGGGTCATGTACCCAACAATGGATGTTGTCCACATGAATTTTACTAAAGTATTTGACCAAGTCCCACATAGTAAGCTGGTTCAGAAGATTAAGTCAAGTGGCATCCATGGTGAATTGGCAAGTAAAAAAGTGGCTTGGTCATAGAAATGATGATATGGCAGTGCTGGTGTTGGACTGGGTGGACAAAGTTAACAATCACAAATAAACCTAGTGGACTATAACCTTGTGCTGTGTGATTTTTAACTTGGTCATAGAAGATAGAGGGTAGTTGTGGAGAGGTATTTTTCTGACTGGAAGTCTGTGACCAGCGGTATTCCACAGGATCAATGCTGAGACCTCTGTTGCTTGTAACACATATAAATGATTTGGATGAAAATGTTGACTGTCTGATTAGTAAGTTTTCTGATGGCATGAAAACGTTTAGAGTTGTAAATACTGAGGAAGGATGCAGTTGGAAAGTTAGGCAAAGAAATGGCAGATGGAATTTCATGTGGACAAGTGGGAGGTGATGCATTTTGAGAGTCAAATGCAAGAGGAAGCAGATAGTAAATAGCAGGACCTTAAAAGCATTGATATACAGAGAGCTCTTGGGGTGTAAATCCTTGAAATTGGCAACACAAGTTGATAAGGTGGTAAAGAAGGCTTATGGTATGCTTGCCTTCATTGGTCCGGCAACTGAGTATAAAAGGTGGCAAGTCATGTTCCAGGTGTATAAGATTTCAGTCAGGCCACATTTGGAATATTGTGTGCACTTCTGGTCACCACTGCACACAAAGGATGTCGAGGCTTTGGAGAGGATACAAAAGATGTTTACCAGGACGTTGCCTAGATTAGATTGTATTAGCTATAAGGAGATGGTAGACAAACTGGGATTGTTTTCACTAGTGTTGGAGACTGAGAGGCGACCTGGATGAAGTATATAAAATGATGAGAGCCATGGATAGGGTAGAATATCTATTATTAGGTTGGGATGGGGGAGGAAAGCGTGGCATATAGAGTTATAGAGTCATGGAGATGTACAGCACGAAAACAGACCCTCCGGTCCAACCCTTCCATGCCTACCAGATATCCCAACCCAATCTAGTCCCACCTTACAGCAGGAGAATCGATGTTTCAGGCATAAGCCCTTCTTCAGGAATAAGAATTTGTCTGAAGAAGGGCTTATGCCCGAAACGTCGATTCTCCTGTTCCTTGGATGCTGTCTGATCTGCTGCGCTTTTCCAGCAACACATTTTCAGCTCTGATCTCCAGCACCTGCAGTCCTCACTTTCTCCAGCTTACAGCACCCAGCCAATATCCCTCCAAATCCTTCCTATTCATATATTTAAGTAAAAAGTGAGGTCTGCAGATGCTGGAGATCAGAGCTGAAAATGTGTTGCTGGTTAAAGCACAGCAGGTTAGGCAGCATCCAAGGAACAGGAAATTCGATGTTTCGGGCCAGAGCCCTTCATCAGGAATGAGGAGAGGGTGCCAGGCAGGCTATGATAAAAGGTAGGGAGGAGGGACTTGGGGGAGGGGCGATGGAGATGTGATAGGTGGAAGGAGGTCAAGGTGAGGGTGATAGGCCGGAGTGGGGTGGAGGTGAAGAGGTTAGGAAGAAGATTGCAGGTTAGGAGGGCGGTGCTGAGTTCAAGGGAATCGACTGAGACAAGGTGGGGGGAGGGGAATTGAGGAAACTGGAGAAATCCGAATTCATCCCTTGTGGCTGGAGGGTTCCCAGGCGGAAGATGAGGCGCTCTTCCTCCAACCGTCGTGTTGTTATGTTCTGGCGATGGAGGAGTCCAAGGACCTGCATGTCTTTGGTGAGTGGGAGGGAGAGTTAAAGTGTTGAGCCACGGGGTGGTTGGGTTGGTTGGTTCGGGCGTCCCAGAGGTGTTCCCTGAAGTGTTCCGCAAGTAGGCGGCCCGTCTCCCCAATATAGAGGAGGCCACATCGGGTGCAGCGGATGCAATAGATGATGTGTATGGAGGTGCAGGTGAATTTGTGGCGGATATGGAAGGATCCCTTGGGGCCTTGGAGTGAAGTAAGGGAGGAGGTGTGGGCGCAAGTTTTGCATTTCCTGCGGTTGCAGGGGAAGGTGCCGGGAGTGGAGGTTGGGTTGGTGGGGGGTGTGGACCTGACGAGGGAGGCACGAAGGGAGTGGTCTTTGCGGAACGCTGATAGGGGAGGGGAGGGAAATATATCCCTGGTGGTGGGGTCCGTTTGGAGTTGGTGGAAATGACGGCGGATGATACGGTGTATACGGAGGTTGGTGGGGTGGTAGGTGAGAACCAGTGGGGTTCTGTCTTGGTGGCGGTTGGAGGGGTGGGGCTCAAGGACGGAGGAGCGGGAAGTGGAGGAGATGCGGTGGAGGGCATCGTCGATCACGTCTGGGGCGAATCTGCGGTCCTTGAAGAAGGAGGCCATCTGGGCTGTACGGTATTGGAACTGGTCCTCCTGGGAGCAGATGCGGCGGAGACGAAGGAATTGGGAATATGGGATGGAGTTTTTACAGGGGGCAGGGTGGGAGGAGGTGTAGTCCAGGTAGCTGTGGGAGTCAGTCGGTTTATAGTAGATGTCTGTGTTGAGTCGGTCGCCAGATAGAAATGGAAAGGTCTAGGAAGTGGAGGGAGGAGTCTGAGACAGTCCAGGTGAATTTGAGGTCGGGATGGAAGGTGTTAGTAAAGTTGATGAACTGTTCAACCTCCTCGTGGGAGCACGAGGCAGTGCCGATACAGTCATCGATGTAGCGGAGGAAAAGGTGGGGGGTGGTGCCAGTGTAGTTGCGGAAGATGGACTGTTCCACATATCCTACAAAGAGACAGGCATAGCTGGGGCCCATGCGGGTGCCCATGGCAACTCCTTTAGTTTGGAGGATGTGGGAGGATTGGAAAGAGAAGTTATTCAGGGTGAGGACGAGTTCAGTCAGTCGAAGGAGGGTGTCAGTGGAAGGGTACTGGTTGGTGCGGCGGGAAAGGAAGAAGCGGAGGGCTTCTTCCAGTCCCTGTACACCTCCATCCCCCATCACGAAGGACTCAAAGCCCTCCGCAGACATGCAGGTCCTTGGACTCCTCCATCGTCAGAACATAACAACTCCGGCCTATCACCCTCACCTTGACCTCCTTCCACCTATCACATCTCCATCGCCCCTCCCCCAAGTCCCTCCTCCCTACCTTTTATCTTAGCCTGCCTGGCACCCTCTCCTCATTCCTGATGAAGGGCTCTGGCCCGAAACGTCGAATTTCCTGTTCCTTGGATGCTGCCTAACCTGCTGTGCTTTAACCAGCAACACATTTTCAGCAGTATTCATATATTTATCCAGATGCCTTTTAAATGTTGCAATTGTACCAGCCTCCACCACTTCCTCTGGCAGCTCATTCCATACACATACCACCCTCTGTGTGGAAAAGTTGCCTCTTAGGTCTCTTTTATATCTTTCCCCTCTCACCCTAAATCTATGCAATCTAGCTTCCACCCCAGGGAAAAGACTTTATCTATTTATCCTATCCATGCCCCTCATAATTTTGTAAACCTCTATAAAGTCACCCCTCAGCATCCGAGGAAAAGTTTAAAGGAGTTGTGTGAGGAAAGTTTTTTTTACACAGAGATGAGATAGTAGAAGCAGATACGATAGCCAAGTTTAACGAGCATTGACAGACACACAATCAGGAATTCCTGAAGGGCTTTTGCCCGAAACATCGATGTTCCTGCTCCTCAGATGCTGCCTGACCTGCTGTGCTTTTCCAGCATCACTCTAATCTTGACTCTTGCTGCTTTCTTTGTCTGTTGTAAACTCAGCAATTTAAACATTCCATCCATTAACACCATATGCATCCGAATGGGCACTTGGTGGAATCACATGTTTTCTTGTAAATTATTTATTTGGTTGCTGATCCAACTAGCTTTCAGACCTTTAAAAAAAATCCTTCACAGAACCACAGCATGATGGTACAGTGGTTAACATTGCTGATTCAGAGCGCTTGGGACTCAGGTTTAATTCCACCTTCAAGTGACTGTCTGTGTGGAGTTTGCACATTCCTGCCATGTCAGCATGGGTTTCCTCTGGGTGCTCCAATTTCCTTCCACAGTCCAAAGGTGTGCAGATTAGATGGATTGGCCATGGGAAATTGCCAATAGTGTCCAGGGATGTGCGGGCTAGGTGGATTGGCCATGGGAAATGCAAATGCAAATGGTATAGGGTAGGGGAGCAGGTCTGGGTGAGATGCTCTTTGGAGAGTCGGTGTAGACTCAATGGGTCAAATGGCCTACTTCAACACTGCAGGGAGTTTATGAATTGAACCTAAAAGCCAGCTGCCTTAGTTTTGAAAAATCAATATTCTATAAATGACAATGCATTATTCATGTTTATCATATGTAAGATTTACCGTCAAAAAATCACATTGAATCATACTGATTACCTTGAACCTGTCTAAGTTCATGGCAATAATATTTCCAGTCATCCCTTCTAACATCTTGCATTTGACAAGTGTTTAGCTAACTGACCTTTAGATTCCTGCTCTCTGTCTCCCTCGTGTTATGAATAAACAAGTTACATTTGTTGTCTTCCAACCTAATGGCACCTTCCAGGAATCTAGGAAATTTCAGAAAATAGAAACCAATGCATCAACTACATCAGTTTCTTTGAAGAATCTGGGGTGGAGTCTATCAGGATCCATGGGCCTGTCAGCTTACAGCTTCAATGTATTGCTTGTCTGAAACATTGCCTGATACTATTGATTTATGCTGACACTCACTGTCTAAGATTTTTAAAAATACTTCCTCCCCATTTACCTAATAGGACCACAACTACCACTTTAATCTGGCTTTCTGTCATCTTTAATTTTAATTTTCCAACACATGGTTCTGGGAGCATAGAGTCAATGCACAGGCTAAAGTCAAACATTTTACAGGCACCAAGTTGGAGGACTCTGATTTCCTAAAATCAATCTCTACAAGTTCCAAATTGTAACGTGTGTCACTTTTCAAAGGCTATATCAGCTGATTTTGTTAGTCTATTGCATTTCAAAACTTTTATCAAGAACGCTGCCATCAAAGCACATAAGAAAGATGGCATGTCTTCATTCACAATGGTCTTGTGAGAAATAAAATTCACAGTATAATAAATTTCAGTCCGAATCAAAATCTGAAGCAGCGAATTTTATTGAAACCGTCTTGCAAGAAGGGGTGACCAGTGGGCACACACATTCAGGGATTGCTTTACAATTTATACAGTTTTAATGTTAGGTACTCCCCGTTTACCTAATAGGTCTTCATACCTATCAATCTCCCTTATTGTGTTCTGTCACTTCCCAGCTGCGCTCCGCCCTTATTACTTACCCCCTTCTCCAAGATGGCGACCCTCCACTCTAAGTGCTGACATAAGGGAGATTTTGCTAAACTTGGATCTTGATGTTCTTTTCACTTTATCTGTTTGCTTGTAACATCTTCCATTGTTTGCAGGCACGTTCCATTCTTGTACGCACATTTTAGCTAACTCAGAAGAAACTATGTATCCCTTTACATAGTCTTCATTCTTGTATGCACATTTTAGCTAACTCAGCTCTTTGCTGAAACAATTATACACTGGTGTAAGTTAGCTCATTCACCTTGCATAAGCAATTATGCTTGCAGAAGTAACACTACTTTACCTATATCCCACAGTCTGTTCCATCTCAGCCTTGGCAAATTCTTCAGCTCTGAGATTTCTTTAAAATAAGTGTGAACACCTAGGTAGGTATAGAACTGCCAAATAATGTGTCTGCTACTCGTAAACCATGAATATGACTTGTGAGAATTCATAGAATCCCTACAGTGTGGAAATAGGCCATTTGGCCCAACAAGCCCAGACTGAACCTCTGAAGAGTAACCGACCCAAACTCACTCCCCTATTAGATTAGATTCCTGCCAGTATTGAAACAGGCCCTTTGGCCCAACCAGTGCACACCGACCCTCTGAAGAGCAACCTACCCAGACTCATTTCCCTTTGACTAATGCACCTAGCACTAAGGACAATTTAGCAATACTCTAATGCACCTAAACTACACATCCCTGGACACTATGGGCAATTTAACAATGCCAATTCACCTAATCTGCACATCTTTGGACTGTGGAAGGAAACCAGAGCACCCAGAGGAAACCTACGCAAACACGGAGAAAATGTGCAAACTCCACACAGACAGTTGCCTGAGGCTGGAATCAAACCTGGGTCCCTGGCGCTGTGAGGTAGCAGTGCTAACCGCTGAGCCACTGTGCTGCCCAAATTTCTCATCTTTTTAAGCAGAAGAAACAAAGAATCGATTCTATCCCAAAAACAATTTTTTTTTGCAACAAGCAACAGAATCAAAATCTTACAAATTCAGGGAATGGCAGCTAAAATGGAACAAGGTACAAAGGCAATCTTTACTCCTGGGATGACTTGAAACATAAAACTCATTTATGACCTTGATTAATATCACTAATCTGCGAGATTCACTCTGAAATAATATCCTTTCTCTCCCTCATTGTGAGGATGCCATTGAGGATTTTATTTGGGAGGACTCTCTATTTAGTTGTTACTGGTGGAATATTTCACATTAACTGCCAAAAAGGTTTCCTCCTGGCACCATCCCGGGTGTTTTTCTGTTCTGAAAGATACTGAAATCACTTTTTCCAGTGATTGGGGTATGGGTTACACATGCAGCAAGCAACTAGCAAGGAAAGTAAATCAATGCAGACTCTTATTCCTTAACTTCCCCATACAGTTGTTTCATGGGAAAAGATAATCTTCCAGGAATCTAGGAAATTTCAGGTAATCAAAACCAATGCATCGACTACATCAGGTGGTGGTGATGCAGTAATGGAAATGTCAGTGTCATGATAATGGAGATGTTAGTGATGCAGTATTGGAGATGGTGGTGTCATGGTAACAGAGATGTTAGTGATGTGATAATGGAGATGCTGGTGAAGTGGTCATGGTAATGGTAGTGATGCAGTAATGGAGATGGTGATGTTGGGGTAGGGAAGATAACACTGATGTGATAATGGCTTTACTGTCAGCTTGTGGCTTTAAATAAAAGATTACACAATACTGCTCCTTCATCAGGTAGCCACCGAGCAGGATCATAAGACAGCAAAAGATCTCAGTCTCGTGTATATTGAACAAACCTAGATTGCTGTTAGCATTCCAGTAGCTAGTACTTCCAAATAGACCTGTTGGAATATAACCTGGTGTCGTATGATTTTTAGCTTTGTCCACCCCAGTCGAACACCGGCACCTCCACATCATTAATAAAAGATGGTCACTTTAAGTTTAACTAAATCTCATTTTTTTTGTCTGGACTATTCCAGCACCCTGCAGGTTAAGTAAATGCTTCTTGCCTTCACTATATTTTACTGGAATATCACCCCCACTTTATTGGCATCTTTAATACAGATCCCATCTTTCTTTTTCTATTAGACAAGGGATGTTCTAGCTTTCAAACCTGGTTCTTTGGGCATTGAATTTTGGTTTCACATTGATCCCAAGTTTGCAACCTCAGTTTACATTGTGCCCTCTCACTAGGAGGGCAACACTTTATCTCAGCTGTACACACCTCGAACACTTCATCCTTTCCTAACTATAATACTCAACAAATTTTTCAAGTTTTCTTTTCCCCACGAGTTTGAAATTTCACTCATGAAGCATCTGATGTCAGTTCACTCTCCCTTTGACCCTCAAGTTTAGACCAGTGCTGTATGAAGCATCTGATATAAATTATGGTGTTACTAACTCTCCTTCTCCAATGAGTTGATAATTCACCTGTGGCCCCATTTCTCTGATCAGATCTGAAATGCTTTTCCCATTGACTGCTGCTTCTTCCTTGTCAATTTTTTTTAAAAAACATTCATTCATGGGATGTGGCATTACTGGCAACATCAGGACTTACTGCCCAACACTAACTGCCCTGAAAGAATCAACCACATTGCTGTAGGTCTGGAGTTACATGTAGGTCAGATTAGGTGAGGCACTATTAGGCTAGCTTCTCATTACAGACTTTGTTTTGTTGAATTCAGATGTCACCATTTATCACGGTAGTATTCGTGCTCATGTCCTGAGAACACTAGCTTGGACTCTCTGGATTATTAGTCCAGTGACATAACTGTGACTCCCCACAATCTTGCTGTGAGTGTTTTGTCTGTAAGATTCTTAAATATTCAGCTATTCTCTGCTGGTGATTGAGCAAGTAGGTATTTTACAGCTGAGTCTGAGCTGCCAGCATGTTGTAGGTGCAGCTCAACCAAGAATACATCTCAGCACGTACTTTGCTGCTACCATCCTCTTTAACTGCAGGGATTTACAGGGCCTGGGCAAGCATGGCTCAGGAAAACAGTTTACTATTCTAACTAGAAGTAGTATTGAGTTCATTATATGCTATCAATTAGTAATGTACATCATTACAGAGATTTTGAGGAGGTCCTAGATGTCTAATTTCAGTCTTTCAAGAGTCTAAGCTATTCAGCCCACCAAGTCTGCGAAACATCATTCTAATAGGTGGTGCTTAAAGTACTCCTCACTGTTAAACCTTTCTGATCTGTCCCCTTTCATAAAGCAGGAAAAAGAAGTAGAGAGTTGGGGAGGCTGCTACGTATTCTGAAATTTACATAAATCAAGATAATAATGTGGCTGATCACATGGCTCTGACATCAGTACGAGAGAAGACACCAGTCTAAAATGAGTATGTGAAGAGAGAGGTCTCAGACATTGCACTAGAGAGCTGTATTTGATTACCAGCTACAGACAGATGTAAATAAAGGACTGTTACAATATGTAAGGATTTGAAGAACTTTGCAAGAACAAGGAGTAGGCAGCCTCAGGGACAATGTATGTGCAGATACCCACTGGCCAAGGTACTGCAGACTGAAATCTCCATGTACAGACAGCAGGATTGTCTTGAAGCACAAGATACAGTCATGGGAATTCCAGACATCAGGACCAACTCAGCTGAGAGTAGAAACACCAACTGTTAAACAATGAATATCCAGATCTTCTAGACGGCAGAGCTAGGGAAATGTAGGGATCTCAGGGCCTGTAAAGTAAAGATCAGAGAGATACAGACAGAAGAGGCTAGTGCAAACATGATGGGCAATATTGCACTGTGCCACTTCTGTGATTCTGTGAGGAAGTCATGGTGAGAATGAATGGAAGGGTGAGAATTTTAAAGTTGACGCGTTACTAAATGAATTGGCCAGATTGGCAGATCATTGACAGATCTGATCAATGAGAAAGGTTGCACTTTGAAAGAAGAAACAAGACAAGGGAGTACTCAATGAATGGCAGGACTGTAAGAGGCTCAGAAGAACAGAGGGCTCTTGGGTACTTATCCATAGCTCCCTGAAGGTGGGAGGACAGGTTAATAAAGGAGACAAGAAAGCAGGTGGGACATGTCTTTGTCAGTCGAGGTCTAGATTATAAGAGCAAGGAGGTTATCTTGGAGCTGTACAGAACTTTGGTTAGGCCACAGCTGGTGTATAGGGTGCAGTTCTGGTCACCGCATTATAGGATGGATGTGATTGCACTGGAAGTAATGCATTGTTCTGAGGAAGGGTCACTCAACCGAAATATTAACTCTGATTTATCTCTACAGATGCTGCCAGACCTGCTGAACTTTTCCAGCAATTTCTGTTTTTGTTTCATTACAATGTTGCCTGGGATGGACCATTTCAGCGATGAAGATAGGATGTTTTCTTTGGATCAGAGAAGGTTGTGGAGGGTTGATAAAAGTATATAAGACAATGAGGGGCATTGACAGGGGGAATAGAAAGCAGCTGTTCCCCTTTGTTAAAGGGTTGATAACAAGAAGGCATAATTTTAAAGTAAAAAGCAGAAGGTTTAGAGGGGATGGGAGGAAAAGCATTTTCACTCACACAGTGATGTGGGTCTGTAATGTACTGCCTGGGAGAGAAGTTGCAGTGGAAACCTCAAAACCTTTAAAACGTTATGACACCTAAACTGCCAACATTTGAGGTGATTGGCCTAGTGTAGAAAAGTGGGATTATTGTAGATGGATTGGTGTAGACTTGGTGGGCTCAAGGGTCTCTTCTGTACTGTATGACTCTATAGCTGTATAACCACGAACAATGCAGGCCAGTGAGCACAAGAAATGGGTGAAACTGAGCTTTTGAATGCCCTCATGCTTGGAGAGATGGCAAGGTCATTAGTGAGAGCAATGGGGTAGTTGAGAGGGGTAAGAAAAGTATGAGGAAGGGTTTCTGGAGCTAATCAAGCAATCTGTTTCAGGAGTTGGTTGAAGGATATTACTGTTCAGGACACCAGCAAGAACTCTAGTTCTTGACACCTCTGCTCAATCTGCAAGGACAAACCGATGTTCACCCAGACACACTCCCGCTCTGAGCTCCCTGCCTTCAGCATTTACCATTGATCTTTAAGAACCAGTATCTGATCTTTTATCATGGAATCTTGCCTCTGTCCACTCGTCCCAATGATGTTTCTTCTTGTCTGCCCTTATCCAGTATCCATCCTACGTCTCACCTTTGTATTTGCATATAACCAAATACATCATTAACTTCTCCTAGTTAAGGTGAAAGGTAACTGGCCTGAAACATTAACCCTGCTTCTATCCATACAGGTAATCTCAAAGCTGCTGAGGACTGTAGTTTAAGGGATTAAGTCTGACTGGGTGATATGTTAATCAGGCACAGGTACATCATCACAAAAAGTGATGCAACATCTCATGATCCTGCCATTTCTTGCAGCCTCAAGGTAAGATGAAACCATAATAAGTTATTTCTCAGAATCATACAATACAGAAGAGTCCCTTTGGCTATTCCAGTCTATACCACCAAAAATATTCTGCTACCTACACTACACCCACTTTCCCCCCACCAGGCCCATGTTATTAGATGGAGTTTTCCTTATCTCAGCAATTTCTGTAACTATTCTTAGCAGGACATTCTACAACTTTCCAGCACTTTCTGTTTTTATTTTAGACCTTCAGCATGTTGCCCTGGTGTCATTAACTCTGTTCATTTCATTTCAGGCTCTACTGCCTCAGCCCCTATTGAATCAATGTGATGAACGGTTGGGTAACTTTGAAGTTTCCAAAGCATTCTCATACATTCACCTGTATCAGATAAACTTGCCCTGGATTACGGGGGGGTTTATAGTGAGTTCACTAAGTGGCTTTTACAACTGTCCCAAGAGCTAGGACACAGGAATGTAGGAACAGGAGGAGGCCATTCATCTCTCAAGCCTGTTCTGCTATTCACTGAGATCCTGGTTGATCTGTGGTCATTAATAACTTTGATTAACAAAAATGCATCTATCTCAGATGTAACCCTAACAACTGATCCAGCATCCATTGCTGTTGTGGAAGAGAGTTCCAAACCTCTAACACCCTTAATAGAAAAGTTTCCTGACAGCGTTCCTTTACAGTTACTGAGCATGATTCAAACTGACTGGAGAAGGAACAATGATTGTCTAAAATGTTTAACATTGCTGCCACTAATTTCTGAATTCATGCAGTAAAGTGTATCCTAGTGAGGACAAGAGATTCCCAGCTGAACTTTGGAATCCCTTCTTGTCATTCTAAGTCAGTATTTCAACAGCAGGGGAAGGAGGGGTAACAGAAAGTCCACAATCCTGAACTGGCAGGAGTTGTTGCCAAGACTAAGATCACGAACAATACAACTTTTAGCATTGAAGAGCATCTTTAACACTGACCCCAATGTTAGGAATTTGATCCTTTAACTCCTTCCTGAGGTTTACTGTCTGGAACTGGTGGATGCTAGATTTGTCAATCCTTCCAGTGGGCAGATGGGACTATGAAGCCAGTGGAAGTTGTCTCCAGACATCCGGCCATCCAATCTGCATCAGACGGCCTGTTGACCTGCCTCCCATCTCAGTGGCCCATAGCCTTGTCTAGGGAGTACATAACTCAATGGACAGACAAAGTTTGCATAGGAAGGTCTCCCAGCTGTATTGCAGACTTGTGAAAAACAGGAGCATCAGCTCCAAAATTGAAAACATGTGATAATCGAACTGACAGGATATTGCAAATTGAAATGTGCAATTACTGAAATTGTTGAAAATGCTCCTGCAGCTAGGTCATTGCAAACAGTAAATAAACTTCAGCACTCGGTGGGTTAATTTATTATCTGTTTAGAAGCTCAATGTTTTGCTGAGTTTAATAAGCATGGTCTATGGAACTCTGCCAGGCTGCTGAACATTAACAAGTGAAGTCAAACCACTGGCCCCCGAAATCCATTCTGGTCAAATTATCACTAACAAACATGCAGTTGCACTGTAGGAATAAAAAGCAGGTTTGAATTTAACAGTTGCCTTTACATGATCTGGTATTGGAAATTTGCCTGGCCAGGTGATCAAATTTTCCGTGGTAGAGTAATCTGGGAACAGTGATCAGAATTCCTTAAGTTTTAAGATAATTATGGATAAGGACAAAACTGGTCTATAGTTGAAAGTGCTAAACTGGGAGAAGGCTAGTTACAACAGTATAAGGCAGGAACTGGAGAAATTAGACTGGGAATGGCTGGTTAAGGGTAAATCTACATTTGACAGGTAGGAGCTTTTAAAGACCAGCTGATCAGAGGTTCAGGACCAGCATGTTCAAGTGACAATGAAAGATGAGGATGACATGACTTTGTAACGCTGGATGACAAGAGATATTGAAAGTTTAATCAAAAAGATAAATGGAATTATATGTAAGTTTGAGGAAACTGAGATCAAACAACACCCTTGAGGAATATAAAGGAAGCAGTAAATGACAAACAAGAAACTAGGAGGTGTACTTTGAAAAAATTCACCACATATAATACTTTAAAACAAAGGCAATCGCAATGAATTTGAGGAAAGTTGAAATCTACAGCTATGACCTTATTCCTCTCACATTTTCTGTGATTTGCTGAGGGATCTGATAGCTAGAACAGGAGAACAACATCTGCTCCTCTATCTCCCTCTGACTGTTGAGAGGCCTGTATTATAATCTCAGCAAGATAATTGCTCTGTTTTTCTTTGTGAGCTCTACCCACCATGGCATCATTTGAAAAGCCTTCGAAGATATTCTCCCTCATTACTGCAGTGATAGTCTCTTTGATCAATAATGTAACATTTCCACCTCTCTTACATTCTGCCCTGCACCTCCCCCCCAACCATCATGCCTGAAACTTGATAGAATCCTGGAATGTTGAGGTACCATTCCTGCCCTTCCTTCAGCCATGTCTCAGTGAGTGCAACAATATCATATTGCCCCATGCTGATCAAAGCTTTAAGTTCACCCACCTTACCAAGCACCTTGCATTATATTGAAGGGTTACAGGGATGGGGTGGGTCTGGGTGGGATGCTCTTAGAAGGGTCAGCGTGGACTCAATGGACGTAATGGCCTGCTTCACACTCAGGGATTCTATTCGATTCAAAATAGAAACAATTTTGCTTTCTGTTCCTCCCATGTGCCTTATCCATCCCATGTCTTCTCCGCTAACTGGACTGTCCTAGCATTCCTTCTAAATCTGACCGAACCCTTGTTCCCGACTTTAATCTGCTCTGCAACCCATCCGGGAGAAAGTGAGGACTGCAGGTGCTGGAGATCAGAGCTGAAATTTGTGTTGCTGGAAAAGCGCAGCAGGTCAGGCAGCATCCAAGGAGCAGGAGAGTCGATGTTTCGGGCATAAGCCCTTCTTCAGGACCCATTCCCCCACTAATCAGTTTAAAGCTTCCCCAACAGCAAGAGCAAACCTCCCAACATGTATATTGGACCTATTCCAGTTTAGGTACAACCTGTCCAGCTTGTAGAGGTCCCACCTACCCTAGAAACTGTCCCAAAGATGGTTCAAAAATCTAAAGACCTCCTTCCTACTACACTCCTTTAGCCGTGCATTCACCTGACCTGTCTTCATACTCCTTTACTCAGTAACGCATGTCATTGGAAGTAATCTATAGATTACAACCTTCATAGTCTTTATCTTTAAGCTACTTCAGGAGCACGTTTGTTTTTTTTCCCCTCTCTGTTATTGGTCCTGAGAGGAACCATGGCATGGTGGCACAGTGGTTAGCACTGCTGCCTCACAGCGCCAGAAACCTGGGTTCAATTCCCGCCTCAGGCGACTGACTGTGTGGAGTTTGCACGTTCTCCCCGTGTCTGCATGGGTTTCCTCCGGGTGCTCCGGTTTCCTCCCACAGTCCAAAGATGTGCGGGTCAGGTGAATTGGCCATGCTAAATTGCCCGTAGTTTTAGGTAAGGGGTATGTGGGTATGGGTGGGTTGCGCTTCGGCGGGTCGGTGTGGACTTGTTGGGCCGAAGGGCCTGTTTCCACACTAAGTGATCTAATCTAAAGAACCATGACTGCTGGCTGTTCATCCACCCCTTCAGAATGCCCAGCAGCCACTCTGAGACATCCCTGACCCTGGCACCAGAGAGGTAACAGACCATTTGAAAGTCTTGTTTGCTGCCACAGAACTGCCTGTCATTTCCTCTTATAGTCAAATTCACTATCACTGTAAATCTCCCAGTCTTTTTCACCTCTGTTGTGCCAACTGTGGTGCCAAGTTGGCTACTGCTGCATTCCCCTGAGAGGTCAACACCCCTGACAGCATCCAACATGTTTGAGGGGGAGGGGGAATGGCCACAGGGAACTCCTGTAATACCAACCTACAGTTCCTTTTCTTCCTGGTGGTCACTTTTCTGTCAGTGTAGCCCTTACTGGTGGTGTGAGCAACTTGCTTAAATGTGCTGTCCACAGGATTCTCAGCCTCATGGATGTTCCATAGTGAATCCATCCACAGCTCCAGGCATTCCATGCAGTAGCAGAACACACTTCCTGTATACGTGGTCACCATGGAGACTGGAAGTGTCCCTGATTTCACACATATTGCAGGAGGAGCATTCCATGGGGCCGTGTTCTCCTGCCATTTGCATTTTATCAGCCACAGATGTTCTCCAGCAATTCCTGTCTTTGTTCATACTTCATTCTCCCTGACCCTTGACTCATGCATTCAGCTCCCTTTCCGGTTGAGCACTCAGCTAATGCAGCAGTCACCTCAGACCTGTGTGTCATCATTTTAATTCAAACTGAGTTTTTAAATAATCCTATTCTTTTCACCAAAAATAAGAAAATTAAATCCACCAGTGTCAGAGTTAATCAATTATTGAACCATTTGATCCTTATTCAGTTTGTAAGGAAGCTGAATGTTCAAATAATAAAGTTGCTTGTAGATTATCATCAAATCCCTACAGTGTAGAAGCAGGCCGTTCTGCCCATCAAGTCCACACTGACCCTCCAAAGAGAATCCCACCCCATCCCTGTAACCCTGAATTTCCCATGGCTCATCCATCCAGCCTGCACATCCCAGGACACTATGAGCATTTTAACATGGCCAATCCATCTAAGCAGCACATTTTCGGACTGTGGGAGGAAACCAGAGCACCCAGAGGAAACCCACACAGATAAGGAGAGAATGTGCAAACTCCACACGGACAGTTGCCCGAGGCAGGAATCGAACCTGGGTCCCTAGTGCAGTGAGGCAGCAGTGCTAACCACTGAGCCACTCTGTTAAAAGTCAGAAAAACAACCAAAAGGGGCAAAATTGGTGAGTGACAATTGGAATTGGAAAGGGCAGGAGAGTGAAACAAGCTACATTGGTTACACTCCTTGCAAAGGACCAGAGAGATTCAACATGCCAGAGGTTTCATTCTTTGCGTGAACAGACTAGATTGCCAAGCTGTACACCTGCAATCTAATTGATCCCATATTGAGCTTGTTGTTACATGGTTTGATTAAATTTGTCAACACAAATATGCAGATGAATTTGGCTGCAATCTTAAAAGAAGTTGTTCATTCTGTACATGATTGTGTCACTAATCTTACAATTCACAAATAAAACTCTAAATATCTGTCAGTATTTCATGATTATTTAAACTGAAAGTCATGGTTTCAGTCTGGTGTGGCCTTTTATCTAGACGCTATTCCAATTCAGTAAGGAGCTAATGCTTGTTAAATGCCAGTGTTGTCACGGTATCATCTCATATTCGTTTGCCATTTCAGTTCCTCCTGCTTTGTTTCTCTATTATTTCAAACATTTCTGACAGAAGATCAGAAAAAGGATCTAAGAGGTGAACATTGAGTAAATCCAATCTACTTGTTTTATTCCGAGATCAACAATATGAATACTACCCAAGGTTCATGGCTAACTAATGTCTTATCAATTCTCTTTAAAGTTGGTATATGATTACCTATCAAAGTGCACAATTATTATTCACTTACAATATAAAAGACTTACAAATTTTAATTTTGTATTTAAGTGTTTATATTGTCAAAACCTTCTGTATATAAGGACAAAAGAAGTACCTTATATCGCTGGGGATAAAATCAAGGAATCAATACTTCATCAGTACTACCAACTCATCACTTCATAATGAAATGGCCTTTTCTCCTATTTCTCTTTACAGAGGGTTGCCATGGTATGAACAAGCCTGGGTAAACAAATAGTTTGAGGACCTTTTCCCACGAGTGTGGCAACTCAGACACCAATGGACTGATGAGGTTGTTGAGATGGTGGCCCCTCTATTGGAGAGGACCCTGCATTAGGGAACCCTTCTTAAAGACTAGGCTTCTCCCATTTAAGGCATTTTTTTTCTTGCAATCTGGGGAGCACTCTTCCCAGATTGAGGAGGAGGCTGGGTCACTAAGTCAGACAAAGATGGATTTTTGATTAACAAGCAAGTTGATGGATTGTTGGGAATAGGCAGGGATGTGGAGCTGAAGTCACAAGCAGCACAATCATAACCTACTCAGCAGCAGACTCAAGAGGCTGAATCATCTACTCCAAATCTGTGATGTTTTTACGCACTACATTCTGATCTCCTTTCTTTGGAAAAGCATTAAATCTCCACTTGAGATTTCTGCTGGCATTATCCTGAATCTGGAATGGGACCGTATACCCAGGAACCCCAATCCTACCCCTCCATACTGCTCTCAAACAGACTACAGTACTCCTGAACTGATAATAGATCCTAACCAGCAGTCTCTCTGAAAGATGAACAGATCTGTGAAGAGGTGTCATGGTGTGTCCCCCTTGTAACAGCTTGGAGAGATAGTGAAAGGCCTGGAATACCTCTTGCAGGTGTGGTCAGCCGAACTGGAAACCAAGCAGGCAGTTGCCAGGCTACCAATGGGCCTTCCCCTGGCATCAAGCCCCCATGGGCGCAAGTACCACCCGGTGAGATCTCCCACCAATCAGAAGCCAACAGCTCTTGTGACCAGCACCAGTCCCAGTCAGAGAGCAGCCTCAGAGAGTGTGAGGATCAAAAAGGGATCACGGAGTAATGGAAACTCACTTCCTGGGATGTCCAAGGGGAAAACAACATTGTCTATGAATCACAACATTGAGAGCACTCAGTTCCAGAGTAATCAGATCTGCTGTGTGATAAGGATTGGGCTTATTGCAGGTGTTTCAATGCCTCAGTACAGTTAGGGAGTCATTGACAAAGAGTTCCAAGATGACAGTTAGTTGAAGAAAGAGACAGAGATGGAGGCAGACACCATGTCAGGACAGCTAACCTTTAGCTGTCCTGCAGGCAAACAGTAAATGCAGTTGTATAGCTCTGTTCTTTCAGCCCAAGTTAGGAGGAAGTTCTAGGAATTAATAGGCAGCTAAGTATTGGAGTCGGGACTCAGCAGAAGCTCTGGGGAGCTGACAGCTTTAGACGGTCACTGGCTCTGTGTTAGAGGAAAACCCCAAAGACCTCTAAAGAAGCCATTGGGCATTAATCTTTCAGAGCAGCTGAGAGAGTGAGGCTGTATACTCAGAAGAAGAGCAGTCATCAAGGCAGTCTATGATAGAGTGCCTCTCTATCGAGAGAGAGAGGGACTTTCAAGACAAGATGAAGTGAAAGTGAAGAATTGTAATCTCTTGTGATGTTTAATGAGATTTAATGATCTATCAGGTCTTTAACATTTTGGGGGAATCTGCTGAGAATTAGGTGGGATTTATCTTGATTATGTTTGATACTTGACATGTGCAGTGAGGCATTTTGTCCTGCTCCTTGGATGCTGCCTGACCTGCTGTGCTTTTCCAGCACCACTCTAATCTAGACTCTGATCTCCAGCATCTGCAGTCTCACTTTCGCCTAGTGGGCCATTTTGTCAGAGCTAGCCAGTGACCTCACCATCTATGAACGAATAAAAAAAACTCTTATTTTTCTAAACTCCAGTGAGAATAGGCCCAACCCCATCAACCTTCCTTCATAAACTTTTCTCCCTTTTCATCCCAACAGGAATCAGCTGTGTAATCTGAATTGATTCATTACAAACCTGCATATTTCATTCTCTACTTGAGAATATATAACAAGAATAAATAAAGCTTAACCTTCAAATAAAATGGAACATCTATAAATATATATCTTCCATGTGGTACTAGAGAGGTAACATCTGATGAAGCAGATGAATGAGACAACATTCTAAATTACATTTTGCTGCTAATGTGAAGGCATTAATCACCAGCTTGTTCCTTATGCATTCTGCTGTGTATAAAAACAAGTTTTCACCGGCCATGTGCCAATTTATCAATCACATCTCTCCACCAATGTTTCAATCAGTTTGTCAGCAGCTGTGTTCCTTTAATATGCCACTGATTCCATTGAAGTGAACAAGGACAGTTGACTGCTTCTGTATATTGACTGGCAATAAGTTCTACTCACAGTTCACTTTTGTTTTCAATGACCTAGAATGACCCAGCCTGAAGTGTTGGTGAAGAGGTGGTGCACTGGCTAATCGAGTCATTATACAGCACAGAACTAGGCGTTTTGGCCAACCAACTTTCCTACACCGAACTAGTCCCATTTGCCTGCATTTGGCCCATATCCCACTAAACATTTCCTATCCATATACCTATCCATACTACTTTTAAATGCTGTAATTGTTGTAACAATCCACAGGCCAGACTAATGTGTAGGGGCAGCGTTTCAAATCTCAGCATGAGTTTGAATGCAGGTTCGTAAATCTGGATTAGGACCAAGAAATGATTGGTAATTGTTGCAAAGACCCAACAGGTTCACAAACATTTCTTTTTCGGGCCAGAAATCTTCTATACTTACCCCACCTGACCTACAATGTGGCCGACTCTTGACTGCCTTCTGTAATGGCTGAGCAAAGCGCTCAGTTCAAGGCTAATTAGGAATGGGCAATAAATGTTGATCTTACCAGGGATGCCCACTGGTAATGAAGAAATTAAGGCTATCCGTAAAGGAGTAGAGTACAAGAGTAAGCAACGTGTAGGGCAAGAAAGGAGACTTGTTTATCAATAGATTGCAATGATTGGGGCTAGTCTCCATGGAGATGAGGAGGTCGAGGGATGATTTGATCAAGATGTTCAAACATCACAAGGGGTCTGGACCAAGCAGATAGAGAGAAACTGCTCCCATTAGAGGGCACAGAAGCAAAGTGATTGGGGTAAAGGAGGTTTTGACAACATGAGGGATTCTCTTTCTCATAGTAAGTGGCTCAAGTCTGAAATGTACTGCTTGAGGGAGTAATGGAGGCACATTCAGTTAAAGCATTCACAAGGGAATTAGATGGCTATCTGAAAATAAAGAATTGTGGGGTTACTGGGAGAAGACTAGCACTAAGGGAATTGATCATTTTGAGGAGTTGACGTGAACATAATGGTCCAAATGGCCTTTTTATGCATTTTAACAATTCAGTCATTCTGTGAACAGCTTGGATTTTAACTCCCTCCCTGGGCTTTTCCTTTCCTGTCTTTAACTTCCTTCAGAACAATTTTCCACAACTCAGTTCTAACCTGGTGGTGGATCCCTAAATCCCTATCGCCCACCTTGGAGGCCACACCTTGCCTCAGCTCAGCTCTAAAATTCTTTCCTTACACTTCCCTGACTTTCACACTGCCTTTAAGGTGTTCCGTAAAACCTGATTCTTTATCAGAGAGATAAAGGAGGAGGCACTTTAGGAAAGGTGACCTGAAACTAGGTTAATAATTCTTTGGTTATGCTGCTGAGAAGCACCTGGATAGATTTTACTTAGTAATCGGGGCTATATAAATGCAGGTTAGTGGCTCATTAGCTCGGGAATATGTTGGAACATCCTAAAATCGGGAAAGGTGCTTCACATGATTTCCAAGCTTAAGGTTTTGTTTAACTGGACTTAGTGTTAATTATTTCTCCAGCTTTGTCTACTAACAATTTGCATTCAGCTCCAGTGATGGGATAATACTCTACCCAATCTGCCAATCAGAATGAAGTCTGATCACTGGTTTTATTGTGGCTGCTGCCCTCTGCTGTCAATATAGAGCAATGACCTGAGAAGCCTATTCATTCAAAACTTTGAAGGAGCTGAATCATTCACGAACAGGAAATCTCATCCACTCTATGGGACACTGACCAACAGAAGATGATGTTAATCAGCTTGATGCTTCTCAATGTTGGAGTTGAAATATTTGAGCCCTGTGTTTCATTTAAGGTCAGACTGCAAGGGCAACGTCTGTTGTCCAAAAGTATGGAGTGAGAAAGGCTCAAGGACTGACACTACAAAACCTTCATCTGGAATATACATCATGCTTTTCAATTAATGAATTGCACTGGGTGGGGGGAATATTGGTGATGGGAAGAGGGGAATGTGTTGGGCATCAAGCAGGAAAAAGAAGTTGGGGACAGTAAATGAAGGGACAATCAGAATGGTAACTTTGATTGAACAAAGTGTTAATATAAAGAGAATATTTATGTAAGTGAGGTGATGTTTTAACACTGATATTGATACAGGGCAGAAAGGGTGGAATGATCTGCTAGAGAAAGCTGTAATACAATGTATAATAGTGTAAATACAACAATTTAGTTCCCAAGAATCTGAATCTTAGAAAGGCAAAGACAGAGATGTTAAGAAGGAAGAGAAGGGGGCGTCAAGTACATGTTGTCTCAGGGAGATTTTGTTCAGCAGTGCAAGTTCAAACCCAGCTTCCAAATCTCATGACATCCTAAGCCTGATCAATCAAAGGTTGCATCAGTTGTGATAAAATACAGTTATTGCATGCGCTTGCACTGTATAACAATTGGTGAAAACTGTCACGACCAGAGAACTGGGTATTCCAATGTTCGTTACATTTGATTTTTGTTCAGTAATAAAGACAATGCTTATTGTAAGGTTTTCAATGGGGAGGCAATGATAAAATGCCAGTGTTGCTCACAATTTGATTAGTAATTCAGAGACTCAGATAATGTCCTTGGGTCTCAAGTAGCAGGTAATGGAATTTGAAACTGACTTTAAAAATCTGGAATTATAAAGTGAAGTGACTGCGAAGTGATTTTCATTTTTTTTAAAAAAAAAACCATCTGGTTCAATAATGCCCTTTAAGAAAAACAAATGACAAAAACCTACCTTGTCTGGCCACAGGTGACTCCAGATGCAAAGCTATTAAGTTGACACATAACTGCCCTCAGGAATAGCCCTAGAAAGCCACTCATTTATAAAAACTACTAGAAAGGAATTAAGAAATTAAAGCAGATGGACCATCTGACATCAACCTCGGCACCAGGAAAGACAATGGCAAAGTCCTCCTCACTAATAACTGGGGAGTGGTGCGAAAACTAAGAGACTGGTCAAGCCACATTTAACATTGTCACACTCACTGAATGATACCTTGTGTCAGACACAATGTCCCAGACCCAACCATCACCATTCCTACATACACTGTATATCCTGTCTCACTGCTGAAAATGTGTTGCTGGTTAAAGCACAGCAGGTTAGGCAGCATCCAAGGAATAGGAAATTCGACGTTTCGGGCATAAGCCCTTCATCAGGAATCACAGACCCAGGAGAGGTGGTGACACAGTGGTACGCACATATGTCAGTCTCCAGCAAATTTGATTCTCTCCACTTGATATCAAAAAGGCACTGGATGCAGCAAAGGTTTTGAACCTTGCCAACATTCAGGCAATAGTACTGAAGATCTGTGCTCCAGGACTTGCCACTTCCCTAGCCAAGCTCTTCCAGTACAGTTACAACACTGGCATCTATCTGACAATGTGGACAATTGCCCAGGTATGTCCTCTGCACAAAAAGCAGGACTAATTTAACCTGGCCAATTACTGCCCCATCAGTTTACTCTTGATCGTAGTAATGGAAGATGTCATCAACAGTGCTATCAAGCAGCACTTGCTCAGCAATAACCTGCTCAGTGACATCCAGCTTGGATTGCACCAAGGCCACTCAGCTCTTGATCTCATTACGGCCTTGTTTCAAGCAAACACGGACAAAAGAACTGAACTCCTGAATTCCAGGGAGGAGGTAAGAGTGTCAGCCCTTAGTATCAAGGCCACATTTGACTGAGTGTGGTATCAAGGAGCCCTAGCAAAACTGGAATCAATGGATGTCAGGGGGATAACTCCGCTGAGTGGAGTCACACATGGCACATCAGGTGTTAGAGAGGTCAGTAATCACAGCTCCAGAACTTTTCTGATATTTGTGCTCTCTGGCATATTTGAGCACTGTTTTTCAGTTCCCCATATTTACCTCCCACGATCACAGAATTGTTATGGAGCTGAAGGAGGTTGATCAACCCAGATCTTTAAACAAGCATCATTACCCTGCCAATGTGCTACCTTTTCCCCACACCCTTTCTATCCAAAAAGCCACCTAATGCCCTCTTAAATTGAACCTTTCTCTATCAAATTTCCAGGCAGTGTATTCCAGACCCGAACTACTCATTGTGTGAACATTTTCTTTTTCACATCATATTTGCTTCATTTACAGATCACATTATATCCATGTCTGCTTGCTACTGTTCCTTTCATTAATGGGAACAGTTTATCCCTATCTACTCTGTCCAGCCCACTTATGATTTTGAAAACCTTCATCAAGTCTCCCTTCAGTTCTCTTCCCTTCAAGGAGAACAGTCCCAACATCTTCAGTCTATCCTCAGTATAACTTCAATAAAGTTCATCATTCCTGGAATCATTCTTGTAAATCACTTCCACACTCTCTCCAATGCGTTCACATCTTTCCTATATTAGGCAACCAGAACTGCACACAACATTTGTGCTCAGTTACTTCTATTCTGTACATCATCTTCTGTACCTACATTGTTATGGTCTTAGAACTGGAGCGACAGACTGAGACCTACATTGAGAAAAATAGCAGCAGACTTTAAAGGAAAAGGCTAGGTCCAAGATGTGCTGAATCCACTGTCATAGCATTTCATGAATGTAAAGGACCCACAGAGAGGTCAATGTTGGCAAATGTGGAAGTAACTATTCCAACAATACTGGACAACATTGCATGTTAAAGAGCAGGAATAACAAAGTCAGTTGATCCCCACCCCGCTACAGGTCAATAGCTGAGGACAACCCAATAAGGCTGGCTGGGTAGAAGATACCAACGTGGATTTTAACACCATCCATAAGGCTGTTGACGCACATTTCAGCTGAAGGCAGCACATCATAATTGAACGAGCATCGTTTATTCAAAGATCCCAAAAGCAAAGGGAATTTGTCTCAGTTTTTTTTAATAATATTTCCCAGTCAGTATGTTACTGTTTGGGGCCACTGCGGTTTGTCATTTTTATAAATAACCTGGATGAGGGCATAGAAAGATAGGTTAGCATATTTGCGGATGACACTAAGGTCGGTGGAGTTGTGGATGGTGCCGAAGGATGTTGCAGGTTACAAAAGGACAAAGATAAGCTGCAGCTCTGGGCTGAGGGGTGGCAGAAAAGTGTGAGGTGATTCACTTTGGAAGGAGTAACAGGAATACAGAGCACTGGGCTAATGATAAGATTCTTGGTAAGGTAGGTGAGCAGAGAGATCTTGGTGTCCATGTACAAGACCCCTGAAAGTTGCCACACAAATTGATAGGGTTGTTAAGAAGGCATATGGTGTGTTAGCTTTTATTGGTAGAGGGATTGAGTTTCGGAGCCACAAGGTCACGTTGCAGCTGTACAAAACTCTGGTGCAGCCACACTTGGAGTATTGCGTACAATTCTGGTTACCACATTATAGGAAGGATATGGAACCTTTGGAAAGGGTACAGAGGAGATTTACTAGGAAGTTGCCTGGTATGGAGGCAAGGTCTTATGAGGAAAGGCTGAGGGATCTGAGGCTGTTTTTGTAAGAAAGAAGAAGGTTGAGAGGTGACTTAATGAAGACATACAGGATAATCAGAGGGTTAGATTGGGTGGACAGTGAGAGTCCTTTTCCTCAGATGGTGGTGGCTACCACGAGGTGACATAGTTTTAAATTGAGGGCTGATAGACATAGGACAGATGTCCGAGGTAGTTTCTTTACTCAGAAAGTAGTTGGGGCATGGAACATTCTGCCTGTAACAGCAGTAGACTCATCAACTTTAAGGGCATTTAAATGATCATTGGATAAACATATGGATGAAAATAAAATAGTGTAGGTTAGATGGGTTTCAGATTGATTTCACAGGCGGGCGCAACATCGAGGGCCGAAGGGCCTGTACTGTGCTGTCATGTTCCATGTTCTATGCGAATATAGGAGCAACAAACAATAAGCTCATTTGGAATCAGGCCATTATAGGCACCCCCAAAGAGAAGGTATCAAATTTTCTATTGTCATTGGAATGAGCAATTTAGGTACATGACCCAGGCTAAGGTCAGAGCTTAGAATCAGACCATTACAAGAAACACCAAGGCTTCAGCTGAATGGGACAGTAAAGTGAGGCATGAAATGGAGGTGTCATACTCCTGAACGTTTGTGAAAATGTTGAGGGAATAGCAAACAAATCCAAACTTAAATCAGAATGTTCACAGTTTGGAGCAAAACGTGATCAGCGATGCCAGAAGTGCTCAGAAGAACAACAGACTAATTCTAAGACTGGTCCTCAGGTGTAAGTGCTAAACTGAGGGAAGGTTAATTACAATAAGATGAGACTGGGACTGGAGAAATTTGACCGGGGACAGCTGTTTGAGGGTAAATCCAAATCTGACACGTCTTTTAAAGGCTTGTTGATTAAAGGTCAGGACCGGCATATTCCTGTGAGGATTCAAGATAAGGATGGCAACATTTGAGAAGCTTGCATGAAGAGATATAGAAAGTTTAGTGAAAAAAAAGAGCCATATGTAAGGTTTGGGAAACTGAATTCAGACAAGGTTCTTGAGTACAAAGGAAGCAGTAAAGAACTTAAATGAGAAATTACGAGAGCTAGAAGGGCCCATGAAATGTCCTTGGCAATAGTGTTTCATACGAATCCCAAGGCATTTTATATGTATATTAGGAGCAAGAGATAGCCAGGAAAAGACTAAGTTCACTCAAAGACAAAGGAGGGAATTTATGAATGGAGCCAGAGGAAGTGAGTGAGGTCCTTAATGAGTACCTCGCATTCTCCAAGGAGAAGGACATGGATAATGATAACATCAGGGAGGTGTATGTTGATATTCTAGGGCATGTCGATGCTAAGAGGGAGTGGGTGTTGGGTGTCTTGAAAAACATTAATGCAGCTAAGTCCTCAGGGTCTGACAGGATCTATGCCAGGATACTGAAGAAGGCAAGTGAGGAGATTGCTGAGGCTTTGGCAGAGATCTTTATATGCTGCTTAGTCACAGGCAAGATGCAAAAGACTGGAAAAGAGCCAATGTCATTCCTTTGTTTAAGAATGTCAACAGGAATAACACAGGAAATTATTGTGAGCCTTACATCAGTGGAAGAGAAATTATTGGAGAAGATTCTTAGGGGCAGGGTTTACTCACACTTGGAGAAAAAAGTGACTTGTTAGGGATAGTCAGCATGGTTTTATATGGGGGAGGTCTTGTCTCATAAATTTGATTGAGATTTTTTGAGGAAGTGACAAAGATGATTGATGAGAGTAAGGCAGTAGAAGTTGTCTACATAGATTTTACTAAAGCATTTGGTACAATACCTCAAGGTAGGCCGGTCTAGAAGATCAACTTCTATGGAATTCATGATGAGTTGGCAAGTTGGATACAAAATTAGCTTGGTCATGGACAACAGTGGGTAGTTGTGAATGGCTGTTTTTCTGACTGGTGATCTGTGACCTGTACTGCCCGACAAGGATCAGTATTGGCACCTCTGTTTGAAAATATTGATGGTCTGATTAGTAAGTTTATAGATGACATAAAAATTAGTAGAGTTGTTGATAGTGAGGAATGTTGTCAAAAGTTGCAACAGGACATAGATTAACAGGAAATTTAGGCAGAAAAATGGCAGATGGAGTTTAAGCCAGACAAGTATGAGCTGTTGCATCTTGAGTGGTCAAATGTAAGAAAAAAGTATGCAGAAAATGGCAAGACCCTAAGGAGCATTGATATCCAGAGGAACATTGTAGTGCAAGTCCAGAGCTCCCTGAAATTGGCAACATCAGTGGATAAGATTGAAAAGAAGGCAAACGGCATGCTTGCCTTGGTCAGTCAGGGAATTGAATATAAAAGTAGACAAGCCAGGTCGCAGCTGTGTAAGACTTTGGTTTGGCCACACTTGGAGTATTTTGTACAGTTCTGGTTACCACACCATAGGAAGGATGTAGAGGCTTTTGAGAGAGCGCAGAAGATGCTTACCAGGATGTCGCTTGCTGTGGAGTGTATTAGTTATAAGGGGAGGTTGGACAAACTTGGGTTGTTTTTGCTGGAGTGTTGGAGGCTGAGGAGTGACCTGACAGATGTATGTAGAGTTGTGAGGGACTCTTTCCCAGGGCAGAAATGTCAAATAACAGAGACATTGGTTTAATGTGAGAGAGAAAAGTTTAAAGGAGATATGCAAGGAAAGTTTGTTTTACAGAGTGTGGTAGTGCCTGGAATGTGCTGCCAGGGAGGTGGGAGAAGCAGATACAATAGGAATGGTTAAGAGGCTTTTAAACAGACTGATGAACAGAAAAGGAATAGAGAGCCACAGACTATGTGCAGGCAGATAAGCTTAGTTTAGATTGGCATCATGGTTGGCACCGACATGATGGGCCGAAGGGCCTGTTCCTGTTCTGTGTTCTCAGAAGAACTCCTTTCTTGAGTGAAGGATGTAAAAGGTGATTCTGAACAGACACACTAGAAGTAAAAGACTTCAAGTTCACACTAACAGCAGTACAGCAGTTTCAGTCCTAGCAGACAAGTTGCCATGACTTTAATCAGTATTTGTCCATCTAGCAATCATCAAACTACAAGGTGCGGGAGGCACTACCTCTTCCAAGTACAAGGTCAGTTCACTGCAATATTTAGTCACAGTGGTGAAATGTTAGTGAGGCTCTCTATGTACGATACCTCATCTGGAGGAATACATACAAACAATGAGGTCTCATAGAGAAAGTGGATGCTGTCTTACAGGAAATAAATAGGCATAACTTTATACAGAATTCTCTCAACTTGTAAAGGTGCAGGAAAGCAATAAGCAAGACTGTACCATAACATTATTGAAGAATGCCAAGCCAATATTGTTTATAGATGTCCAAGAAGGATCACACCCCATTGCTAGAGAAATTGAAGGCTCAAATCGACAGTGCAGTAATATTACTGTGCCAAAGCCAAAAAGGTAGAGTTCAGAGCTGGGAATAGGTCCTAAATCCAGTGGGGGACTAACTCAGACTATGTGCCTAGCTCGACACCTTGATAAAATTAACTAATAACAGAATTTAGACCTAACTTAGGCCTAATGAGTCAAACTTGTAAACCACCTTCATCACCTCTTTCTAGATGTTTTGCATTAGATACATGCCCTTTGAATTATTTTTGGGCTGGTGAAATTACAAAATGCAGCACTGCAAATCCCAGAAGGGAAATGAAATAATTAGTCATATAGATGACATAATTGGCACCACAGAACAAAGGCATGAGTACAGAGTTCATATTTTGACTGTATTGCAGAGGACAGAACTTACACTGAATGAAAAGCATCAATTTTCAAGAGCAAGAATAATATACCTAGGTGATATCATCCAGCAGAGAGGAATCTTAGAACATAGAACATAGAAAAATACAGCGCAGTACAGGCCCTTCAGCCCTCAATGTTGCGCCGACCGAATCCTACCTAACGTACACTAGCCCAATAACTTCCAAATGCCTATCCAATGCCCGCTTAAATGACCATAAAGAGGGAGAGTTCACCACTGCTACTGGCAGGGCATTCCATGAACTCACAACCCGCTGTGTAAAGAATCTACCCCTAACATCTGTCCTATACCTACCACCCCTTAATTTAAAGCTGTGTCCCCTTGTAACAGCTGACTCCATTAGCGGTAAAAGGTTCTCAGTGTCGACCCTATCTAAACCCCTAATCATCTTGTACACCTCTATCAAATCTCCCCTAAACCTTCTTTTCTCCAATGAGAACAGCCCCAAGTGCCTCAGTCTTTCCTCATATGATTTTCTTACCATACCAGGCAACATCCTGGTAAACCTACTCTGCACTCGTTCCAATGCCTCCACATCCTTCCTATAGTATGGCGACCAAAACTGCACACAATACTCCAGATGAGGCCGCACCAGAGTCTTATACAACTGCAACATGACCTCAGGACTCCGGAACTCAATTCCTCTGCCAATAAAGCCCAGTACACCATATGCCTTCCTCACAGCACTATTTACCTGGGTGGCAACTTTCAGAGATCTGTGTACATGGACACCAAGATCCCTCTGCTCATCCACACTACCAAGTAGCCTACCATTAGCCCAGTAATCCATCTTCTTGTTACTCCTACCAAAGTGAATGACTTCACACTTAGCTACATTGAATTCCATTTGCCACCTTTCTGCCCAGCTTTGCAACTTGTCTATATCCCGCTGTAACCTGCCACATCCTTCCTCACTATCCACAACTCCACCGACTTTTGTGTCATCCGCAAACTTACTCACCCAGCTTTCAAGCCCCTCCTCTAGATCATTTATAAAGATAACAAAAAGCAGATCCTTGAGGTACACCGCTAGTAACTGCACTCCAAGATGAACCTATACCATCAACTACTACCCTCTGTCTCCTTCCAGCCAGCCAATTTCTAATCCAAACCTCTAATGCACCCTCAATGCCATACCTCCGTAGTTTTTGCATTAGCCTACCATGGGGTACCTTATCGAACGCCTTACTAAAATCCATATACACAACATCTACTGCTTTACCCTCGTCCACTTCCTTAGTCACCTGCTCAAAGAACTCAATAAGGTTTGTGAGGCACGACCTGCCCTTCACAAAACCATGCTGACTATCCTTGATCACGTTATTCCTATCCAGATGTTCATAAATCTTATCCCTTACAATTCTCTCTAAGACTTTGCCCACCACAGAAGTCAGACTCACTGGCCTATAGTTACTCGGGCTATCCCTACTCCCCTTCTTGAACAAGGGGACCATATTCGCCATCCTCCAGTCTTCTGGTACTATTCCCGTTGACAATGAGAACATAAAAATCCAGGCCAATGGCTCTGCTATCTCCTCCCTAGCTTCCCAGAGGATCCTAGGATAAATGCAATCAGGCCCAGGAGACTTATCTATTTTCATCCTTTCCAGTATTCCCAAAACCTCTTCCCTACATACTTCAATGCCATCCATTCTAATCACTTGTGACTCAATATTCACACCAGCAACAGGGTCCTGTTCCTGAGTGAATACTGACGAAAAGTATTGATTTAGTGTCTCTCCAATCTCCTCCGCCTCCACGCACAACTTCCCACTACTATCCTTGACTGGACCGATACCTACCCTAGTCATCCTTTTATTCCTGACATACCTATAGAAAGCCTTTGGATTTTCCCTAATCCTACCAGCTAAGGGCTTTTCATGTCCCCTTCTCGCTGCTCTTAGCTCTCTCTTTAGATCCTTCCTGGCTACCTTATAACTCTCAATCGCCCCAACTGAACCTTCACGCCTCATCTTTACATATGCCGCCTTCTTCCCTTTCACAAGGGATTCCAATTCCTTATTAAACCACGGCTCCCTCACAAGACCCTTAACTCCATGCCTGACTGGTACATACTTATCAAGGACACTCAGTAGCTGTTCCTTGAACAATCTCCACATATCATTAGTATTCTTCTCTTGAAGCCTGTTTTTCCAATCCACACATCCTAAGTCATGCCTCACCGCATCATAATTTCCCTGCCCCCAGCTATAACTCTTGCCCTGCAGTGCACACTTATCCCTCTCCATCACTAAAGTAAAAGAATCTTGGTGGGTCTTAAGAAAATGTAGATAATAAAAATAAAGTTCCAAAGCCGAGGAATGTCAATGATGGTCAGTGACTTCTAGGAATGGTTAGCAAGGTCAGGAAATTTGGAGACAATCACACAACCTTACTGATCTTTGGAGAAAAGATCAACAGTGACTTTGGAGTTCAGAGCTGACCATTTTGGAAGTTAAAATAGAAATTACTTTCTTTGAATGTTCGAGTTCATGACAACTCTAAATTGCCCACAGTAGTAGCTGCAGATGTACCTTCAACAGGTTTATAGTTGTAGTATTCATCCAGGTTCAGGATGGAGGAAAGCCAGGATGATAACTGAAACACAAACAATCATGGGTAAGAGGCTTTAAGAGTAACATGTGAATGTTTCTATAGATTATGATGAAACTAAAGCTTCAACTAAATGCAAACTACAAATCATTGTTTACTTAATTAGATTCCAAAGAGATGGTTAAAATGCTATTAGATGTTTTGACTCAGGTTAATGGTTTCCAATTATACAATATCCCACATACTAGGGCAATGCACAATGAAATGGCTGAGAGGTTAAGGCGAATCATTGTGTCCTACATGTACTGCTCCAAATCCCCGTCCTGTCACTGCTTCAGGAAATGCTTAAAGTGCCCAGCTCATGTTAACATAGAACATAGAACATAGAAGGATACAGCGCAGTACAGGCCCTTCGGCCCTCGATGTTGCGCCGACCGAATCCTACCTAACCTATACTAGCCCAATAACTTCCAAATGCCTATCCAATGCCCGCTTAAATGACCATAAAGAAGGAGAGTTCACCACTGATACGGGCAGGGCATTCCATGAACTCACAACCCGCTGTGTGAAGAATCTACCCCTAACATCTGTCCTATACCTACCACCCCTTAATTTAAAGCTATGTCCCCTAGTAACACCTGACTCCATTAGCTGTAAAAGGTTCTTAGTATCTACCCTATCTAAACCCCTAATCATCTTATACACTTCTATCAGATCTCCCCTAAACCTTCTCTTCTCCAATGAGAACAGCCCCAAGTGCCTCAGCCTTTCCTCATAAGATTTTCCTACCATTCCAGGCAACATCCTGGTAAACCTCCTCTGCACTCGTTCTAAAGCTTCCACATCCTTCCTATAGTATGGCGACCAAAACTGCACACAATACTCCAGATGAGGCCGCACCAGAGTCTTATACAACTGCAACATGACCTCAGGACTCCGGAACTCAATTCCTCTGCCAATAAAGCCCAGTACTCCATATGCCTTCCTCACAGCACTATTTACCTGGGTGGCAACTTTCAGAGATCTGTGTACATGGACACCAAGATCCCTCTGCTCATCCACACTACCAAGTAGCCTACCATTAGCCCAGTAATCCATCATCTTGTTATTCCTACCAAAGTGAACGACTTCGCACTTAGCTACATTGAATTCCATTTGCCACATTTCCGCCCAGCTCTGCAACTTATCTATATCCCGCTGTAACCTACCACTTCCTTCCTCACTATCCACAACTCCACCGACTTTTGTGTCATGTTGTAGTGGCCGTGTCCCTACCTTTGAACCAGGAGACATGGGTTCATGTTCCACCTACTCCAGAGTTGTGTAATAACATCTCTGAACAGGTGATTCAAAGATATCAATGTAACACAGCTCAGTGAACAAATAGCAATAATAAATTCGAGACTGATATTAATTGCTAGTGTGATTCAGAAGAGGCAAATTCAAGAAGAATATTTATACCAGGGCAAACACAGATTGTAGCTGACACATTATCTTGAGCTACTGAGGATTGAGCTGGAAAAGTTTCAGTCTTTTGCGAAAAGAAGGAAACATTTCTGTCAGTTATAATAAATCCTTTACCACCACCTTGCAGGAAATTCAAGAAGCATAAGGTCAGCAGTGCCAAAGAATGTGATGCTGGAAAAGCACAGCCGGTCAGGCAACATCTGAGGAGCAGGAGGATCGATGTTTCGGGTATAAACTCTTCAAAAGCCCAAAACGTCGATTGTCCTGCAAATCGGATGCTACCTGACCTTCTCTGCTTTTCCAGCACCACATTCTTTGACTCTGATCTCCAGCGTCTGCAGTCCTGACTTTCTCCAAGGTCAACAGTGCACCCAGATCAGGAAGTTCTTCAGAGACTGTAGGCCAAACAGTGTCCAACACACCAACTCTTGTGTAAATATTATGAAGAAATGAAGTGCTTGAACACAGTAGTTTTTTTTAGTTTAAATGATAGGCTTGTAAAACCAATAGGGTAAAAGACGAGGTCTGCAGATGCTGGAGATCACAGTTGAAAATGCGTTGCTGGTTAAAGCACAGCAGGTCAGGCAGCATCCAAGGAATAGGAAATTCGACGTTTCGGGCATAAGCCCTTCATCAGGAATGAGGAGAGGGTGCCAGGCAGGTTAAGATAAAAGCAATACCCAAGAGGAAGAAATGTTTCACTGTGCGCAAATTTTATGAACAGCAGTCTGTATAGCCAGGACAAGTGACTGTGGGTTTTGAAAGTTGTCTAAGGAGCCTTGTTGAATTTCTGCAGGACATTTTATAGATGGTTTACACCATTGCTGCTGAGTGCTGGTGGAGAAGGGAATGAATGTTTGTAGAGGCAATGCCAATCAATCTGATGACTCTTTCCGTCATTTTACTGATGATCAAGAGTCCACTAATGGCATGGCAATTGGTTGAATTGGTTTTGTCCTGCTTTGTGTGTACAGGATATACCTGAGTAGATGCCAGTGTCGTAACTGTACTGGAAGAGCTTGGCCTGGAGGATGGCACGTTCTGGAATCTCCCAATCAGGCCTTAGCATGGTTTGGGTTTAGAGCTGTTGTCTTTCAAGGGGAAGTACGTTTGATACTGGTAGATTATTATTCCTGTAGTTTGAGGTTTCTAGATTTAACACAACTGTAAATGTGTCAGTGATCCAAACAATGAAGAAAATCTCTTACACAAATGGATTTCCAAATCTGACTGTTTAGGACAACGGTCCATAAATTCATGAATGAAGAGATTAAGAGGTTCTTACCAGAATCAGGAATTAAACATATCACACATTTTCCTCCTCACCTACAGGCCAAAGGAGAAGTAGAGAGTTTGATCAAATCTGTTAAGTTGTTAATGGGTAAAAACACAAATTGGGATTTTGCTTTCCTGAATTACAGATTAACACCCATGCTAAACAGATATGCATCTTCTCAAACTCATAAACACCTACGGGCACTATACACTACAACTGGCTAAAGATGGGAAACCAACGCCATCTGACAGAGTGAACAGCTGTACTTCCTGCGTGAATGCCGAAGGAAACAGGCACTAACTAAATGTCTTAAATATGAACCTCCCCTTAACACCCCACTAACCAAAAGAATAATAGAACAAAACAGCTGCAGAATGCTTAGAGAAATGATTAACAATGCCCACAACAGACTCCGTAAATACAATGTGAAAATATCACACCAAAATTCTTCACTCACTAATGCAACAGACACAGTACAACAAGCCACAGACATTAGACAGTGACAAACACACAAAATGAGAAAACTAGACCTGCAGAAAAACCTACGAGTAAAAAGTGAGGTCTGCAGATGCTGGAGATCAGAGCTGAAAACATGTTGCTGGTTAAAGCACAGCAGGTTAGGCAGCATCCAAGGAACAGGAAATTCAACGTTTCGGGCCAGAGCCCTTCATCAGGAAGGGCTGATGAAGGGCTCTGGCCCGAAACGTCGAACTTCCTGTTCCTTGGATGCTGCCTAACCTGCTGTGCTTTAACCAGCAACACATTTTCAGCTGCAGAAAAACCTATACAAACTCACATGAAATAACAACACAGACAACACAGAAGCATGGATAAAAATCTTATCTGACCAACCCTGAACAGACTCTGAAAAAGTCATCTTAGTAAGAGGACTAAATTATAACTGCCAGGATGCGGACATGAAAGGTTTCTTAGCAGCATTAGAAACAACACTGAAAGACAACAAAACTCACAGAAGAAACACAGAAAACCATCAGACAGTCACACCAACATTAAGTAGAAAAAGGAAGGAAGCATACTCAATACACAAGAAAGGAAAGCACATAGAAGGATTCAAAAAAGATGTTTAAAAAATTGTCATCCTATCTGCAGACCAAGGATGCTCGACAGTCATTTTAAACCAAACAGACTATATTGAGAAAGTGAACGCTCTGCTTACACCTACCGACACTTACCAACAGGTGGCAATAGAACGGACTCCACAACTAGAGAACCGAATTATAGCCCTACTCAAAAAACTTCAGAAATCTGGAGAATTAAATAAGACAGACTTCCAAAAAATGAAACCAGACGAATCAAACACTTCACACGTCTACAGATTACCCAAAATTCACAAACCAGGAGCATCCCCTCAGACCCATACTCTTGCTGCCTTGGATGCCAATTTACAGATTAGCCAAGGAACTACATCAAAGACTAAACCACTTAGTAGAAGACTCACGCCACTCCATCCAAGAATACTGAACACCAAAGATGCCAAGATAGAAGAGGATGAAATAGTGGTCTTCTTTGACGTAACAGCCCTATTCACATCCATCAATATCAACCTGGCCAAGGAAACATTGACTATACTATTAGAAGAACCAAAGATACATACACCAAACCCCACCAACTTCATCAGCAAGGGCAACATCGTCAAATAGTGGACCTATGCCTTACCACACACTTCATCTTCAGCAACAAAACCTACAGACAAACCAACAGAACATCCATGGGATTTCCAATATCAGGGTTCCTAGCAAAGGTAGTAATACAGAGACTTGAACAAACAACTCTGCCAACCATCCAACCCAAACTTTGGGTCTGCTTTGTCATCACTAAACAAAACAAATTGGAGGAAACCTTCAAGACTATTAATAATGTCATTACTGGAATAAAATTTACTAAAGAGGAGGAAAACAACAACAAACTGCCACTGGAGTCATAGAGTCATAGAGATGTACAGCATGGAAACAGACCCTTCAGTCCAACCCGTCCATGCCGACCAGATATCCCAAACCAATCTAGTCCCACCTGCCAGCACCCAGCCCATATTCCTCCAAACCGTTCCTATTCATATACCCATCCAAATGCCTCTTAAATGTTGCAATTGTACCAGCCTCCACCACATCCTCTGGCAGCTCATTCCATACATTTACCACCCTCTGCGTGAAAACGTTGCCCTTTAGGTCTCTTTTATATCTTTCCCCTCTCACCCAAAGCCTATGCCCTCTAGTTCTGGACTCCCCGACCCTAGGAAAAAGACTATTTATCCTATCCATGCCCCTCATACTTTTATAAACCTCTATAAGATCTCCCCTCAGCCTCCGATGCTCAAGGGAAAACAGCCCCAGCCTGTTCACCCTCTCCCTGTAACTCAGATCCTCCAACCCTGGCAACATCAGTTTCACAACATATTTCTGATAGGAAGAAGACCAGAATTGCATGCAATATTCCAACAGTGGCCTAACCAATGCCCTGTACAGCCGCAACATGACCTCCAACTCCTGTACTCAATTCTCTGACCAATAAAGGAAAGCATAGCAAACGCTTTCTTCAATATCCTATCTACCTGCAACTCCACTTTCAAGGAGCTATGAACCTGCACTCAAAGGTCTCTTTGTTCAGCAACACTCCCTAGGATCTTACCATTATGTGTATAAGTCCTGCTAAGATTTGCTTTCCCAAAATGCAGCACCTCGCATTTATCTGAATTAAACTCCATCTACCACTTCTCCGCCCATTGGCCCATCTCATCCAGATCCTGTTGTAATATGAGGTAACCTTCTTTGCTGTCCACTACACCTCCAATTTTGGTGTCATCTGCAAAATTACAAACTGTATCTCTTATGCTTGCATCCAAATCATTTATGTAAATGACAAAAAGTAGAGGGCTCAGCACTGATCCTTGTGGCACTCCACTGGTCACAGGCCTCCAGTCTGAAAAACAAACCTCCACCACCACCCTATGTCTTCTACCTTTGAGCTAGTTCTGTATCCAAATGGCTAGTTCTCCCTGCATTCCATGAGATCTAACCCTGCTAATCAGTCTCCTATAGGGAACTTTGTTGAACGCGTTATTGATGTCTATATAGATTACATCTACCGCACTGGCCTCATCAATCTTCTTTGTTACTTTTTCAAAAAACTCAATCAAGTTTGTGAGACATGATTTCCCACGCACAAAGCCATGTTGACTATCCCAAATCAATCCTTGCCTTTCCAAATACATCCTGTCCCTCAGGATTTCCTCCAACAACTTGCCCACCACTGAGGTCAGGCTCACTAGTCTATAGTTCCCGGCTTGTCTTTACCACCCTTCTTAAACAGTGGAACCACGTTTGCCAACCTCCAGTCTTCCGGCACCTCACCTGCGACTATCGATGACACAAATCTCTCAGCAAGAGGCCCAGCAATCACTTCTCTAGCTTCCCACAGAGTTCTCGGGTACACCTGATCAGGTCCTGGGGATTTATCCACCTTTAATCGTTTCAAGACATCCAGCACTTCCACCTCTGTAATCAGGACATTTTGCAAGATGTCACCATCTATTTCTCTACAGTCTATATCTTCCATATCATTTTCCACAGTAAATACTGATGCAAAATATTCATTTCGTATCTCCCCATTTTCTGTGGCTCCACACAAAGGCTGCCTTGCTGATCTTTGAGGGGCCCTATTCTCTCCCTAGTTACCCTTTTGTCCTTAATATATTTGTAAAACCCTTTGGATCCTCCTTAATTCTATTTGCCAAATCTATCTCATGTCCCCGTTTTGCCCTCCTGATTTCCCTCATAAGTATACTCCCTACTTCCTTTATACTCTTCTAAGGATTCACTTGATTTAGCCTGTCTATACCTGACACATGCTTCCTTCTTTTTCTTAACTAAATCCTCAATTTCTTTAGTCATCCAGCATTCCCTGTACCTACCAGCCTTCCCTTTCACCCTGACAGGAATATACTTCCTCTGGATTCTTGTTATCTCATTTCTGAAGACTTCCCATTTTCTAGCCATCCCTTTACCTGCGAACATCTGCCTCCAATCAGCTTTCGAAAGTTCTTGCCTAATACCATCAAAATTGGCCTTGCTCCAATTTAGAACTTCAACTTTTAGATCTGATCTATCCTTTTCCATCACTATTTTAAAACTAATAGAAATAAAAGTGCTCCCCCAAGAGTATTTCCCAAGAGTAGGTCAAGTTTTTAGATTAGATTATTTACAGTGTGGAAACAGGCCCTTCGGCCCAACAAGTCCACACCGACCCGCCAAAGCGCAACCCACCCATTTGTGGGCGGCACGGTGGCACAGTGGTTAGCACTGCTGCCTCACAGCGCCTGAGACCCGGGTTCAATTCCCGACTCAGGCGACTGACTGTGTGGAGTTTGCACGTTCTCCCCATGTCTGTGTGCGTTTCCTCCGGGTGCTCCAGTTTCCTCCCACTGTCCAAAGATGTGCGGGTCAGGTGAATTGGCCATGCTAAATTGCCCGTAGTGTTAGGTAAGGGGTAAATGTAGGGGTATGGGTGGGTTGCGCTTCGGCGGGTCGGTGTGGACTTGTTGGGCCGAAGGGCCTGTTTCCACACTGTAAGTCTAATCTAAAAAAATACCCCTACATTTACCCCTTACCTAACACTACGGGCAACTTAGCATGGCCAATTCACCTGATCCGCACATCTTTGGACTGTGGGAGGAAACTGGAGCACCCGGAGGAAACGCACACAGACATGGGGAGAACGTGCAAACTCCACACAGTCAGTCACCTGAGTCGGGAATTGAACCCGGGTCTCAGGCACTGTGAGGCAGCAGTGCTAACCACTGTGCCACCGTGCCGCCCACTAGTACTTCTCTAGTAGGTACATCCACATACTGAATCAGAAAATTGTCTTGTACACACTTAAGAAATTCCTCTCCATCTAAACCTTTAACACTGGCAGTCCCAGTCGATGTTTGGAAATTTAAAATCCCCTACCATAACTACCCTATTATTCTTACTGATAGCTGAGACCTCCTTACAAGCTTGTTTCTCAATTTCCCTCTGTCTATTGGGGTTAATAATACAATCCCAAAAGGTGATCATCCCTTTCT